>NC_090941.1:620032430-620343091 GCF_040938575.1 Ambystoma mexicanum
GATTTGGCCTTGGAGATTCTGTCATTGAACGTATTCTTTTTGGTGAGGATTATTTATTTTTTGTACATATTAGCAAAGTTTGTTAGCGTGACTTTGTTTTCGGATGTTGGGGTGTGTTGCCATACGGATTGGAGTTTTCTTTTCTGGAGTCATAGTTCTTTAAGATGGGGAGTGAACCAAGTGTTGATGTGGGCCTTTTGTTTACTCTTGCACAATTTGGCTGGTGCAATAGTATCAAGGGCCAAGGTCATGGTTTTGTTGAAGGCCTCTACTAAGGCGTCAGGGTCAGAATTTTTATTGAGAGAGGAGATGGTAGGGTTGTATTTGAAAGTTTCTGGGGTTCCATGGAAGTTAGTTTTATCGCAGGGTGTTGTTAGACTGGACGCTTGCTCAGGACGCGAGGTAGTTATTTTGTAACTGGAGCGGGAGTTTAGGTCCTTGTTGCTGTTAGTTCTGGGCTCATAGAGGCACGGTAATCTAGCTCGAAGGCTGATATTTCTATCCAGTGTGGGACATGGTACATGCTTAGTTTGGGGCATGGTTGAGTAAATTACTGGTAAATTGAGCCACAACAGAAAGGTCACCTGGGTCTTTCTAAGAAACATAGTTTTATGTAGGTGCAGAGTAGGGATGGATTAGTGTAGCAGCCTGGACGTGGCAGAAACAGTCTGGTGGGCTAGTCCCTCAGAGTGCAGAGCGAATGTAAATCAAGGTATGCTAGACCGACATAGGCAGGGCATATGCAAGTCAGAATGGGCTAGTCCGACATAGGCAGGGCAAATGCACATCAAGATAGGCTAATCCGGCATAGGCACGGCAAATGCACATTAAAATAGGCTAGTTCGACATAGGCAGGGCATATGTAAATCAAAATAGGCTAATCCCACATAGGCAGGGCAAATGCACATCAAAATACGCTAGTCCAACATAGGCCAGGCAAATGCAGTGCAAGTAAACTAGTTCAGCATAGGCCGGGTAGATGCAAATCAGAAGTACCGGTTCAGTATAGTCCATGCAAGTAGTGCAAAAGCAGAGCAATTAGGCTAATTTAGCATAGGCAAATGCAGATGCATGTGAATATGCTTGCTCTGCATGGACATGTATAACATAGGCAAGGCATTTAAGCAGAGACGGATGCTGCCATTCAGAGTTACAATTTACTCATGGGTAGTCACAGGGGGAGTGATCCATCACCAGGTGTATCTGGGGGCAGGATGGGCGTCCGAGGGCAACAGGTCATGGATATTTTGTGATTAGGTATCGCAATGGTTTTAGCGCGCAATTCCCAATGTCAAGGCTACGGGACGGCCAGTTTCTAGGGCCCTTGTGGTAGCGAGGGTGTTCTTATGCGACAAGGCGTAGTATTGCTGCAGTGTGATGAGTTTCTCAGGCGGTCGGGGAATCAGGATATGATGGCCGGACCAGATGGCAGTGCAGTAGGGTTACTTTGAATAATAGAGAGGAAAGGCTCTTACTTGTTGGTGGCAGAAGGGATGGCCAGAGTGTGTGAACCACGGCCCTCCGGCAAACGACAGGCACAGACAGGCAGTGGCCTGTTGGACGCCCTTAGTGGATGGGCCGGCTCACGCCTTCCGGTGACCCTGCATCATGGAAGAGCTGCAGATCGGCCTATAGGCATCTGTATTCATTGCTAGACAATGGTTTAAACAGCATGGCGGTCACCATTTTGATGCTCCTTGTGGGGAAAGGCTGATGATCATAGGGTTAAGACCACTACAAAGTGGTAAAAAGGCAATAACAGGGGTACATGTGCACTCAAGGCTGCGCAGTGCAGCAAAGGGGATCCACCAAGTGCTTACCCCAGGATACGGGCAGTCAAGTGGATGTGGGTTGGGCAGCGAGTAGAGCGCACAGGGCTTCAACAGCTGATGCAGGGTGTTCCTGCCTCCTGATGGCCCGCAGATGAATGTTATTATATTGTGTGAATATAATAGTGGCATGGAAAGGTCATGTTCTCCTATAGTGATGGGTAAGTCGTCAGTAAATGGAACCACACTTGTGGCCCCAGAGAAACCTTGCACATTCATGGCAATGCCTGACATTGGGTACTTCCCTTTCCTATTACAGGACTTGGTCGCCCCCGTATCTACAAGAAAGGAAATAGGTTGTCACCTATAGTAACTCCAACCTGTTGTTCCTCTTGTGGGTCTTGTGTAACTGATAGGATTGAGCACATTGTCACTCTGTGGGCTGTTCTATTGTGGGTATAAATGCATACATGTGCCAGTGAAAGGGCTTCCTCCCACCACGGTCATACTCCCTATTCTGGGTGTAGGCGTCTGTGCTCCTATATTTATGTTCCATGTCGCCACAGTATTCTGCCATACTGGCACTTGCATGTGTGTGTTGTGTCTGCATAGGAACTTGCTTTGTCTGCATCGGTGCTTGCTGTATTTGCAGTGCATGTGTTTGATACTGTGTGTGAACTTGGGCATAATACTCAGGTGGTTCTGTACTGTATGGTGGAGGATATGCCCCCCCCCCACCCCTCTTGAGTCTTGCCAGTTCTGTTGCATCCCTCCCCTGCTCCTACATGCCCAGGAGATGTGTCCCATTTTGCCACAAGTCCAAAACTGGTGAGGCGGTCCTACACTTCTGGGCTGTCCTCCATTCAACCCTCCTCGTTGTGGGGAATGAAACCCACCCACTCTTCCTCTTGGTGGAAACCCACTTCCACATGGCCAATAATTATATTCTCCTCTTCCTGCATAGTTCTCCCCAGCCACTGGATGTATGTGCCGTGTGTTTGGTGTACCCACACCTTCCCCACTAGTCAACATTGCACCTTCAACTGACAACTTTGATATTTTCTTCTGAACTAATTTTGCTTCCTCTAATTTTTTTCCCTTGAGTTTCTTTCTGGCATTCTCTTGCATTAATCTACAATAGTGAACTATAGTTAGTTCAATCTCTGGCCATGGTTTCGCTTCCATTACCACCAATTTTGTCAACCGTCTTTGCACTGGCTCGGGTAATCCCTGACATAATAGAAAATGGCTATAGACTTGAACCATGGCTCCCTCATCTCAAGATGCCATTGTTCATGAATCTCTAGAGTATAAGCAACGGGATGTTTGTCATTGTGCATCTTGCGGATCATAATTGCACTCATGTCTGACATATCTGGATAGTGCTGTAAAGAACTCATGGTGACAACAGTAAAGGCAGACAAGTGATCACAGTTCAAGGGTGTTTATTAAACTGCAAAAGTGGGTGAGATAAACGCCTTATCTACACCTAAATCTAAGATGGGAGCAAGCTTCAACCATGAAATGAAAATAAGGCAGTCCTAGTGGCGATGTGTCAAATAAAAGGGCCTATACTAAGAAAAACCTATTGCCAATCCTTAGGCTAAAAGTGTGTGGGATAGGATTAAGTGTTCACATATAATGTGTCAGGATGCAGTAGTCCGGGTCTCCCTTGCCCAAGTTTTGAGTACGGTACAAGGTGGAACCTCTGAGCACAGCACACTTCTCGGGCTTCCATAGCACGAGGGGACAGTTCTGCTCTCAACCTTCAAGAACCTCGATGGCCAAGGTTCTCTTCCTGCAAAAAGTCTCTTGCCTTTGAGGGTCGGAAAATAACAAACCAAAAAGTTCCTTTTATACAGCATTTAAGGTGATAATGGCTCACCCATGGGTCTCCCTCGTTCGGGCTCGGATCCCTTTCAGACGTCAGCCCCCCTCTGCCGGGGTCACTAAGGCTTTTCTTAATTTCATGCGTCTTATTTTCTTTTCAAACAATTCACTGTGGACTAATTCGGAGGGATTGCGGTCTCTTCCTGAGCCTGTCAGGTTTTCTTGCAGCGCTCACATTACTCATCGCGCATAGACACTGGCTTGTTTTTGTTCAATTTAGCTCCACTTATAGCATCTTCAGTGCTGTAATTGGGGGCACATATACAGGGCTAGTGTATCCTGCTGCTGCTTTTAATTTTCAATGGATAGAATCCCTTCCCTTTGTCTGGCAGATTGTTTCTCTGGGAAGGAGGAAGAAGAGCACAGGGCGCTGTGCCCCCTCACCTCACCTCACCTTCATGCTGATTAAGCATCCACTCCCTCAGGGGTGGCTCTTCCTCCTCATCCCCAAACATTTTCTATAACTCTAAAATGGCCAATCTTTTCTGTAACCTTTTCCCCTTATACACAGCATGTACATATGTTGCAGCACTGCTTTCGAAAGAGTACCGTCTTGGGGCCAGGGTAAAAACATTTGGCCTGCTGTGCCACAAACCCACTCAGAGTGGTATTTACAGATCTTATATGTGTGTGGTGGAAGGGACTTGCATAAATGCATAAAGGGAGTGTCTCCTCCCATGACGACACATCAGGCTCTTAACTGCTGATACTTACTTGACCTTATAAAGCTCTTCAAACATGCTATCCCTTCACTCCTCATTCGCAATCTGTTGTCAATAATGTGTTCCTCAATTTTCCACCACTTTCTACACCTCATTCCTTTCGGCTACAACAGCAACTATTTGGACAAGCACCACGCAAGCTCAGAACTCCATCCTATGAGTCCAAACCACAATTCCATGTGCTCTACAACGTAAACCAATATGCACAAAGCCTTGTTTTTCTCAATTTAAACCAATGCTCACCCTCCCGTTGCCACCAGCAATCATTTCTATATATTTCCCCCCTCAACATAACACAACACCCGAAAGTCCCCAAGGCTGTTTTCCTGCCCTTTCTGACAGGGTATCCTCTTATCTCTTAAACTTGCCCCAACAGGGCATGGCGGCCTCTTCCTTGACCTTGTCAGAGGTAATCGCTTTTAGTTCTTATTAACTTAATACCTCATTTAAAGATTTAATGCGCCACCTTCCAGAACCCTGGTTAGTTATCCTCTTATAAATACTTTATTGCTCTTCCCCGATTTTATACAAACAAATCAATCTCACCTTAGTGTGTCAATTCAATATGATATGGCATTTATAACGCGCCTATACACAAGTGTTTCGATGCTCTATACTTATTACGGTATGGACCCTCCTTCAATCGGCCACTCGCCTTCGCCTTGCGGACTGGGCAGGATTTTCTCCAAGGCGGCTCCTGTAGACCATTTGAAATAAATGCGTGATTCACCGTTCTCCACAGGTCACCTCCGCCATCCTCAGGCTTGCAGCGAGGGCATCGAAAATCCGAGGGCCTGGACATTAACCATCCGAACCGCCATCATATGTAATGGAGGGGCGGGAAATCCCCAGTGCTGAGCGGAAACAGACAGACCAGGAAATCCCCTACCCAACAACGGAAGAGTCAAGGTAATTGACAAAGGCCTGTTTTATCAACAGCATAACGCCAAAAAAGATTTTTATGTCAAAGTTATAATAAAAGAAATGTCAAAATGGACGCTGCATTTACATAAACCTACAAGACAGTGGGATTGGTTAAGGGAATTGGTCTATCTATAGAACATATACTGGTCAGTGTTTTCATTGGATAAAGAACTTTGGTGGCCCCATTTCGGATAAGATAAGAAATAAATCATCGTAATAATTATTAATTGGCTCCTTCAACAGTTGGAAGACAGTATTTTTGGAGAGCAAGGATTGGTTGGCACTGGCCTCACCAACCATGGACATTTGGCAGGTCATCAGCACATGAGCAAAATAGAGTGGTGGGGGAGACACAAAGGAGCTGCTTCTTTAACTGAGATACCATACCCGATTCCCTTGGCAACGTGGCAGGGCGTCTAACTTTGAACTTGCCCTCGTCCGGTGTCTTTGTTCTGAGAACTTTTAGGGAGTTGAGGCAGGTGCATATCTGTGTCTGGCACTAATGAATGGACATTGCTCTTGATTTATAAGTCACATGTGAGACCAAGCTTCAAATTATTCTGCTCAGCTTTTACCATGAATTTAGCTCCTATTGATGTGGGTGCCATTACTCTCCTTGACCTTTAGAGATGGGGTTGAGCTCATTTGTTCCTTTACTCATTCTAAGAGAAATAGGTCTTGCGCTTGGGAATGGTTATCTTCTGTTCTACCTTTTAGCTAGCCGACCCTCCCTTTTCTGCAACAACCTTGGAAGGAGGCCGAGGAGCCCCAGCCTGGTCTGTTTCAGCTAATTAAGCAACCCGACTTTCTCTGCAGCTTCGCCGAAGCTGGACCGTCCATTTTCTCCAAAATGGCCACTCGTTACTGTTGCACTTCTGCATTAGGCAAGATTTATATGTATTCTTATGGGTCTTGCGTTTTAGTGTATGCATTGATTATGATATGGTTCTAGTGTCTATTGAATGCAGGTGACATTCAAGCCTAAATGTGAGTTTGACCTAGTGTCCATGTATTTTCATGGTGGGTGCATATCTTCTTCGGGGCTCGTGCGTCTGTGTGTCAGTCTGGCAATGAGGTCACTTGCTCTGGTCATCCTCAGTTACAGCATGTTCAGGTCTTCTTGAGTTTACAAATTCATCTCTTCTTCGATGGTTCCAGGATAAAGTCGGTAGGTTGCCTTAGTGAATAGCGTCTTTGGTCCTTGCAATATTTAGTTGTGGAAGGGGCTAACACCACGAATGACGTACTCTTCTTTTTTGTACGGTATGGAGGCAGGGGTGTGGCAGACCTGACGAATGATGCATTATCTGCCTCTCGACAAAACCACAGGATTAAAATAAAACACATTACATTTTGGGGCAGGTCAAAGAAGTGATTGGTCGAACATCATTAGGCCCCTATAGGGCTCCATGCATTGGTTATCTTTGATTCGGCAAACACATTTCCTGAAACACAAACCCACAACACCCCTTTTATGACATCATATTATTAAAATACTCCGCCCCTTCATTACATCACTTAAGCTGACCAGCAGACAAACTCTTTGCTATGATTGGTTGGCACGATCCTGTGTTTGGAGAAAACATGAGGCGAGCAAAGTCATGAGTATTGCAAACTTGTCCTCCTGATTGGCTCCCTTCCCTCGCCTCACAGCCCATGCCAGTCCTGCCCTCTTTTTCCTTGTTGTGCTAAATGTGCTCCAGTAATATAAATGCGTTCACCATCATGTGTTTTAAAAGCCAACATAAAGCCTCAAAGCAACAATTATGCTCCACCACTACTAATACTTGCCCCAGGAGTGTGCATAGGTGCGCTGTAGAGATAAAAACAAACAGAAGTATATAGATATAGCTTTTGCTACACGTGTGGGGAAGGATAGCTCAGGGGCAATGCACTTGTCTTGGAGCTCATGTTTAAATCCCAATCCCATGCTTAGAAACCACTCGTTGGTATTAAGCGCGTTATAAATTAACAATTAAATATTACCCACTGCAGCCAAGCTCTTCAACCTAGCCCAATATACCTACGACATATAACTTGTGTCCTTGCGCATTTATTTCTCTGTACAGTGCCCTACTCCTGGATGTGTGGCACCCTAGGTGTAATGTATGTGTATTGTGACATCGCCCTACACGCAACATAGCTGGTACATGCGCTGCCCTCTTGTGCACACTAGATCTACATCTCTTCAGCTGCCTGGAGGTCTATCAGAAAAAGGTGCAAGTAACTGGGCCCAACATTTTGTGCCCTCTGTTATCCTTTCATAGTTAGGGAAGAATGCCTTATATTAATCTCCTGGAACGTATCACTGCAGCAAGGTAACTCGAGAGAACCTATTCCTCTGGGTGAACTCCGGCCAGAATCACAGCAGCAGTGATGGATGGGCACCACCTGGCCAACTTTCTCTTCCAGCTACGTGGGTCAGGCTGAGCTAACAGGATGACCAACCCCTGCAATTCCATCCATAGGCTGGCCAGAGACAGTTGTTTTTGGAATGTGAAAGTGCTTAATATTGCTTCTTCCCAGATCCATGTCACTAGCAGTGGTCCAAAGCATCCTGCCTTTGTGCCTCTCCCTCAAATGACAATGGTCTCTTAAGAGGACATCTCCTGCAATCCATGTTTTCTCCTCCTTACTCTGCCTTTCCTTCATCATCTTCTGTACCTCCTCATTGCTTTGCAATATGCCGTACTTCCACCCCTCCATAACTCCGATCTCACTGTGCTCCTTTTCCATCACTCCTTGAGTCAAATCCTCACTCTCTTCTATCATCTCTTTCCACTCATCTCCACCTATTTAGTCTCTACACCTCTCCTAGATATTTTCCTTTTACAGTCTTAAGATCTTCCCTGCCTCCAATATATTCCTCCTCTTCTCAGTGTCCCTTCTCACCTCCTGACAACTAGATTGGTTTTGCAGTGCTCTGCAACGGAGAACATTCTCTGGTGAAGTTGTGTGTTTCTGAACATGGGTTCTGCAGCAGCTCAAGCAAGTTCCTTAATGCACAACCAGTCCTTCTCCTGTATTCCTGTTCTTTGTTGGGCATTTCTATCACCCTTACTGTTAAGACACATCACTACTACCCAATGTCCCAAAGGGGGGTAGGCGTGGAAATAGAGGTTCCTTAACAACTTAAAAGGGTGGACTCGGAGCACAGTGGGTCCAGAGTTCTTAAATGGGAGGGTGGTGAGCATGCTCATTTATGTTCAGGGTCTGCTTAAAAAATAAAAAAAATAAAAAAAAGGAATGTGTGGGGTTAATGCCCCTGCCAGATACCTGATGAACATTGGGGTGAACCATTTGTCGACACTGCAGTCTGGGCCAACATCATGTAGGGGCAGTAGTACCCCACTCCTTTGGTGAATCCACTCTTTAGCCCCAAGGGCCAGCTGGATGACTGTCACCCCACACAACACACGTTTTTTCTCTTATCCAAAACAATAAAACACAATCTGTGTGGTTAGCATGCACACCTATAAAAGACACAAAGGCTAGAAAACCAGTTGCAAGCAATTCATTCTTCCAAAGTATTCCATTGTTCAGAAATTCACATGCTTCTACAACATGAGGTGAAGGGGAGATGTACACTATTAGTCTTACTTTACTGAATACGGTCTGTAGCCCAACATGGACTTCTCTGGGCTCCACTATAGCATCCACATGTAGGATAGAGATTCATGAACATGTGTCACTACCCAGATGATGTCCAGAAGGGCTGCTCCTGAATGTATCATGGCAGTAGCTATGCTGCCCCTCATAGAAAGCACCACTAATGTATTTAGAATTGACTATTAACCTTGAAATGATGGAATTGAAGGCAAGGTGTTTTCCAGCTGGCAAAGTTTTGCTTCAGTAGCAGATGTATTTGTCGAAACACCCAAAGCTGATCCAATTTCAGGTACTCATTTTGTATCTGCAAACTCCCTTGCCAACCAATGTACAATGCTCTCTGCTTGGATATCTATTCTCAGAGGAATGCTGGTATTGATAGTCAGGGGAGGAATTGGGCCAGATGAACTGTCTTGACGGAGCGTCGTTCCATGGAGACCTGAGGCCCAAACCACTCCTCCCCCCCCAGTTGAGAAAGCCTTCTGCCCTTTTGTGGCCATAGTCTCCTGAAAGCAGAGCTTTCTTTTGAAATCTCGAGGCGTGCGGCAACATACAACTGATTTACAAGCTGCATCCAACATTTGCTCTTTGCTCATCAGGGTGGTCAATGCCTAAATAGTAAAACAGTCCAAAGAAGTATATAAATTTTGGGCATTGCACACATTTTGCTGTTCAGGTGAGTTTTCTGATGGATGAAACGTGTACCATATCCAGTTTTCTTTGCTTGCTTGAATTACTATTACAGATATGTTTGATAAGTTTACTGCCATTCTTATGTTCCCAAAATGCACTTTGTTTGTATCAAAGGAGTGTTGGTATGCATGTGCAATGTCCCAACCGTGAAAAGAGGTTTGCACTGCGCAAATTGTATTAGAAAAGTGAGTTGGTCATTTAGTGTCAGTATTTTGTGGTTTGGCAGTTCTGCACACAGGTTATTTGTAGTTAGCTTTGACACATTTTTCATTGTGTAAGGCATCACAGAGCCTTACACAATGAAAGAACAACTGATGTAATGTTGCTAATTATATGTAGAGGTTAGAGAAGGGTGTTGTGTAATAGTTGTGTAGCTAGTAGTAGTGATTTCTACTGTGTTTTGGTTGTATTAAGGATGTGCTGTTTTCAGGAGTTGCAAGTGGTGATGCCATTTGGGGGTGCCAAATGTTCTGGTTTCATGAGGAAGTTGTTGTATTACCAGGCCGGGTTGAACTTGTTCATAGTAGTGCCCAGATTGGGTCCTCTTGGGGGTGTGCACATCAAATCAAAAGTTGTCTTGACCAATAAGGAGAGAACATTATTGTAACAATTTACCCGAATATGATCGACCAATCACATCAGTGTATTTTGCTGACTGAACAACTAGGTTATCTTGTAAGAGGTTGTATTCAGATACACACAACCAATGGGGGAAGGGAACTATACGGTATGTTTAGATTTTTTTTTAATAGTTGGTAGCCAATAGGGAACATGGGATTAATGTTGTATCTGATATATTTTGCTAATGTGTGGTTTTCCGCTATAAAAGAGGTAACTTATAATAGGCATGTTGAGCGTGGTTTCCGTTCTACGGGGCTGACACACTCCCAGCTGGATTTGCATGTAATAACATTTTTTTTCTTACAAACAGTGCATTTCTTGTTGACCCTTGGAGTGATTTTATCGATTGGTTTTTGGGCCTACCCTACA
Organism: Ambystoma mexicanum; assembly: GCF_040938575.1. Classification (NCBI taxonomy): domain Eukaryota; kingdom Metazoa; phylum Chordata; class Amphibia; order Caudata; family Ambystomatidae; genus Ambystoma; species Ambystoma mexicanum. Next base: position 620,043,028 of record NC_090941.1, read on the forward strand.
GAATATGGTGACCCCAACATGATTACAGAACCTCCATTCACACTCTGAAGAGGTACGCAGGTACAATGTTGCCAGAATGCCTGCCTAATCCTTTGAGCAGGTTCAGTGCTCTTGTTGGCAAAGGCACAAAGGTCTTTAATCTGGCCCGAGAAAGCTGTGGGGGAGCCCAGCACACTGAAGGATTACATCAGAAACTATTGCACTTGTGCATTAGAAGAATCCCACAGATGGGGGCACCTGGTCACCTGCTCTGGATAGCACACAGCGCTACTAGCTGTTACTATGCATGCTTCATTCCCAGCCTGCCTAAAAATGTAGTTACAACAATTGGTAAAAAGAAAGGTCAACGGAGCCCTCCAAACAATTTGGCATCAGAGCCTACAATAAGCACAAACCACATGATGCAGGTAAAAAAACAGAAGGAGGTCCATTTCTTTTTTACAAATCGTTTAAAAAAAAAAGAAAGATTGTACAAAGTTCATATTTAGTAGGGTTTTTGGAGCGCTTGTCAACGTTTTCGTATGCAGCAATGAACACACAATAAGAGTTCTGTTGATTGAGGCCAATATAGTGACATGAGAAGAACATACATTTAGAGAACTGCAACTTTATTAAATACACTTTGTAATGATCTAAAACATCATGGCCTCCAATCCATCTTCCATGAATTTCTTGTAAATGGCCATAAATTTAGCCACAAATGCTTCAAGGTGATATATGGCTTTGCTGCCAAGTTGTAAACGGTGTTCATAGAAAGCTGCCATCTGCGCAACCTCTCCTTTCAGCTGTCCATCACAGTTATTCAAGAGTTCTGACAGAAGACCCTGAAAAGAAAACAAACGTTTTGCAATTCAGACAACTTACATACCAAACTATATTAAAGTTGTTTCGACTTTTTCTTTTAATTCTTTTTAACTATTGTAAGTGGGCTGCAAAATTACCACTATCCTGACGGGCATACATCACACAGAGGGCCAATAAGTAATAGACCACACGAGCCAAGGCCGATTCCCTCAATCTTGCAACATTGGCACCCCCTTCAAATCCAAACGCATCAGCTAGATATAGTATTGTTACAAACGGCTGTGTGTGAGGGACATTATAAATTGAGAATGTTACTTGCCTGTGATAATGCAAGTATCTGTATCCTTAGAAAAAATATCCTTTCACAATTTGAGTTTCCTTTTGATGCAGGCAAGAATGTGCATCCAAAGAAATGGAGGTTTAGCATATTGGATAACTGATTTTACAGTTAAGCTTGGGTGCTGGGACCAGAACAATGTATTCTCTCACCCCTCTATAGAGGGACAACCCTAAAGGAAGCCGCTATTACTGGCATACACAGTTGCGAAATGAACATTAAGAAGATCATGTTGAGTGATTGATGTGGACACAGTTGCAGGTCTCCATAGGCGACTAGTGCATTATTAGTTATGAAAACTGACCAACTCCAGCCTTTACGCAGTGGGGAGTTGTCGGAATAGTTTTGCAAGAGGGCTTCCATAGAAATGTTGCCTCCAACTAACATTTCAAGTCGACCACCTTTCAGCCATATAGATTTCCTTATTTTCCAACCCTCAAACAGATACTCCTCGTTCCATCGTTGTTGGGTCAAACTGCACGAACAGCTATTTGTGCCATTACAGCCAATCTTCTACATCAACATCTTTTTCCAAACGATTGCGATGATAAATGAGAGCTAGTCTGCCACCACCACGTTCTTAGAACCGGAAATGCACTCTACCAAAAAAGGATGTTGCTATAACTTTATGACAAACTGCTAATGCTCAGAAATGCATTCTGCATACCTTTCATGGACAAAGCAGAAATCCACACCTTGGAATGGATCTTGACCTTAAACGGTACACCCAAATTCTCCAATGTCATTCTCTCCCCTGCTAAATGGTTTTCTTCTAAAATCCCTGAATCAAACTGCAACATTGGTAACAATTTCCCTTTGTCCAATTTGAAGCTGCAAAACCAACCTCAATAGCATCTACATTCAAAACAGTGCCAGTATGTGTACAAGAAAACCTGATTGGTCTGGTGAAAAACTGGGGGTGTAGTGGACAACTTACTGAGGACAGTATTAGTAAGTGGGATTTCTAGATTTCAATAAGACAACGCCATTACTTGTTGCAGCAATATTCTTTATTGTATGTTATTTATAAAAAAAAACGATTAAATGCAGGATTGGTATTTAAGATGCACCCATGCCAGTGTGTAAAATGTGGAGGCTTGATAATAAAAAGACCTGCGAATGTTTTGCATAATTTCCCTTTAAACATTATATCTTGCATACAAGAATTGACCATGCTACATAATTACTCCAGAATTGTAGTATCCATGACCTTTAGCAAACTTAAGACACAATAGCATGAATCCATTGCAGTGCATTAATGCACCCTAAATATTGCCAAATCAGATGGTAGTTGTATAGACTGTCAAATAAAACAACTACACCAGATCCTTCTGTTCCGCACTTATGTGCCAAACTGGTTTCTATACAATTTGACACATGCACCAAAAAGGTCAAACATTCTCCTCTTAGAAGTGCTACATGTTACCTTCATTATGATCTCCGGGGGAATGCAGTGAGTTAGCAGTTCATAAAGCCGCCCACGAACTTCTAGAAGACTTTGGGAAAACAAAAAAAAATGTCTTTAGTGTTTTGTGCTTGGTAAAAGGAAAAGTCAAGCCTGTGATTTATTATTATGCAACACTTAAGTATGAAAAACGTTTGAGACAAAGTGTGGCTACATTAAAGTAGGTGTAGAACAACATAAGTAGCAAATATATACTTTTTTAATCAAAAACTACCAAAAGATTCTTATTAGAAAGGCTAAACTGTCCAATTCTACACTTGATGATACAGAGGAACAACTGATGCTCGGTGATCATTCGCTCAACCAGCCAAATCAATAATAAATCAGGCAGTCAATAAGCATGTTATAAATGAACATACCAGCCCAAACGTACATAGTGCCTCACCATAGAGCCACAATGACAGCTTGCTGTCCCTAAAATGGCGTTCGCTTCCTTTAAGTCCACGGCTTACGCAGTTCCTGTTCATGCAATTAGCAAACATGAGACCAAAGGAAAGTCTTGCCACTTAATTAGAATGAAAGCAAAGGAGGAAACTAATAGGGAGAAGGTGGCTCTCTGAGGCACTGAGCAACCTAGTGACCCAGTTAACTAGAAACTGAACCAACCAGTAACAATATTTATTGTGGCAATTATGAGGTCTAAGTCATTATAGAATGAAAGAGCGCAGGCATTCGGAGAGCTGGTGGAATGAGTGAGGAAAGCCAACCGTTGGGCAGAGCAGTCCATTCCTTCAAGTGCATTTATAATAGCTTACTGGGGGCTGGAAACCTGGTTCTGGCAAGGGCCAGAGACTCTCGATGGAGAAAGGAACAGATTGCAAGCCTACTGGAGGCTAGTGCCAGAGGGAAAAAACAAAAAGCATGTACTGGGCATATATTTCGGTACAAGGCAGTGCAATTGCGCGAGCATGGCAGACCAGAGCCTGTAAAAGCCAAGGAGGGAGACTCTTGGCAGGCAAGAATGAGGAAAACCAACCCAGCAATGTGGAGGTAAGGGGGCGACATTCCTGTTGGGGATCATTTTGGGAATCCCCAAGGCAATGAGATATCCCAAGTACGTGCTGGTGTGTACTCTGCCCACATTCTAGAAGACTACAAGTGTGAACCAAGGTCAGAGGGTTACATCTGATTCAAGGAGCAACCTAGCAAAGTCAGTAACTGCACCAAGGTACTACAAATACCCTCCAAGGGATCATGAGATGCCAGAGGGGCGATTTATCCACAGTACATTTTCTTTTTGTAGACCAGAGACTTGAACACTCTTTCCTCTCAGATCAGCCCCTTGCACTGCTACCACCCCATCCCAGCGCAGAACTATTGAACAGTTGTTGCCCTTTAGTGTTCTATTGGCCACGCCATAGTCCTTGTAGCCGTTTATCCAACCATTCCTGGGACAATAAAAGGGTTTTGAAATGCATTCCTTGTGCCTCAAGTGTTCATTTTCCTACCCATGACAATACAGAAGAGACACCAGTCTGCAGAAGGGACCTTACCATGCAACCATAAATCCGTCAATCATCATTTTCTTTAACCAATTTGTTTTCTATTCTGAGATTGAGAATAGTTCTCCAGGTCTCAGATACCTACCCAAAGAACACTTGCCCTTGTTACTCGCTTTAATACTACAGGAGAATTACCTTTGCAGCATGCACTCCACAGTCAGCATAAGATGTGTGTACTAGAGGAGGTAGGCTAAAAGATAAACAATCAGTCCCCAGAAATAGCCCAGACAGATGGGGCCACTGCAAGCTTGGAGATTGTAAAGTGGCAGCTACCATAGTTATGCAGGAAACCATCTTGACATCGATGCAAAGTCACAACTTCAAGCTGCATTCATTTGTCTTTCAAACAAGCTCATTGTTTCCTAATTGGTGCATGCTAAAAATCGGTTTTCAGAATTAGCCCCCTCGGACAGATTGAGATCTACCTATTCTGAACAACACAGTAATGTCTACCGAGACTATCTGGGTAGTGTGGCACCAAGGATTGTATTTAGGAAGGTTGCAAAAGTGGTGAAGGGTTCAGTTAAGCACACACACAGAGCGCTGTTAATATACAAGCTAGGCACAACGCATAATAGTTACTTATTTTGGCTTTAGACAACTGAATTAAAAACCATAGCGCTATATATATATATATATTTTACACAGCCACATTAGTGGCTGTGTAGTTATGGTTAAGTTGCTATTCCCATAGGAACTTTGCTCCCCCTGGACGAATCCTCACCAAATGTGCAAAAAAGTATTTGGCCCACTCTGAATTTTCTTGCAAAGTTTGGTGTGGTTTGGTCCAGGGGGGGCAAATTTATAGGGGGGTCCCAATTTTTCCCATAGACCGAATGGGGAAAAAAAAAGAAACTGCTCACGCCTACAGCCCAAACCGCTGGACGGATTTTCACCAAATTTGTGGCAGGAGCAGCGTCTGGACCCCGTAAGCGCTTTTGTAAATTTGGTGAAAATCCATCCAGCAGTTTTTTTTAAAAACAACCAAAAAGTAGGTCACAAAAAATTAGTGATATCTACGTCCGGTCCGCAGACACACTTCCCTGTTCACTCCGCGGACAGTGTCCCGATTGGCTAATCGGCTTGCGTCATGTCCGCGGACATGCGACGTGTCCGCTGATTGGATCGTGAAGAGCGTGGAGTGAGTCGGATTTTTGTGAACGCCCGCCATCTTGTATCCGGACATCCACGGACAGTGCGGTGAGGAATGGTGGGAAAATACAATTTTGGCAAGTGTGTTAGCCTGTAACAGTGTTTGGGGAGGGTGGGGGGGAGTAAGAGATGGTACAGAAATTGTATCTATTTGGGTGGTAGGCACCGCAGTTGTGTCCGCAGACAGTCGTGCTGTCCTTGATGTCCGCAATAAACCCTGATGGGGGTTGTCCTAAGGACAACATACCTGTCCGTATTGTTCGCAGGCAAGTAGAAACTGTTCTAACACCACCCAAGGTGTCCGCGGACATAAAAAAAATGCCATGAGGCATAGTTAAAAATGTTTGATTCTATGGGTGTGATATGCTGCGGTGGTTGTGGCCAGGGTCTAGAGTCTTGGGTGCATATCCATGCACCCAAGACAACCACCGCAGCATATCACACCCATAGAATCAAACATTTTTAACTATGATCACACCCATGGAATCAAACATCCGTGTGATGTATGGGTGTGATATGTTCCGGTGTTGTGGCCAGAGTCTACCCAAGACCGAAGTTATAAGTACTGAAGTTATAAGCTACCATGGGTGCAATATGTTGTGGTGGTTGTGGCAGGGCCTACCCAAGACCAAAGTTGTAAGTGCTGAAGTTATAAGCCACAATGGGTGTGATATGCTGCGTTGGTTGTGGCCAGGACCTAAGATCTGAAGTTATAAGCCACCATGGGTTTCATATAGTGTGCTGGTTGTGGGCAGGATGTAGAGTGTTGGGTGCATGGGTGAAGGCTGTAGGCTATACAACCAAGACTCTAGGCCCTGACCACAAACACTGCACCATATCACAGCCATAGATCACACCTATAGATTCGAATATCTATCAAATGGTTGCACAATTATACTTACTGTTTGATTTTTTGAGATTCAATATATTTTTTACATGAGTTTGGTACCTGGAGGAAATATTCTTTTTTAATTTCTGTGATCAAAGAAAAGAGCATGTTAGTGTATGTATTCTATAAAGACTTATTACATTGCATAATAGATATTTCAGATTTTTTTTACCCTCATATTTGGCTTACAAACCAGTGTACTGTGCATTTTGCTCAGTTTCTGTGTTTGTTTTTCAAATCATTGGGTCTGTGAACAAAATCCTTGTCGGATTAAAAATAAACCTTTTTTTTGTTATGCTACAGTCTGTTTCCTTTCAGTGTTCACTTGTTGTTTCTGGTTAATGTTCTATCTGTTGGATTGTTGCAGATTTCTGAAGCAGTTAGATACCTGTTGGCGTATGCTAACGGTCTATTTTTTGTTACAATTTAGTGGTATTCATTTATTTGTTTGGTTGTTATAGAATCTTGGGCCAGTTAGATACCTGTTGGCGTATTCTGTTTATAGTTTTTTATTTGAATTTTTGTTAATGTTGAAGTACAGATTAGTTATTACATTTTGGTTTTAAGAAGATTAAATAAGCGTTTGTAAGATTTGCTGGTAATCTCTGCTTTAGAGTAATGGTACTATCATTACATTCGAACAATCCACATTTCTTTTTAATATAAGCAGTGTAGTTACCTGCATTGGTTGTGGCTCCTGCGTGTTAGATTATACCTATTGTTGTGAAGGTTTTTTACTTGACCGTGTGTGAATCCAGTCAGCTTGCAGTTGTTTTTGGTACCATCTGCATTGTAACGTAGAAGCATTAGTATTAAGTAGTTACTATGTGTTTGTATTAGTAAGGTGGAGCGATTATCTGAATTGCAGGTAGTACATAATTTGCCATGGTTTGCATGTTGTACAAGTTGCTGGAATGGAATGGATTCACAATTTGGTATGGATACATACACGAAGCGCTCGTTAGGGATTTCTCCTTGTGTAACATTGTTGTATAGAGTGCAGGTATGTTTCCACATGTATAAAATCAGGAATATTTCATTTATAGGTATGTTTTTGTTTTCCAATACTTGTAGTAAGTACATTAGACATTTTTGTGGATCTTCTTGTGAGTTTATAGTGAATTTCACCATTCCAGCACAGTAGTCAAATTCTTGTCTTATTCCGTGAACACTATACGTGTTGTCAGGTTTTTTTGTTGCGTTTCTATGAAGGACTAACATTTGCAAACACAATTGGTCTGTACTGTGTAAGTAAATATTGTCAAAAATTGGTGGCAATTGAAATAGAATATTCATTGCTACATTTGCATAACAACTTACACCAGTTACATTAGAAAATTTTAATGGACCAGATAGTTCTGTGTCCAAGTCATTTTTTCGGAGTGTGTGTTGCTTATCTGAAGAAGTACCCGAGTTACTTTGACTAATAGGTTCTTCTTTACTTATGGTATACGATGAAGCATTAGCTTCTTTTACTCTCTTTGGAACGTTTTCCTTTTTGTGGAACAGGATATGCTTTTAGATGGGGAGTGTATAGTGTACATAGTCTATTGTATTCTAGAATGCAAGGAATATCAGCGTTGACTTTACTTGCATCAAAGTTGATTAGAAATAAACCGTCAAGTGTACGTAAGCGTGATAGTGCTACATAGCTCATGCCTTCTTTAAAGACTGTTACCAATATCTATCAATGCTTTGTCTAGGGTTAAAACCTTGGGATTTATGAATGGTGACTGCATATGCAAGAGTTAGAGAAAATTGTTCTCTGCGTACATACATGTCTTTGAAGAGAAGGAATCGAGCTGTTGGGCACGCTATCCTTTTTACTTCTGAAAGTTTGTCGAAGAGAATATTGACAAACTGAATGTTGTTGTCACGTGGGTATGTTTGAAAGCCAACAACTATACCCAGTGCTCCATTAACTAGTCCTTGCTCCACATCAAGATTACGTTTAAGGATTACTCTACAGTTTAAGGATAATTTTAATATTTTCTCCAACCCAGCTGTGTTGTTGATGGAATTTTCTAAGGTATTTAGTCTTGTTGTGGCTTGTTGACACATTGGTAGTGTAATACCATGTACGTCCAGTTTGTCTGTGGAGCAAATTTCAATTATTGGTTGCATTTCTTTTTTTAACATTGTTTCATTGAATTTGGAAAAGCTTGCAAGAGTTGGCATTAAGGCCATACAATTGACATTTTTCTGCACTAATTGTTCCATAACATCAGTAGCACATGAGTTCGGGCCATAAAGTGCATGGATGTGCCGGGTTTTTAATATTGTTTGTGCTTCTTGAGATAGTACACCAACTCTAATACTTTTTAAAATGTTGGCGTAGGTGAGGTCTGCAGATTGGTGCATGTTTTCTGTTAATTCTTTGTATTGGAAATGTTCAAAAGGTTGACATTTCCTATGCTGCCAATAATTTTACGGCAGAGTTTGTGTCCTAAGGTTTGAAAAATAGGTTCACCTTTCACTGGTGTCAATTGAAGAAGATCTCTGAAAACAATAATGTGTTTTCCTCCAAAGAGTTCTTTGTAGTTTGTTTTAAGTACTTCTTGCAATCTGAGATGTATCAAAGCCAACATTAGGTTGGAGACCATGCTCACTTCATCTATTAGTAGCATTTTCATTTGTTTCAAAACTCTGCATAGTTCCATTGCAGCTTCTGTAGAAAGTTTGTAATAATCTCATTTGTTTTGGTGTTCTACTGGAAGGAGTAGTAATCTGTGTACAGTTACACCGCCTATGTTGTAGGCAGCTAAACCTGTGGGGGCAGTTACAACAGCTGACAGTTTGTTGTTTGTCAATTGTTGAAGGAACTTGCTGATCATTTTGATTAAGAATGTTTTGCCTGAACCAGCTTCACCACTGACATATAGTAGTATAGGTTTGTAATTTTGGCAGGTACATTTCTTTATTTTCATGTTGTACACCATGTGCAATTTCTTTTGTTACTTCTTCAAAAATGGTGCGTTGCTCTTTGTTGCGGATTGTAGTGCAGTTAAGTCTTCTGTATCTTCTTCATAGTGACACATGGTGTTTTCTACTTCTGTCATAGCTAATTCTGCCTAATTTGCTATTAGTGGCTGTCCCAGTGGTTCTTGGCTTCCTGTTACAGAAGGTTGACTACTGTCAGGAGTGTCCTTATCTAGTTGGGCCTGGAGTAATTCTTCATGTTGCTGTTCATTTTGCAACATTGTTTTGAACTGCATAAAGTTCACATTGGTGATATTTATTTATTTATTTATTCAAATTTGTTGAGCGCACATCAGCCCAGAGGCATCGTGGCGCTTGTTACAGACATCTTAGTTGCAAAGGAAACCGTAGTTACAAGCAGTACATAAATTACAGAGGAAATATATACAATAGCAAGGCAGTATATTTACATGGCTTCCTGAGAGTTTGCTAATTATTTGCAAGGAACGAGGTTTTTAGTTTCCTGCGAAAGATGGGAAGTGAGTTTTCCGTTCGGATGTCTGAAGGGAGGGCGTTCCATGTCTGTGCTGCAATGTAGGGAAAACCTAGACCTCCGGCTTTGGCTTTTTTGATGCGTGGGGTGCAGAGTAGGTTGGCGTATTGCGTCCTAGTGGGACGTGTGGATGAAGGTTTGAGGATGGTATCTGAAAGATAGGACGGGGCGGAGAAGGAGAGGCATTTGTGAGTGAGGGTGAGGATTTTGAGGGTGATCCGTTCTTTGACTGGGAGCCATTGGGCTGAGAGCCTGGCCTGGGTGATATGCTCTCTTCTTGGGATACTAAGAGCAGCCCGGAGAGCGTTGTTCTGTGTGATTTGTAGTCCATTTATGTTTTTGGCTGATGTGCCTGCTAGGAGAGCATTGCAGTAGTCCAGTTTGGCTCCAATGGTTGCCCTCGCTATGGAGAGGCAGTTAGGTTTAGAGAGGTAGGGCTTGATGGCGTTTATAAGTTTGGTGGTGTGTGCGGATGCGGAAGTGATTGCGCTGACTTGTCTAGTCATTGATAGCGAAGAGTCAAGGTATACTCCCAGTGTCTTGACGGCTGTGGACACGGGGATGATGGAGTTGTCAATGGAGAAGTTAGAGTACAGTTTGTCCAGTTTGTCTAAGGTGTTTTGTTGACCTAGTATCAAGATTTCAGTCTTGTCACCATTGAGGCAGAGGCCATTAATTGCCATCCATGCCTTGATGATGGAGTAGATGGAGTGGAGTGCCTTTGCGTCTTCGTTGTATGAGCCTGAGAGGGGTAGAAGTACTTGTGTGTCGTCCGCGTAGTTCGTGTAGGTGATGGCGTATAGTCAAGTTTGTCAAAGAGTGGCTTGGTGAACAAGTTATAGAGTGTAGGTGCAGTGCAGGAACCTTGTGGGACCCCGCAGTGGATTGTCGTGAGAGTGGCGTTGGCGATGCCCGAGAAGACTCATGGCCCTACCTTCGAGGAAGGAAGTGATCCAGGCGGCTGCTTCATTGGAGAAGTTAGCTGAGTGCGTGAGGTGGGAAGTGAGAATCTTGTGATCAACCAGATCAAACGCGGCTGAGAGATCTAGAAGAAGCAGAAGAGCCGGCTTGCCTTTGTCCATGATTTGGGTGATCTGGCTCTTCAGATCTACCAGGGCTGTTTCTGTGCCATGTCCTTTCCGGAAGCCCGATTGCCTCGTCCCGAGGATGGAGTGGGTTTCCAGAAAGTGTTGGATTTGGCAGTGTGCGGCTTTATCCAGTAGTTTCAGCAAGAATGGCACAGTGGTTATTGGTCTATAGTTGTTGGGTTGTGAGGGGTCAAGAGTCGTTTTTTTTAGGAGAGGCCGGACCCAAGCCTCTTTGAGGTTGGCTGGGATGATGCCTGTTTTAAAGGACGCATTGATGAATGCCGTGAGGAGCGGCGCAAGGCAGTCTGCGCAGTCTTTGACTAGTTTAGGGGGGCAAATGTCGCCTTTGCATGGGGAGGGTTTGAGGTTTATTAGAAGGTTGATAACTTCTGTTTCCGTGACATCTCTGAAGGAGAAGTCAGGTATGGTGGGCTTGGAGGCAGTGGGTGGGGTGTTGGTCGGTTTGGTTCCTGTCTGGTGAGGAAGTGCTTTGCAGTGGTCTTTGATTTTCTTTTGGAGAAGGTCAATTTTGTGAAGCATGGCAGCTTGAATGCTGGTACACCACGCTTCATCTTTGATTATTTCATCTGGAATATTAGGGGGGGAGATGAGCTCATTAAAGATTGCGAAAATCTCTTTGGATTGTGACTTGGCATTGGCGATACGAGTGTTGAAGGCGTTGGCTTTGGCATTGGAGATAGCTCTCTTGTATTGGTGGGAGATTAAATTGAATATGTTTTTGGTATTGGTGCAGGGGTCAGATTGTCAGTTTTTTAGTGCTGCCCTTTTGTGGGATCGCATTGAGTGTAGTTCTTCGGTAAACCAGGAGTTGGAGTGTAAGGATTTCTTCTCTTTTTTCCATTCAAGTGGCGCTATTGCATTGATAGCTTTGGTGAGGACATCTTTGTAGAGGTCTGCTAGGATATTGGGGTCGCTAGCGAATGGGGGGGCTAACACTGGGGTATTGAGGTATGGGCGTAGGTTCTCCTCTGAGTTTTTTAGAGCTTCTGACTTGTGCAGCGCTGGCAGGGGTCGGAGTCTTAAGGTTTTTGGTGATAGGAATAGAGAACTCTATGCAGTTGTGGTCAGTCCAGGGCAGTGAGGAGTTGGAGGTGATAGAGGAGAGGCAGTTATGGTCAGCGATCCAGTCAAGTATGCGGCCTTTGATGTGAGTAGGACTTTCTACTTTTTGGATGAAGCCCAGGTCATTGAGTTCCTTGTGAGAGTGGCTGCAGATTTGTCCTTGGGATCATTAAATCCGAGGTTGAGGTCCCCTAGTAGAATGGTTTTGGTGGAGCTTTTGATATTGTTGCTAAGGATGTGTAAGATGTTGTCCTGTGAGTCTGGGGAGTTGCCTGGGGGGGCGGTATAGTAGGTGAATGTTGATGGTGCTGTTGGGTGACAATGTGAGTTTGGCCGATAAGAGGTCAGAGTTGTTGGTCGAGGGGTGTAGGTTCTCTTTGTAGATGAGGGCTACTCCGCCTCCTATTCGATCTGGCCTATCTTGTCTGAGTATGGAGAAGCCCGGTGGTAGTGCAAGTGTGACGGCAGAGCCTGATGCTTCATGTAACTATGTTTCGGTGATGGCTAACAGGTCAATGTTATTACTGGTTATAATGTCATGAATATCAGAGGCATGAGCTGGGAGTGATCGGACATTGAGGAGGGCACATTTGATGTGAGGTGTGTGATGTTTGCTTGTGGAGGTGTGAGTGATGGTCGTGTCTGGTATGTTCTGTGAGGTGGTATTGCAGGGTGTGGCTAGGTTAGTGGGTGGTGGACTGTGGGTGTGTGGGTATTCCGTGCGGGGGCAGCGTGTGGAGGTGGTGCGGGAACTCAGTCTATAGTTTCTGAATTCAGTGGGAAGGGCTAGTGTGCTAAGTTCTGGGGTCTGTGTGCGCGCTCTAAGTCTTTCTAGTCTGTGCAGAGTTACTACACAGGGTGTACGATCTGTCATGGTAGGTGTGATATCCTTAATAGCGAGATGCTTGTGGCAGAAGAGTGGGCTGGGTGGTGTGTGGGTGAGGGGATGGATGGGAGGGTAGAGTTTGAGAGTAGTGAGTGTGGAGAGGAGGGAGAGGAGGGTGAGCAGCGTGGTGGCGGCAGTGGTGAGCTTGCAGGACGCTATGGGCATGATTGTGTACTTGGTGGTGCTGTAAGTGGGGGGACTCAACACACAATTTCAAAGGTGGTCTGTGGGCGACCATAGGGCACAACACAATTTCAAAGGTGTTCTGTGGGCGACCATAGGGCACAACACAATTTCAAAGGTGGTCTGTGGGCGACCATAGGGCACAACACAGCACCAGGCACAGCATGAGCGAGACCCGTATAACTATCGAAAAGCACAGCATCGGACAATGGGAGGCTGAGCTTGGCCGAAGGGCATAGCAAGTGGTATGGGTAACAGGAGAGCACTATTGTAACTAGTATATAATACCAATTGAACAGCTAGTGACAGTACTCGCGTTGTTTATGTCCTAGTAAGTTTGTTCATCCGCGTCCATCCCTGAACGAATGATACCTTAATGAGGAGAATGTGTGTGGTCTTGGGGGTCCAACGGTAACGGTAGCTTCCCGGTGCGAACAGGGGCAAACAGGGCAGTCGGCCTTATGTTGTTGTGATAGTGCTTTCATTTGCTTTGAAAACATCTTCATAGCAGTAATAGTTATCTAGTATCTCCTCTTCTTTTCTCCATGGTTTAAAAAGTTGTAGCAGGGACATGTAATATAGTTCTTTCTGTTGAGGAGTTTTTAATGACAATTTGATAGGATTAATTAAGCTTCGTTTGGTAAGTTTCATGAGCTGCCTTCACAATCTGTCACTCTATATCTACCTTTGTTTTCATCGGGTTTTATATTATTTTTGTATGCAAAGTTTTGGGCTATGTGGTATAGACACATGTTTTCCAAAGTGGTACTCCTGTTCGGGTAGTATGTGTCTAGTAAATTGTTTTTCAAAATGTCTTGGCTGTTGGGATCATTTTTGGCTATTGTTTCTATGTCGTCATATGATTTGAGAACTCTTTCTAGATTTAGCAGGACCAAGACTTAGCCATACTATATTTTCAGATTGTCCATACAAAGCAGTACTGGTTAAAGGATCTGCAGCTTCATAGGTGCCACATTCTCTATGAGAGAGCATTTTTATGCCTAAGCTGTACAATTTCTGAGATAGTATTTTGTCTGATGATAGGTCATTCCAGAGGTCTTGAAGCTCTGTTTTTTCTGCTTTTGTTAAGTAGGCTGTACCATATTGTGCAACTGCAGTGGAATTGTCTGCAATGTAGTGCACATCTATGTTTGCATTCCATAAGTGGGCAATTATTTCATTGTAATCATTGATATATTTTGATTATTCAGTTATTTTTATGTAATACGTGTTCTTAGGCGATTTACCTTTAACACTATGTCTAACTGAAGACATGAAGTGGTTTACTTCACCTGTTTCGGTAACTGGTCTAGGGAAACCAAAGCGGCATTTTGTGTAGTATTTCCCTTTGTTTTTGTATTTGCGACGACAGTATTGGCCACATTTGTGTCTTTGAAATTGTACAATTTGTGCATGAAGGTCACTATGTCTCGTTTGTGAAGGGATTTCACAAGTGACATATTTTTGGATTAACTGCAAAACAATGGCATCACTGTCCTGGCCAAATTTAGGAGCATCTGTAATCCATAAAAGCATGTGGATATGTGCTGCTGCTCTGGCTTGATATTCTTTTCTCCAAAAGAAGTGTTGCACTTCTCCGAGGGAGGAACAGTTTTATTACAAATAAAGTGTAGCATAGCAATGAAACGATGGTGGAAATATCTTGAAACATTAACAGGATCTAGAGAGCAAAGTTGTCCAGGTGTTAGTATATCTATGTTTGTTTTGTTTGATATGCGTAGGAAATCATGTAAATCTTCCCATGCATATTATGCACAACTTAATGTAACAAAACCAAGTGGGTGGTCCAAGGTTTCTGATCATACAACTTGCATCTCCTTGACGTTGGAACCAGTATTCTTTTGTACCACGCATGTCTGCAAACAGATTTCTAATACTTGATTGCAAAACCTAATCTTTTTCATGCACGTTTTGTATTAATTGCATAGCTGACATTTTGAAAGTGGGTTCGCGATTTCAATATGTGTGCAACTCCGTGACAGAGTTGCTAGTTCTCTTTCGAAGAGTAGGTGGAATATGTATTCCACATTTTGTCTAAATCTGGGATCTTCAGAATACATTCGTAATGAGCGGTATTCTGATGCGGTTATCTGAGTGGGTCTATCATCGTACCTTCCTCCTTTGCCAGTAGGAAATAGTAGAGGAGAAGCACGTGCTTCTATACTTTTTCCCCATATGCTCATTGGTGATCCTTTGGTTTGTCGCATTTGGTACGTTTCTAGTGCATCATCTATGCTGTCTTTAGAGTTTAATGGTTGAATTGTATAATGGTCTAAAATATTGGATACTGCAGCTGGATCCAGAAGTTCAAATTGACCAATTTCTGGTGACTCTTGAATTATTTCAGTTCCCCTTAAGTTTTCTTCAATATTTATTTCTTTGTAGTACTCATTGTCTTTTAGATATTGCAAGGCTTGTCTAACTTTATGTAAGTCGACGAGTTGTTGCCAAATTTTTGTCTTTTGTTGGTACACCATTTACTAAGATAATTAAAGATTGCTCTATTGGACGTGGCACTTCTAGAGTGTGCACATTTTCTGTCATATCTAATGGTAAATAAACTACTTTGCCACGCATGCCTTTCACCAATTCAGAGGGAGGTAATTTTGCTGTTTTTGGTTGAAGGCGTATTATTGCTTGAAATGGGTGCACGGTTTGAATTATGATGCTCTCATATAAATTGAGTTGTTGTAGGGGTTTTGGTAGTGGGAATAATTCCAAGTTATTTGTGATAACGCGTGAAGGAGTTTGGTTGTTGTCAAGTTTTGTAGTGCAGTAACTGCAAGTATTAAGGGGTCAGTTATTTCGTATTTGTTTTCTGCTATAAGGTAGAGAGCTCATTCAAACCATTTAGAATCTTCATTGTCCTCTATTTTGTATGTTATGTCTATAGTTGTTGTGTTAGTTTTATAAAAAGTTCTGCGGCAACACACATACACACGGTTTGGTACTTCAGCGGATGTACCTTTAAATTTTAGTATTTCTTTTTTGTATGTGTGTAGTAGAAGGTTGCCATGTGTACAATTGTTTGTAGTCTGTTGTAAAGCTATTGCATTTTGTAAGTGGCTTTCAGTTCCAACATATTTTTTGGGGATATGGTTGATTTCATCAAGTAGTTCTTTGGCTGTACCATGTAGAAGATTGTTATTTAAATTGGCTAGTGCAAAATCAGGACTTCTAGCATAGTACAGTTTATAGACTAGATTTCTTATAGTTGGATGATGTGTTGATATCATTTTGATATGATGGAAGGTGCTTTTGCAAATAGGTCCTGAAATGCAGGCTAATGAATGTCCTTTTAGTCCTGTGGATTTACATACTGGACAGGTATCCATGTTTTGCAGCAGTTTCATTTTGATTTTGTCTTTGCCTTTCACATACTGATTGAGGAATTGGCGTAAAGATTTGAAAGATGTTTTGGGAATGTTACACATTGACGTGCATGGCCATTTGTATACTGGATGTTCTGGTCCAGTTGAACGGAGAGGTAATTCTGAGTTTTCTGGGGTTATTTTTGTAAGCAGCATTTCTTGTTCCATTATGGTATTAAGTTTTTCATAACCTCGTCCACTGCTATGTATAGCAATTGTATTGGTTTGCTTTTGTTTGTATGCTTCATTAAAATATGGGTCTGTGCTTGTGGTGCGACTCCATTCACCTCCACAGACATTTAAGAAGTTATTTTTGTTGATATTTCGTTTATTGAGAAGTCTTTTTTGCAATTTAGTAATTAGTTTTGTTAGTGGTTTCATTCTGTTTAACACTAAAATAAATGACTTTCTTTTGAGAAGGATTGCACTGTCTATCAAAGCTTCTAAGATTAATTTTCTACGGTAGGTTTTAAGGGTTGTGCATGATCTCTCCTGTTTTTATAAGATTCTGAAGGACTCTGTGGCAGAACATTTTTGCTTAAATACTTTTTTTGGTATGCTTACTTGCCACTAGATCAAGTTTTATAGGAGCAGTTTTAGCAGTAGTGGTAGCTGAATTCTTGATAATCGTTTTCTGTTTCGTTTTACATTTTGATAGAGGAGGCAAAGTTTCGGTACTTGAAGCTTTTGTTTCGCTAAATGACTATTAGCTGTTTTGTTTGAACTTTTTGTACAAATTCTGGTAGAGATGGATGCTTATTTTGGACACTTCTTTTTTCATTTGCTCTACTTCTACGTTGTTTTCTACGGACTTGCTTTTTGGTAGGCATTCTTTGGGGTCTATTGAAAAAAATAAAGAAGGTATTGGTTGGGCTGTTCTGCGATGCGTATCAAACAAAACAAACATAGATATACTAACACCTGGACAACTTTGCTCTCTAGATCCTGTTAATGTTTCAAGATATTTCCACCATCGTTTCATTGCTATGCTACACTTTATTTGTAATAAAACTGTTCCTCCCCTCGGAGAAGTGCAACACTTCTTTTGGAGAAAAGAATATCAAGCCAGAGCAGCAGCACATATCCACATGCTTTTATGGATTAAAGATGCTCCTAAATTTGGCCAGGACAGTGATGCCATGTGTGCATGAGTGTCGGAGTATGATGGTAGAGATGTATGTGATGGTGTGTGATTGTGTACTGGGTAGCTACAACTAGTTGGGAAGGCTATTCTTGTATTTGTGCGTTACTATACTGGGGTTTAGATGACAGTATAAAGTAAGTTAGTGGTGAGGAGAAGCACAAATACTAAATCTAAATGGTATAGAATTAAAACAGTTCTTTGTTCTGCAATACTAACTTTCTAGAGGCTGAGTTATGTCATTTGTGCGCCGAAAAACGGGGATTTGTGCGGCATTCTGCCTGCAAATCCCTGTTTAACAAATGGGGATTTGTGGGCAGAATGGTGCACTCATCTTTTTTTTTGGTGCACAAATACCATGAATCAACCGCACAGTGTGCGAGTAACAGTAAGAATATTATGGTAGTATTGTACTTACTTTTTTTGTGTGGAATGAGCAGGTTTCTTCCGAGTTGTTGTTTGTACTTCGGATTCTGCTGCTTTTCAGGAGAGTGGTCTTCACTGCCATTGTAAAGGAAAGAAGAAATGTGTGTATATAGCAAGCAATTTCCTTTGACTATGTGCAGTATTTATATTTTAAATATGTTAGTTCAACATGCTTTGCAAATGAGTAGAATAGGAAGTGTATGAAACTCACTTGGTTTCTTAAGGCTGTGTTATTGAATGTTAGGAGAAAGAAGAAATAATGATATACTTATTTTGCAATTTTTATAAGGTAAATGGCAGATACTGTATAGAAAAGCAAGGAATGTATGCATTTGTGAAGGTGTGGGTAATAAATCAGAAGAATGTGATTTACAGGCACTGGTGTTATTGCAGTTGGGAGTTTTTCATGATAGTATGATAGTGTCCATCTGTGCGAGTGTATGAAGGTGCATGACCTTATCCTGGCTGTGTGTAATTTTATAATACACTACTAAGTGTTTTTCTACAATTATACTGTTGTGTGTAAAACAATTTTAGATAGATAGGTTTGGAAGTGACAGTTGATTATAGTAGATGGAAAAAATGACAATAAGTTCATTTTATAGGCTATACAGGTTAAGTGGCAGTTACTCCGTTTATATTCTTTTATAAGAGTTGTACATGTACTGTGCAGAAAATATGCATACCTGTAGTTTGTATTCATGCATGTGGATATGCATACAGCTGCAAGTAGAAATCTTGGAGACTTGTACAGTAGTTTTTGTAGTAGGTGCTTTCCAATGATATGAGACTTGTACTCAGAGTAATCTACAGTACATTTGAAGTGCTGACCTCTGATGATGAAGTTAGATGTAGAGGTCTTGGATGTGATTGGTGGATGGTTGTGGAACTGTTTAGCTGTATCCAATGAGGGAATGGCACAGAGTGAAGTGGAAATGGTAGAAGGGCTGTCAAGGTTACGATATGTCCGCGGACATGGCGGTAGTCCGCTGACACCCCGTATTACATACGGGGATTTTGGGGTGGAGAGGCATGAGAATGAGCAGAGCAATTAATTGGTCAGTAAAATTTGGTGGGTGTGTTGTGTAAGTAGAGTTTGTCAGAAGGTCTTTTTGCTGAGAGAAGAACAGTTAGCTATGGCTGTGTGTTTCAGAAAACAGATTGTGTGGAGTTTGGGGGACTCATGGATACATTGGTTGGAGGTGCATGCACAACGTTGTGGAGTAGCTGCAGATCTTGGATTCCCTCATGTGGAAGTGCACTGGCATAGAGTGCGTGGAATGAAGTGGCTAGACTTGGTACCTCTCTGTGCTAGTTTCGAGACAGAGCTTCATCCAGACATAATTATAATTCATTGTGGAGGGAACAGTTTAGGACATGTGTCAGGAATTCCTTTGCAATGTTTTGATGAAAGAAGGACTTGGGAAGGTTAAGGACATGTTTGCAAATTCTCAAGTAATATTTTCTTGCATTGCGCAGAGACAAATGTGGCTGCGTTCTTCTTCATTTGGTCCACAAATGGAGAAAGCAAGGCAGAATGTTAATAAGGCTGTTTGTGCCTTTCTAGGAGATGTTGGCATGTCCCCTTTTCACAATGAAAATATTATGTTTCGTAGCACATACATTTTACGCAGAGATGGAGTCCATCTTACTTATGCTGGTAATATGATTTTTTGGAGAAATGTACAAAATGCATTGCATCCTTTTGTGGAATTACAGCTATCCATTTTTCAGTAGGTGTTCACTATTTCAAGTTTTTGAAATACAAAAATCACCAAAAGGCTCTTTTCAGAGTCACCTCTTCCTCCCAGAAAAAAGTTTCCATGGTTTTGATAGGGCAGCACCCCAAAATGTTTGATGTTCGTGAACTGTCCGCGGACTTCTCAAATTTGTCACTTCTATTTTTAGACTGTGAAAGGCGGTTCTGAAGAGAGCCTTTTTTTCTCTTTTTTTATTATTATTTTTTTTAACACGACACACGAGGAGGGGAAAGGTGGGTAAGGGGGCGGTGGGGGACACCAACCACGGGGATAAGGAAGGGCGGGTGGATAGAGGAAGATGTAGGGTGGGCCTTACTTAGGTAATGGGCAGGTCTTCTCGTGCTCCGAGACCACAGTCTCAAAAGCACTTCGAAGTCTCTCCCCCCTGCAGAATACTGCGGTACATACACAAAACTGTGACCCTCGAAAGGTAAGGGTCATCAGCATTGTGAATGGCCTGTGAGGCAGCTGGAGGGATGAGAGTGTCTCCTGTGGTGAGAGGAGCGGAAACAGAGGATGAAGTAGAGGAACTCAACCTACTACGCTCCTCGCAAGGTATAACCTTGCGAACGGCCCCACTGTGGAACGACCTTAGGTGTCACTTCATAGTAGTAGTACCAAAGCTGTACAAACCAAGCCTCCTGCGACTCAGCACCAGTTTGCACTGGTTGCAGGTGACTTTGTTCGCAAGCGCATTGGATACGTTACCATGAATGGTAAATAACTGCCACACCCAAGACTCACGGCGAGTGCTGGTAGTAGGGACTTCCACTACCTCATCCTCATCATCCTCCTCTACATCCTCACGCCTGTTCCCCTCTTCAGGCCCTTGGGGAGGTGGAGGGGGTGGTGCTGAGGCATATGTAGAACCAGGTGGCAGTAGGGGAGCCATGGATGCCATCAGGGTTCAGAAAAAAATCTGGACAATTGGCAGCAAAATACACTGTGTTCTGTAAGGTAGCCAGAAACACAATGAGGATGAGCTCTGGGGTGTGGCCTTTTATAGCGGTGCTGGTGCGCGTTCGCGGACACCCGCGCTGTCCGCGGACAGAACAAACACCCCAAAAGGGCTCAAAAGGTTCCAAAAAGTATGTAGAAAGTCAGGGTTATTGTCTGGGACATGTGCTTTGGTGCATTTTTAGTATAAAATACTGTGGATTGCCCGAAAAGGTACTTTTAAAATGTTCTGGGACCCATACAGTGGCCGCAATTCAGGACACACACAGCGTGGCTGCGGTCACATGATGGCGTCCTGAACATGTCAGCGAAGGGAGCGGGTGTCCGCAGGACATCAAATGCACCGGAACGGTTGTGCGCATGCGCGCAGGTGTTCTACGGACAGTGTTCGGATCCTGAAATTAATTAAAAGTGCGACACAAGCGACGCAAACAGTAACAGACAGGCGCAATGTTCAGAGAACCTACGGGTGTGGTGCGCATGTGCGTAGATGTTCTTTAGGCAGTACGGACAGGTATAGTGTCCTTAGAACACCTCCATTTTGGTTAATTGCAGACATCCCGGACACAGAGTGTGTTCTTAGAACAGTTTCAACTTCCCTGCGAACAGTACGGACAGTTATAGTGTCCTTAGGATGCCCCCATTTCGTTTGATTGCAGACATCCCGGACACCAGCGCTGTCCGCGGACACCTCACAAAAAAGAACTGAATTGAGACACATAATATTTCTGTTTTATTATTTATAGATGTCGAATTTATGAAAGAAAAGGGGAAGCAGAAACTGAGACAAACACAGGAGAATTGGGGGTTTCAAGAGGATTGATAGGAAGAGATGAAGGGATGAAGTCTCATCAAAAAGTTTTTCTTCATGGAGAGGGTTTGGGGATAATTTAACTGGGATATGGAGAGGGGGGACAGGTACATGTGGGACAATGGTATCTATTTTTTTCTTTTATGTGGTCCTCCAAAGTTTTCCAATTGTTGAAATTTGCCATGAGCATGTCCACTTTTTCTTCCATGCTCTGGAGTCTTATCCAATATATCTTTTGGTGTACTATTTTCAATGTTTGTATGGTCTGTAAAAAAAAAAATATATATATATAAGTGTACATAAAGTAATGCTTATTAATTGGCTTATATAGAGAAGTATCTACCATTAGGCTCACTATCTTCAGACATTTCCTCACGTGGGAAATTCTCCTCAAGCCACTCTAAAGTACTGGACATTTCTGTGAGAAAAGAAAGATATATCACTTTTATTGTATCTAATACAGAAATATATAAGAAAAATGAAGTACACTTACTAGCTTCTGGTAAGTTGTGTTCTTACTGGTTTGTAGCTCTGCTGTTGCTCCTAGTTGTGCAGTTTGTGTGGCAATTATGTTGGAAGCCTACATTTCTTCTTTTGGTATATTCCATTTTAGTACATATGGTATTTAATAGATGGTTGATGTGTTACATATATAGGCTCCACTTCTTATTTATTACTACATATAATGTGTTTGTGTGCTGGTTTTTGAACTTGTGCAGTGTTCATATGGCACGATATAACAATTTAAGATACCCCTGAGTTTTTGGGTAGTGTTGCTATTGTCCGCAGAAATACGCAGTCTCCACGGACATCAAAATCACTAGCTGGGGGTTCAGTATGTTCTATGTTACATGTATTTAAAGTCAGGGATGTTATGGTTAAGTTGCGCTACCAAAAACCTATGAAATTCAGAAATAAAAGTGACATTATGGTTCCAAGTAAAACCGAAAATAACCTGAAATTCGTCAGTTATGGTAAGCTAAGCAACCATAACTCGCGCCACCAGCGTGCACTGCTAAGACTAACACCCAGGACATAAAAGATGACATCACAAACGTCATTGATGACATCACATGTGCATTTACTTTTCATGAAAAGTCTGTACAAGGGATTCTTATTCTAATGTTGATAGGATTCTTATTATAATGTTGATAAAGTGTCAAGGATCATTGGAATAAATATCATGAGCTAATTAGTGCATTAACCAATGCATTGATATAAATAGCATTCTATTATGAAGTTCCATCCAATATACTAAGCTACTCATGCAGAAAGATAGGCATTGTGTGCAGCATACATGATGAAGGTGCAATATTCATAATCTTGCCATGTTGAATAGTGAAAGAACTGCTTTCTTATTAGAGTTTTGCGTACTGTGAAACATGTAATAAGTAGTTAATAAAACCCACTTAGTACAATTGCATTATTACAGATAAAACACAAAGATACAACAACAAATACAAATATGAGTATCTACAGGAGAAGTGAAGTAATCAAAAAAGCAGCAGTAGTAGCAGAAAGAGTTCATAACCTAACTGATTATCTTTATGCAGAGAAATGATTGCTCGGTTTCAAAGCTGCTACTTACCCTATGTATGTGTATCACATGACGTGACTGGACACTAAGGAAAGCAGTAAGAATACAATGTATACAAATATGAGCATATACAGGGAAAGTACAGTAATAAAAAAATATATTTGAATGTGCTGATAACTCTACTGGTTATCTTCATGCACAGAAACGAATGCTGTCTTTCAAGCCTGCGTCTTCTCCTATGTATATGTTTCATATGATGTGACTGGACCCTAAGGGAATTACTGTAAGAACATACTTGAATGATATGTCTACAAATATAGTACCTTTTCAATTTTTAGTTCCTGACTGTTACTGAAGAAAACCATGTGGCCTTGATATGTCAGTTAAGGAAAAAAGGGGGAGCCAGACATGTGATGTCATCAGTGATGTCATCAATGACATTTGTGATGTCATTTTTGATGTACTGGGTGTTAGCCTTAGCAATGCACGCTGGTGGCACGAGTTATGGTTGCTTAGCTTACCATAACTGGCGAATTTCAGGGGGTTTTTGGTTTTACTTGGAACCATAATGTCCCTTTAACAACTTTTTTTCTGTATTTCATAGGTTTTTGGTAGCGCAACTTAACCATAACGTCCCTTTAACAAACATTTTTTACTGAGATATATATATATATATATATATATACACACACATACACACACCCCCCCCCCCGTGTAGTTCTGGTTAAGTTGCTAAACCCGTAGGAAGAGCACTTTTTGGGCGGCTTATAACTTCGCTCCTCCTGGACGAATCCTTACCAAACTTTGCAAAAAAAGTATATGGCCCACTCTGAATTTCTTTGGCAAGTATGGTGAGGTTTCGTCAAGGGGGAGGCAAAGTTATAGAGGGGGGTTCCAACATTTCTGTTTTCCCATAGACATAATCGGAAAAAAAAAACTTTGCTCACGTCTACAGCCCAAACCGCTGGACAGCTTGATCCCGAAAGCGGGCTTTTGTAAATTTGGTGTAAATCAGTCCAGTAGTTTTCCAATCATTTTCTTTAAAACGGGCTAAACGCAAGTCAACAAAAATTTGTGATATCTGGTTTCGGTCAGTGAACAGTCATCTGATTGGCCTATCTGGCGACGTGAAGGCCGCAGACAACAGGCGCGCCCGCTGATTGGATGAGGAAAAGCCTGAAATGTCCGCCATGTTGGATTCGCAGACTTTTGCTGGTGTCCGCGGAGACTGCAGTAGAAACCAAAAAAAAAATACACCTACAGCATTGTCAAACTCAACAAACAATCCCTGGGGAGGTGCAGGGTGATAAGGATGGGATGGGATATGGCCATAAGAAGCCGGAAAACAGATGTTTTTCATCCCCCAAAAGTCTGTGAACACTCCAGATGCCCTGTGACAGTCCTGTAGTTTCCGCTGACACTTCATATGTCCTAGGACATCTGTGCCCATTTCTGCATTACAGGCTTGATGAAAAGCAGTTTTTGGATGGCTTATAACTTGGCTGCCACTCAATGAAACTGCACGTAATTTTGGAATTATACTGTAGACCTAATTCTGAATGGTTTTGCAAAGTTTGGTGGGATTCTGTCAAGAGGGGGGGGGCAATTAGAAGGAGGGTCCCAAAATTATGTAAAGTCTTATAAATGTGGTGCTATTTGACAAATCTACACAAAAGCAATGCAAAAAGATTTTAGATCGAGATACAAATATTTTTCTAAAGTTTGGTGAGATTTTCTCAAGAGTGGGTGAAATTATAGGGGGGGGGGGTTTTCGATGGCTTATAACTTTGTTGCCTTTTGACAGGATTTTGGGGTGGAGAGGCACGAGAATGAGCAGAGCAATTGGTCAGTAAAGTTTGGTGGGCGTGTTGTGTAAGGAGAGAGTTTGTCAGAAGGTCTTTTTTGCTGAGAGAAGAACAGTTAGCTATGGCTGTGTGTTTCAGAAAACAGATGATGTGGATTTTGGGAGACTCATGGATACATTGGTTGGAGGTGCATGCACAATGCTGTGGAGTAGCTGCAGATCTTAGATTCCCTCATGTGGAAGTGCACTGCCATAGAGTGCGTGGAATGAAGTGGCTAGACTTGGTACCTCTCTGGGCTAGTTTCGAGACAGAGCTTCATCCAGACATAATTATAATTCATTGTGGAGGGAACAGTTTAGGACATGTGTCAGGAATTTCTCTGCAATTTGCGATGAAAGGAGGACTTGAGAAGGTTATGAACATGTTTCCAAATTCAAGTAATATTTTCTCGTATTGTGCAGAGACAAATGTGGCTGCGTTCTTCATTTGGTCCACAAATGGAGAAAGCAAGGCACAATGTTAATAAGGCTGTTCGTGCCTTTCTAGGAGATGTTGGCATGTCCTCTTTTCACAATGAAAATATTATGTTTCGTAGCACATACATTTTTCGCAGAGATGGAGTCCATCTTACTTAGGCTGGTAATCAGATTTTTTTGAGAAATTTACAAAATGCATTGAATCCTTTTGTGGAATTACAGCTATCCATTTTTCAGTAGGTGTTCACTATTTCAAGTTTTTCAAATACAAAAATCACCAAAAGGCTCTTTTCAGAGCCACCTCTTCCTCCCAAGAAAAGTGCAATGATTTTGATAGTGCAGCACCCCAAAATTTTAGATATTTGTGAACCGTCCGCAGACTTCTTAAAAAAAAAAAAAAAAAAATGCACAGGGCCCTGCTCCATTTGTCACTTCTATTTTTAGACTGTGAAAGGCGGTTCTGAAAAGAGCCTTTTTTTTTAAAAACACGACACACTAGGAGAGGAGGGGAAAGGAGAGTAAGGGGGGACACCAACCACAGGGATATGAAAGGGCGGGTGGACAGAGGAAGATGTAGGGTCGGCCTTACCTAGGTAGTGAGCAGGTCTTCTCGTGCTCCGAGACCATAGTCTCAAAAGCACTTCGAAGTCTCTCCCCCCTGCAGAGTACTGCGTCACAGTACATACACAAAACTGTGACCCTCAAAAGGTAAAGGTCATCAGCATTGTGAATGGCCTGTGAGGCAGCTGGAGGGATGCGCTCTTCCACAGGAGTGTCTCTTGTGGTGAGAGGAGCGGAAACAGAGGATGAAGTAGAGGAACTCAGCCTACTACGCTCCTCGCAAGGTACAACGTTGCCAACGGCCCTACTGTGGAACGACCTTAGGTTTCGCTTCATAGTAGTCGTACCAAAGCTGTACGAACCAAGCCTCCCGCGACTCAGCACCATTTTGCACTGGTTGCAGGTGACTGTTCGCACGCGCCTTAGATACGTTACCATGAATAGTAAATAACCACCACACCCAAGACTCACGGCGAGTGCTGGTATTAGGGACTTCCACTACCTCATCCTCTTCATCGACCTCTACATCCTCACGCCTGTTCCCCTCTTCAGGCCCTTGGGGAGGTGGTGGTGGTGGTGGAGGGGCTGGGGCTGAGGCAGATGTAGCACCAGGTGCCAGTAGAGGAGCCATGGATGCCATCAGGTTTCAGAAAAAAATGTGGAAAATTGGCAGCAAAATACACAAAACAAAAATGTGGACAAACATTTTGAGAAAGATTATAGACCCAACCTTCAATGTTTGTGTAAAGACAATGGATTTTGTCAAGTGGGGACTCTTATATGACTAATGTATGTACATACATTTTGACTTTTGAACAAATAAAACATGGGTGATTTCAAGCAAATGCGTGTAAAGAGCATTGGCAAGGACCTTAAACATGGTTTTGCAAAGGTGCGAGTGTTTATTTTTTTTTTGACAAGTGTCATAATGTAGGTACCAAAAAAAATAGGGATATACCTTTAGTGACTGAGGTATATAGCCTGTGGCCATGGGCAGTGGACAGATTGTCCATGTCATGGTATAAGGTCATATACCAGACAATGTAGCTACATTAGGACACCTGTCAAAAAATAAAACACTGGCACATTTCCAAAACCATGCTTGTAGGTCCTTGCCAACGCTCCTTACGCAAGTTTGCTGGAAATCCACCCATGTTTTATTTTTTGAAAAGTGTCAAATGTATGCACATACAATCATCATATAACCTAGCCCCCACTTGACAAAATCCATTCAGACTTTACGAAAACATGTAGATCTAGATCTATAATCTTTTTGCAAACCTTTGTGTAGATTTGTCAAATGGCACCTCATTTATAAGCCATTACATTATTTGGGACCCCCCCTCTAATTTTGCCCCCTCATGACAGAATCCCACCAAACTTTGTAAACTCATTCGGAATCAGGTCAGAAATATACATGCAAAATTTCATACAGTTCCATTACGTGGCGCCAAAGTTATAAGCCATCCAAGAACTGCATTTCACCAACACTGTAATGCTGAGGTATTGGTGAACTTTTCAGGACTGTTCGTGAACATCCGAACTGGTCGCTGACTCGCGGCAAAAAAACACCCATTTTTTTGCTTCTTGCAGCCATATCCCATCCCATCCTCATCACCCCTCACCTCCCCAGAGATTATTTGATAAGTTTGACAAGTGCAATGTTGTGTTTTTTAATATGTTTTTACTGCGATGTTCACGGACACCAGCAGATGTCTGCGAATCCAAGATGGCGGGCGTTTCCAAAAATCTGACCCACTTCACGGCCTTCACCATCCAATCAGCGGACACGTCGTATGTCCGTGGACATGACGCAAGCCGATTAACCAAT
Organism: Ambystoma mexicanum; assembly: GCF_040938575.1. Classification (NCBI taxonomy): domain Eukaryota; kingdom Metazoa; phylum Chordata; class Amphibia; order Caudata; family Ambystomatidae; genus Ambystoma; species Ambystoma mexicanum. The sequence continues at coordinate 620,070,586 of NC_090941.1, forward strand.
CAGTGTCCTGTCCGCGGAGCGAATAGGGAAGTGTGTCCGCGGACCGGACATAGATATCACTAATTTTTTGTGATCTACTTTTTGGTTATTGTTTAATAAACTACTGGACAGATTTTCACAAAATTTACAAAAGCACGCTTTCGGGACCAAGCCACTGCTCCTGCCGCAAAGCGTGGGCCATATACCTTTTTTGCAAAGTTTGGTGAGGATTCGTCCAGGGGGAGCGAAGTTATAAGCCGCCCCAAAAAGTGCTCTTCCTATAGAGAGAGTGTGAGTGTGTGTGTATATACACTGTTCGAAATCATTTTATATGTAGTAGCACCTTCCCTTGCTAGAAAAGAAGGTGCCTAGTGGAGTCACAGGTACCAATAAAAGTAGTCTTAAAGATTCTCACTTATTGCGAAACTTTCAAAGACCCTCTCCCAATCCATCCACTTTGGGGATAGCCTGGGTAGGATACTGGGCCAGAACACCACCATCCAGGGCAAGGGAGGGTTAGGGCTAGTACTTTACACCCATTGTACCCTATTGAGACAGGCATGGCAAAACAGGTAGGTTTACTTACCCACTGTACCCAAATTCACTAAGGGACCACTGTAGAAGTCCTAAAAAAAAAAAACGATGGGCTTTTGGATTTGTGCTTTGGTTGCGTTGGAGGAAGCCTAGAGATCACTGGTGCAGAGGTCACTTCAGGTGTTGGGTTCTTGGATCTGGCTAGTTTGCGGATTATGCGCCGATGGATCGGCTTATGGGCAGCTGGACCACCACTCCAGAGACCACCTCAGGTGACTCCCATGATGCAATGAAGGCAGCAAGCAGAGATTGTCACTTGAACAAAATGGCAGAAGAACTGGGTAGAACAAAGAAGCTGGTCCTGCAAGGCCCCTCTTCATGATGTAGCGCTGCAACCTTAGAGAAATCCTTCTTGGTCCATAAGCATAGGATCTATGGAGTTACAAAGCTCAACTCGGGACGTGGCCCATTGCGCCAAAGTATTCCAGGACAAAATCTGGCTACTCCACAGGATGGTTCCAAGCTCTTCCCACGGCTGGATCTTCAAGCAGAGGTCAAAACTACTTGTTCCCACCAGTCCAGGGGTCAAAGTACCAATGTAGGTCTTCAGGAGATCTGCAGAGTGTGTTAGGGAGAATTTTCAGTTTCTGCACTGTTAGGTAAGATTTTTTTAGCACGGATTAATCTTCCTGACATGTGTCAACCCTAGAACTTGTTGCTTTACTGGTGGATTATTTTTCCCTATACCTCAGTGAGTGGGAACCTTTTTCCACACTCACATAATTTTTTACTCTTTTTATGGGTGTAAGACTCTCCAGAGTGTATTTTTGTATTCTATTTTGGCACATACTGCCTATTGTGGCTGGGTTGCCCTGGGGGCTTGGGCTCCCCTCAACTTTCTCTGGCTAACCTTGTGAGAATTAGTTCCCAAGGGCAGAAAGGATCTTTAGATGCCTTTCACATTTTATTAGGTGAGACCAGCACACCCACCTTATGTGGAGTGCTGGGGAGATACTGGGTATCCCCTTTCTCATTCTAAATGTAACGTTTATGATACAAGGAAAAACTTCTGGTGGCAGTGAACCAGTTTATTAATTTGGTGCACCTTTACCGTGGGCTGTTTCCATGGATGCTCATTTCAGTGTCCCTTCCCCTGACCTCCAGTGCGGGAAAATCCTGTGGGTCAATTTTGTCTTTGGTGGCTATCCCGCGGATTCCCTGCCCAGGCTCCAGAGTGTCTGAAGACAGGAAAAGAGGGAAGAGTCCAAAACTCTGCATCCCTTTGTCTTCCAGCCTGATTGCGAGAATCCAAAACTGGGAGGCTGGCTGTCTTGAAAGGACTGTCTAACCTCCCCTCCCCCTCCGCCCCAAGGTTTGAATGTTGCATGGCTGTGATTGGCTGGGTTCCTGCATAAAAGTATGATCCTGGAAGATGAAGATGTAGACGACCACTGGAACCGAAACCGAAGAGGAAGATTCAGAAAACGCATCCGAGACCATTTCCAGCAACCAGAGAGCCTGCTGTGTAACTGAAGCCTGCTGTTACCCTTCCTTCCAACTGACCTATGACTCCGGAAATGACAACCCTGACTCAGAGCATGGTGAGACACTCAAGAAGACCTGCATTTTGAGCCACCCCACGTCGTGCTACAACCTTGCAGGGCTGCAATACCCCAAAACCGTGGGACCTCGAGCCATTGTGCGGCGCACGGTCTTCCAAATCTTGCTGACACTTTGTAGGCATCCTGCTGGACCTCCAGGGACGCAAATAGATTCCGAAATGTCCCCTCACCAGAGTGCTGGACCTTGTAAACGACAAGCATCCTACCAGCAATATTCAGTCTTCTGGCTCCTGAAAAGGGCACCAAAACCACAGAACCAAATCCAGCCTTCACCATTGATCCTTGCTTCAAAAGTCCTTCCAGTGTCCTGTCTTCAGTCTTCATGACTAGGAATCCAGTGACCAGGTTTTTGGCTGCAGATACTCCTCCTGCTGCAAACTCTTCTTCTGTGCTGAGGTGCTGGCTTGGGCATAACTTACCTCAAGTCTCTTGTGATCCCTGTGTAGCTTTGGGGTGTTTTCTGTGATTGGGAATCCTCTCGTCCAGTTCAGTCCAAGCCCCTGCTGGAATCCTCCTAGGGGGTCTTCACTGAAGTACCTGGACCCTCAACTATCTTTGAAAGGAGAATACTTACTTGTTTGAACAGTCTTCCTCTGGAAATCTGACTTGCCTGAAACTGAGCCCTCAATTGGATCTTGCTTCCCCTGACTTGCTGTTAGCCTGTACAGAATAAGTTGGTCTTCGGTTATACTGATCCTTAAGTTGCTGATAGCTCCTTAGAATATCTGTGTGCCATTCTCAAAAAGTGTTCTTTAGGTGTAGCTGACCGTGGTATGCTTGGTGCAATCCTCAATTAGTGTGAAAAATGTTTACCGATCTTAGACTATGTTCCACTGAGCTGAAAAATAAGTGCAATTGTATATTACACCCCAAGGTCCAACTTCCCTAGAATAACTTAACCTGAATCAGAGTTAGAGGATTTTACTGTTCCATGAATGAGTTCCACTATTCAGAAAAGTATATTGTTGATTTATTATGTGATTTCTTTGCTGAGCGTCACGGTACAGCTGCTAGGGTCTACTACCCTGTATTACAGAAAGTAATCTAAAAAGTAACTAATTGGTTTTACTCCCCAATAATAGGTGTGACCTATACTGAATGTGTATGAAAAGGTTCGATTTACCTAGACTACTGTTAGTTTTCTAAATAAGGTCTATGCTTTGGTCTGTGTACTTTAAAGCATAGCGTTGTTTTTTTTTATAATGTGTTTATATGATCTGTGATAGTACATTTCCCCCAAAACGTATCTGGGCCTACCTGTATTTAAACAAAGCACTTATCTTTATAATACATAGTGTTTCTTTGGACCATATGTGTATTACAATGCCTTTGTACTGATTCTACAGCCCTCTCTCCCTCCTAAGATAAGCCTGGCGGATTGGTCTACGCTACCATATACTCTGGTGGTACAGCCTTATATTAAGAGTGGAGTCTTGTACCGTCTCAGTTGAACGGTTTTACTAAGCCCTTAGTTGGACATCAGAAAAACTGTCCTAACATGTGCTAATTTACTTTGACCTGAGAGACCCCCAGCACTTTTGCTGGGCTCTGGACTTTTTCTTAATTTCAAACGCTTGAGTGAGTGGAACTATTTGCCACTCACTTATTCTTTTTCTCCACCTGGGAATTGTATTCTCCGTTTTATGGAATTTGGTAACCTCCATATGGGAATACATGCAACTGCTTTTTGCTTGGCGGCATCCAGCGCCCTCTGTGCAGTGTCACTGAGGAGTCCCTTGGACTTCTCTTTATGTTTAAATACTTTTTCTTTTGAGAACTACAGTTGCCAAGAATAGTAGAATAACTTCTCTTGCATCCTTTTTGTTTTGTGGAGCTAGCACACCAACCTATGTGGGGTGCTGGATTTTAACTCCTTCTCCTACTCATGTTACTTCTTGTTACAATTTAATTGGCCGGTGGCAGTGGTTTCTTTTGGCTACCTTTTGTGCAGGTTACTGGCAGGCTGATTTCTTAGCTGCAGTACAGCACCCATGGGTGCCCATTTTCTCAAAATGGCCCGGTCTAGTCAGGCCTGCTTCGGGCCTATTGATATTAGTAAACATGGGGAGCGTTTGATAGTAGTGGAAAGAAATCCTGATGCTACAAAAGAATACACTGAATCGCAAACATAATGATCTTAAATTTCTATTGGAACCCACTTGCTATCAATGCGGACAGTTTCATTGATTCAGTCAAAGATACCATAGACCGGGCCTCTTGTCAAGTATAATGGTATTGCAATCATGCCATATGGGAATTTGAATATCTTGTATGATGCTATGATGACGGTGAGCAAGGGCATCGGGAAGAGATCTTTATCCAAAGAATGTAAAAAACACTGCCATGCATGTTACAAACAGTGGGTGATATACCACCAGCCGCAACTTGGACGAATGAAAGACATTTAGAGTCCTGGTTTATATATGCATCACATATGCTAGTAAACAAGGTAAAATCTATGAAAGTGACGAAGAGACCTCATAGTGATCATGAATTAATAACAGCTATGCAGTTGGGGATCGAAACAGATATCTAGATAAGTTGAGATTTTCCTCCAGACATAACAGGATAGAAATCGCCTATGGATAAACACAGAGGCGAGGGCACTATGTGCATCAATTATGCCCTTCTATTGTTGAAGTTTTGCTCTAAATCAATTAAAAAGAACAGGGCAAACTTTTCCCACGAGCATATTTTTGATCATGAGATCAATATAGAAAAGAAAAAACTCAGGTGATCTTAGGGTGATCAACAAAATAGTTTGGGAACAGAGGTTTGATAGTTAAAAAAAAATAATAATTGTCTCTTGGTCTTTAGAGTCAAACTGTTTCAAGTGGATTCGGAGAACATGCTAAATGCAATTAAGAACAGATTTGCTCCCCGATTAACATGCAAATATCTCCCCACACAGCAGAATTGGTTAATGGGGTAGCTGAGCAATATTGGGCCGCTTTTCATAGAGATCTCTCTGGCCAAGATAATCTCAACTCAGACCAAACTATTGAGGAGAGTGAGGTGTCTTGGGAGATCCCATTAGACCGGGAGGTTTCTGGTGCAGCTAATTAAAAAGACGAACTCGGCAGGCACACCAGGCCATGATGGGCTCACCTACAGCACCATAAAGAAAAATCTTGAAAAATTGTTGCCTTTTGTGATGGCAAGCTATATACTTCTCTGATCCTCACTCATTTGCAAAACTGGGTGGAGTGAACAGGGAGAAAGGATACTCGACAGGTTTGCAAAAGGAGTGGGAACAGCCCTCAATTTATTTGTATTGAACTTATTAAAGCGACAAAAGAACACAAAACATTTGAGTGGCCTTCATAGATTTGAGAAAGGCGCTTGACAACAAATAAAAAAATGCTATGGTCAAAGCGGAGAGCTTGAGGCTGACACATCTGATTTCATCTATGAGGGCATTATATACCTCCACCAAGGTCTATATTAGACTAAATGCTCAGGGCACACTGACTAGAGCAATTCAAACATCCAGTGGCTTAAAGGCAGGGCTGCCCACTGGCTCCAACCTTGTTTAAACCCGTTTTGAGCGACTTGCCAGAAGCTTTAAAACAAACAAGGTCACTCCCTCCAAAGATCAGTGATCATCAACGTGGGTTGAATGTTATATGCAGACGACTTAGTCCTGATCGATCAGACCCCGCTCGGATTACAACCTAGACTGTCAACTCTGCACGAATATATGATAGAAAATCAACACCCCCAAATCCAACATTCTGACCCTGGGTGGATGCGGAGCCAGCAGTAGGAAAGGCTTCATATGGTATGTAGCCGAAGGTGTCCTAATGGAAACATCATATTTTACTCACTTGGGCAGGTGTGTATCCCCAAGTATTAGATGCACCACGTGATGGAACTAAAGATGAAATGCAAAAACATGACATCTCAAGGGCGTATTATATGCGAGAAATATGGGAAACTTTCCATAGAGCCAGTTTGAACGTTTAATCAAAAAGTAGTACACACATTGATTTATGCTGCAGAGACTTTGCACACCAGCTGAAATATGGCCAAAACTGGAGGGGTCTTCCTGGAGAGCAATTCTGAGAATGCCACACAAAACCCCTACAGTCGTAATTCGGTACGAACTTGGCCTAACTTCGCTGACCGCTAGAATCCCTTGGAAAATATTATGGCTGTCTTGGAAATGCCAAACCTAAACAGTGGTATCCCCCTATCATATTGTAAAAGAGGAGCTTTTTAAAGGGAACAAAAGCTTAGCAGCTCATCAGAATTCAAAATGTATCAGCAATACAACAGCTAGATGTAGACCTAGAATCGTTTGCGACCAATCCACAGGGAGTAAAACGAAAGCTCTGGGAAAATGATTGGATAAAGACTTTGGACGCATGAGGAAAATAGGTTTTATATGATGCCTTGATATTGGAAACAGTCCTAATCCACTGCCAAGATAACGTTCCAGATTTCCCTCTGAAAAATTGAGGTATGGTTTCTTAAGCTTCAGACTGAACCTGTACCCAACAAAACAGGTTACAGCTTGTTACAAACTATCGACTGATGATAAAGGCTGCAGATTCTGTGGCATAGAGGGTGAGATGGAATCTCTCAAGCATATCACTCTTTATTGCACAGGCCTAACGTATCTTAAGACCAGATACTTGGGAGAAATGATAGAAAGGAGGGAAAGCAATAATGCAGAGGATTGGTTGCGTATCTTTATTTTGGGTCAACATTTTTCGATGATTTTTGCTTTGCTGACATTTGTAAGGGAATTGTTTTCGCATGTTTAAGGATGATGGGAATTTGCTATCGAACGGAAATTCTTGTGATTATGGACTTGCTGTTTGTTTTTATCCGTTTTAAACTTGGATATGACATTGTTTTAGTATGGAATATGATGAAGGCTATTTTTTGGAAAATGAGAACATTTTGTAATGAACAATGTCCAAATAAAACAGTTGCTAGACTGATCTGTATAACCTTTATTTCCCTCCATCCTCAATTTTGCAAAGGAGATGGTGCTTTATGGACCTTAACCGACATCATTCTGTGTGCTGGATATCAAATGTATAACCAAAGGTTACTCGCCTACATTGTTTCATGTATAACTTGGTTACTGCATTTTAGAATTGATGGTGCCTTGTGCATATATAAATACATATTTTAACATGACAGTGTTTTCTTGGGTCTATGTATGTACTGATTTCTTTGTACTGCTCCACAGCTCACATAACTCCCTCCCACAATAAGCCTGGCTGCTCAGCCACTCTACCCACTTGTGTTGTACAGACCTATACTAAGAGTTGGGTCCATAATACCAAGAGAAGTCGTATGCAGTCCCACACCAGTTGGACTTTATAAAAACCTACCTAAGAAGAGAGGCAGGGCTTCACTAAGCAAAGGAAGAAAGGGCTAAGAAAGGGATGCAGGCTGTCTGCAACCGACGAGTTCCGGGTCTTCAGTGGGCTGCTCCCCTTCTTAGGGGTCTTGGCTTCAATGCTGCAGAAGTCCTCCTTTTATCCAGAATCCGCGCTGGAGTTGCCCATTGCCCACCAATGGCAAGGATCTGCACCATTCAAAATGGCAGGCACTGTCAAAACCTGGACAGCCTCTGTTAACTGCATCTGTCCAGCAAAAGACACCTGGCAGGGATAAGAACTGAGTCAAGACAGCCCCCAACATCCAGCCACATATAGAGACCACAACTTTGTCCATGAAACCCAGGAAAAGGCTTACCAACTAGGTAAATCCAGCCACTCCAGGGGAGGAAAAAGTAAAAATGACAAAATGGGCGAAGGACTGTTAGGGGGAAATTTTAATTTCTGTGCCAATTTTAATTTCTGTGCCAATTCCCTTTAACCTTAAGAGACCCTGAGCTCTTTTGCTGGACTCATGGCTTTTTAATTTTAATTCCGAATTGAGTAGGACTTTTTTCTCACTCCCGTGTTTTTCTGACTAGGATATCCTGGGTTTCATACGGTTTTATGGAGTTTACCAGACTCCATAAGCATCTGCTTTTTGCATTGACACACAACACCTTTTGTGCAGTGCCACTGAGAATGTTTAACTATTTTCTTGGGTGGACTACTGTTCCCAAGAATAGTAAGATGACCCCTGTCTTACCTTTTCCTTTATGGGTCCAGCACACACCACCCTATGTGGAGCGCTGGGGGGATTACATAGTAATTCCTTTTAACCCATTCCTCATGTAACATGTTGCTACACTAACTCACTTGGATGGCTGGTGGCAGTGTTTTTTTTTTACTACCTGGTGATATGTATCTGCAGGTTGATACCTCAGCTGCAGTACAGCATCCAGGGGTGACAATTTTCCCAAAATGGCCCCTATCTTTTTTCACCATTTCTTGAAAGTTTCTTCTTCAGGGCTTTTACTCGGTTTGAATCGGGTTCGAGTCTTTGTGGGTTTTGCCTTTGGCGGGATTCAGCCCTGAAGCCTGCATGGGCTCCAGTGTGTTTGGAAAGGCAGGAAGTGAAGGAGGGCCCCGAAACTTCCCAGTCCTTTGTCTCTAGGTGTGCCTGAGCGAAACCAGTTTCTATTAGCCGGCTGGCTTTCCTGAAGAACAGCCACCAAGATGAGCGATTGACAACCTAGGGCTGTGAATGAATGAGAACTTGCATAAAGAGGTTTTTGGGACTAGAGGCAGAATCGACGACTTTAGGACAACGTCCGACGATGAAGATGTGAAGAGATGCCAGAAAACACCCTCCTGGAACGCAAAGTGCCAGGTGAAGCGCTGCAGCTGTGCTGACCCAGTTTTCGTTTCGACTGGGAAGACCTGCACAGGATGACTTCCTCCCTTAAGCTGGTGGGACCAACAAGCCTCAAGACAAACTAATTTGGCGCAACCCCCGACTTGCTGTGACTTTCCAAGGCTGCAGAATCCCAATACCCAGGTTCCCTGATCATCTGCGAGTGCATTGTCTTCCGAAGTGCAAATCCAGCCAAAACTTTATGGGCATCCAGAGGACCCTACAGAAGCAGGAAATCTGCCTCCAGAGTCCAGGATCAAGGAACTTCTAACCAGAGCTGTTTGTCGGTCTTTGGTGCAGAGAAAAAGGTGCCAAAACCACAAAGAGCCACTGAATTAAGGAGAATCCTTTGCTGCAGAGTCCCTGTCTCCATAGAGTGCGGATGCAGGAGCCCACCAGACATCCTCCCTTTTGTCACCTCGACTAAGGACCAGGAACAAGGGTCAGCTGTACTGCAACCAGAAGGCATCCAGCTGGAACAAATTCTTCAGTTCACAGGTACTGTGGGGTTTGGGGTACATCATCCTTTTGCCATTTGGGGTGCTTCCTACCTTGGGGAGTGCTATTCTACCCTACTCCGAGTTGACCTCAACTCACTTGCCCTAGCTTTTCAGCTTGTGCTTCTTCAAGGTTGCTTCCCTTGAGTTGCTATTTTCTATTTGAACTACTGACTATTTAAGAACATTTTCTACAAAGAGAGCATCAGTAACATGAATTGGCCCATTGATTTTGGCTGCCCTTGCTCCCTAAAGGCCCCCTTCTGAACCCATTGGCATTGTCAGTGCTTGTTCCCTTACATGTTTTAATTGTCGAACACTATTATTGCTGGGATACAAGACTGTCTGCATCCCTTTAGGAGAATCTACCTGTTGTAGAATACCAGTATGTTCTGATCTAACCCTAACCTTTCCCTCTGCAAAGGTGATACAAAATAAGTGTTATTACTGACCTCAAAAGAAGTCACCCTTGCTGCTGAAAAATGTAGAACATATGAAAAATGACTCACCTACTTTACTGTTCACATTTTGAATTGAATCCTTACTTTAGATTAAAACGCAACTAATAGTACCATTAAAGAATGCTTGAAATATCTTTGTGTATATATAAATACATATTTAATATGCAAGTTTAAGTGTGTGTTTACTTGGATACTTGTATTTACGGATTTCATTGTACAGCTCTACAATTCACATTACCCCCTCTTAAGATAAGCCTGGCTGCTCAGTCACAATACCAACTTGTGTAGTACAGGCCTATATTAAAAGGTGGGTTACCCAATATCAAGAGAAAGTCTTGTGTAGTCCACACCAGGTGGACTGCACCAATTCTTACCCAATAAGGACAGGCGAAAATATTGTTCCACTGCCATTTCCAAGTATTTGGTACTCTATTGGAATTAAGTGCGAAAATGCAAAAGTGCACAGGACTATAGAAAAGAAAACAATATTAAAGTATACGCTGCCACCAGCCCATCCTGGACACATCATGCAAGTAACCACAAAGTTTCTAGACACAAAGTGTCCCTACCACACTTCACAGAAGGAGATATGTGCAAATATGTACAAACATAGAACTTCACATTGGAGAGTTCCTCTGCACTGATTACCATAGAGACTGATTGGGATCCTTAATGCCAGTAAGATGGAGATTCTCATCGGCACATCTGCATCCTCATTTCCTGTCACTCTCTGGCCGGCCTCCCTAGGCCCTCTTCCTGCTCCCACCTGTGAGGCTAAGAACCTCAGGGTCATCTTCGACTCCACACACTCCTTTTCTCCTCACATCTCTGACGTCTCTAAGGAGTCAAAACTACCAACTGCACCTCCTCAGAGGTATCCTTCCTTTTATCTCCTTCAACCACAAACAGAAGCTCACTGTCTCTAGAGCCCTGGTTCGCTCTAGGCTCGACTACTTCAACAGCCTCTTTCTAAATCTGCCTGCTTCTACTCTCCGCCCTATACAACTCATCCAGAACACTTGTCCTTGGTCTCAAGCCCAGGGATCGAATCTCTCCAGCACTGAAAGCTCTGCATTGGCTCCCAGTGGCTGCGAGGATTAAGTTCAAGACTCTCTGCATGGTCCACAAGGCCTTCTGGGGCCTGGGGCCGCAATAGCTCCAACTATCTCTTCGTAAACACCTTTCCACTCAAGCTCTTCGCTCCACCACCTCGCTCAGGGTCGGTCGCTTCTCCAAGCAACAAGTTGGTGGTAGATCTTTCTTCAGCTGGGGACTCCCTCTGGAACAGCCTTCCTGCCTCTCTGAAACTTGAGGAGAACCATCTCTGGTTCCGAAGGCACCTCAAGACCTTCCTCTTTGCTTCTGCCTTCTCTTCCTCTCCCCTGCTGATTTCCTGTCTAATACTGCACTGGTCACCCGACTACCCTCCGATTTCGGGCCCAGGTCCCTGCCCGCCCAGTTGCACACCTGCATTGCTTCCCGGCAACCCTTCCACTTGGGTCTGTATCTGTAACCCTACAGTGCCCTACGTGCACTTTTGGACATCTGTTGCCTGCACTTACCCCTTCACCTGCTGGCCGCACTTCTTGTTGTTATTGTTTTGATCCCTTGTACTGTACAGAGGAGAATGGAGGCTGAAAATACATTCACTTGCCTCCCACTATGATTAGGTTTTAGCATACTGGTGGGTGCAATTCCTACAATCACTGAAGGCAATTATTTGGATGCGATGTCAGGCAGATGCCAATACAAACTGTAGTTGTAAGAAATTGAGGCTGGTTGAAACATTGGAAATTTAAGTCCAGGCAGCGTATGAAAACCTTTACTCTGCAGGGAAGGTGTGAAAAGACATATATATTTTATCTAAACACTCTTCTTGAATCGTACATTTCGGAATTTCTATACAATAGCTTCATGTTTTCATCACAGTCTAATCACTGGGACCCACGGATTAGCCTTGTGCTTACATGTTAAGAGACATTAAATACAAAACATTATGTGACTTTGATCCTACTGGTTATGTAATTTCCCTGCAATGGTGATGAGAACGGTTTCCCAATGGTTGAGTATGTGTTATTTTCTTCCCAATGTTATTGCATTGTAGATGAGTGGCCGTGCAGCATGGAATTCCTTACATACTTCTACCAGCAGTCAATGGAGTTTAAAGGCAATCAGTGGAGTTTAAAGTGAGAATATGTTCTATGTAAAAGATATGCCCAGCTCTGCGTATGTGAATTTCTTTGTTGCTCATTTATCGTGTGACCACCATAGAGTCCCTGTGACTTTGGGGAATTAGACTTTATATTTTCCTTGTCACACGCAAGTATCAATACACTTCCAAGATCAGCAAATTGTATACCAAATGTTAATTTGCATGCAGAGATGACACAGGTAAACAATAATTGACCAACTATCTCTCACACCCATCTATTACCCATAGGAAATATTAATACATTCAAAAGAACAAAAAGGAGGGTCAAAAAAGTACCTTGCTCTGTGCAAAATAATGATTGCCTAGCACATGGTTTTGAATGGATCTTTACTATGAGAATTTCTCAGACACTGCACCTACCGTTGTGGAGATTGTTGACTAACTATAGCATTAGCGGTCTCTCTCAGATACACTTCCCAGTCTGTTTCCGGTATGTCTTGATCAGATGAAAATGGATACCTAAGTGGTGAGAGGCTCACATTAAGTTATCAGTAGGTAACAAGGGTCTGCACATTACTATAACACTGTTTGCCTTCACTTACTGTTGTACCCTGCAGGCCTCACACATCAGTAACGCTTTTCGAAGGTTTCGACCGGATTTTTCAGCAAGCCGGCGAGCAAGATCTTGAGGCAGGCTCAAGCCCTCTTTCTTACATACACTGGTCAATACCTGACATATCTGGAAGGAAACCCACACTAATATTAATCAAATCCTTGAGAGGCTAATGAAGACATTAAAAAGAAAGAATCTTTGAAGGCAAGGATTATGAATCTCTTTTAACAGTATACAGACAGAAAATACAGAAGGTCAGTTCAAAGTGATCTCCCCTGGAATATCATACATGCAACTAACAAACGGAATTGGATTGCAGATCAAGCTCACCACATTCATGGATGCTACACATTTCTTGCCTGCTCCTAAATAATAGCCCTTCACGCTTGGTATCTTAAAGTGCTGCCAATTACTCTGAACTTTGTCTCCGTCACAGTTTCTGAAACGTTCTTACATGTAATTCACAAGTCTCTGGGGAAAAATATTTCCTTTTGTCATATGCATCATCCTACCCTCCGGCACAGAGACCTCAAGTAAGAAACTATGCTCGCTCTACGACGGTTTATGCACTTTCAAATTTATAATCGATTTTCAATATGTCCCTCCCTGCGACCAGCTCATGATCATTTTAATTCTTGAGTTGCTGGCAATATAACATCCCCATCAACAACCCTCTGGATATGGTTGAAGGCTTAGACACTATCATGTCATCCAGTTGGACAACCAAGATTTCTCACCTACCTGTTGACCTAAATCTCTAATCTTGTACTGCGCTTCAGGATCTCTGCTCTAAAAGAATGATTTTAAAGCGTCCGTTGCCTAGGACATTCCTCTAGATTTTGTTATCGCATTATTTCCAGTTCCTTTGGGATATGAACCTTTGCAGACCTCATCAGCAAACAGGCATACATTTACTTTAGGACTGTCAGTAGTTGCTTGGCTAGCTTCTAGAGCATTGTACCATGCACCTAAACAACGTTTCTTCAATCTGCTAGCAATCCTTTTTCGTGGAACACTAGCAGAAAGGTTTGCTTAAGCCCAAGTAGCCTAAAATATCACTGACCTTCCTGCTTTTAGAAAATGGTGGACTGTGGCCAAAACAATGCAACAGAGAAGGCAACATAGGGAGAAGCGGAATATTTGCTTGGCAGCAGCAAAAAAAATAAATGATAGGGACACATTAAGTTAAAGAACCTATCAGGGTTTTTTCTAAGTAGCCCTATACAGCATTCACATTAGGACAATTCAATTGCAGCTACAGGGAAGCCATCCACTTCCCCCACCCTTTCCTCCACCTCATTCCCCTAGTGTTAGTGGGGGCACTAGGTTCTAAGATGCAACAGATTTTTCCAATTGGAATTTTGGTGCCAAGATCCCACGCTCTCCTTGCCCTTTCATTTTTTTTTTTTTTTTTTTTTTTTTTTTGTGAAAGCAAGCACTGCCAAGCGAGGTGCCAGCCTCGCAGGACTGGAGATATTCACTGAACATGGCTCGGCTTAATCTTGTGGGAGTTCTCGCCTAGCTACCTTAGAACCTCTCACTCCCCCCAACGTGAGCTATCTCTTAATCTCATTGGTGGATAGGAGCCTGAGGCCCAGGAGGAGCCCACTGGAGAGCGGCTTCAGAAGGGTCAGCCCAGAGGCCTTTAGAGCCCACCTCAAAAAGATCCTTCTGCTGAGGTACATCATAGAATAGGAGCTGCTGCAGGCCCGTGAGTGCGAGATTCAGTAGCTCTGAGAAACCTCAAGGCAGGAGTGCATCTGGGGATACAGTGTGACTGCATCATATTGTGCATGGGAGAGCGGCTGTGCACATAATGTGCATTTTAGGCAAGGAGTGGGTCCATATTATTAAAGGGGCTTAGCTACAGTGTCTATAATGTAAGAGGGAGCCAATTTACTTTAGGTGGCAGCGTGCATTCTGCTTAGGGAGTAACCACATGCTCATATAGAAGCACGGACATACATAAATGTGTGTAATCGTTCGGAGTACGTCAAGAAACAAGAGTATTACGCTTCACTTTTTTGGTTATATTTCTTCTTTGCTGCTGAAAGTTGGAGTAAACTACAAATCTCAGCAACACATGGTTTTTCTGTAGATTTAACTGAAGAACACACCATCAACCAACCAATCCCTAGTTGCTCACATGCTGTTCTCAATTCAACCTCCCCTTGTTGCACTTTCGGCAAAACTTTGTTTAGTTTGTGCATGTTCACATGTTTATTTTATGTATCATTTCAATATTTAGGCAAGTCTGTTCCCATACCCAGTGGTGAAATAAATGCTTAACTTTTTCCTTCGGATGGGCCTTTTTGTAAGTAATGTCATGCTTAGTATAATCCTTTCAGCGTTTGGGTCTCATATTTTTGTATTTAGTGTTAATTTCAGTGGCACTCACTGTGGTGCGTGGGTCAGCAGAGTGCAGCTAGCACAGCTTCTCTGAAGAATTGCAGAACGCTCATGCTTACTTTACAAGTAAGCATGTACATGTACTTCACAAATACATCGGGCGATGCCCGTGATGCCTGCGTCTTTGTTTGCACACCGAGGTCCCTGGCCAACTCCATCTGCCTGGGACACCTCGTGTGCCACGCAGAGTGCCTGCTGTGATGGCAGTGATCATATTTGCACACTGAGGTCCCAGGACCTCTCCATCTGCCTGGGAGACTGTGTGCTGTATTTAATGCCTGCTGTTATGCGCATGATTTCATGTGCACACCGAGGTCCGAGGCTCACTTCATCTGCCTGGGAGACGTTGTATGACATACTGAGTGCCTGATGTGCCTGTAGCCTACCTGTTATGGACTCTTCCAGCCTTCCTTTGGCTATATGTGCCTGTAACCTACCTGATTTGACTTCCCTAGTCTTGCGCTGGTTTGATGTTCCTGTAACTTACTTGATTGCACCTGTAAGGTAGCCCCCTATACCATTCAGTGTGGCTCTACCAGGTTGTGCACCTACACCAACTGTCCTATATATCCGTGCACCAGATGTAGCTTCCCGTACTAGGAGGCGTAACTTTACAAATCTATGCACCTACCGATATTGTAAAATGACGTATATGTACACCTAAGTAGCCCCCCATACCACAAGGTGTGGCTTTGCACCTACCCAGATTGTGTCCTGTTGTCTTTGTGCACCTGGTGTGCCCCCCCCCTCCCCTTGCACCAGGAGGTGTGGCTTTGCCTGACTGTGCACCTTCCTTGATCATGCCCTTATGTAACTGTACACCAGAGGTAGCCCTCTGTACCATGAGGTGTGACTTTACCGGATTCGACACTTACTGTGATTGTGTCACTATGTGTGGCTTTGCCAGACCATGCACCTACCCTGTTTGTGCCATTGTACGACTTGCACAATGTGATGTTCTGTAACCATACCGTTAAGAAAACTAAAACCTGAAGCATAAAAAGTAACATGCATGTACTGTAACCTTAAGAAACCAGTGCCTTGATGCTTGCGGGTTTAGTGCGCTTTACAAATGTAAAAATAACTACATGTTTAATGGGCACAAGGACCACGTAGTAACTCATTGTTACAAATGTGTATGCGCGCCTCCTCCTTGTGCATTATCACACCATTGAAAACTGCATGGCTGGAGCAGCCACTTGCAAGAGGGCCCCAAAAGGTAAAACTATCGACTATTGAATATGCAATTGCTCCAGCGTACCAATAATAAAATTGGGAACGCTTGTAGGCCCCCCCCCCATTCCAGACATTGGGGACTATGAGAAATATGAAGATGACGCGCTCCTGACAGAATAACCCCAAGCGGATTACCGATACAAATGAGCCTCTGAATATCCAGAGGATATCCCGTCAGTCAGTTTCAAGACTACAGAGCACTTCAGTTGCAGTGGCTGCTATCCACCAGATTTCAGATGGTTGGAAACCTCTGCAAGCCAGGCTAGACAGACATTCAGGAGTCTTCAACCTATACAAACAGAGAGTTTCCTTGTTTATAGTTGACAAACAATATCTTGACTCAGTCAAAAGAACCTTTGGTTTCCAAGGAGACTTGGTGGTCCGAAAGAAAGCGGCCTCTTCTATTCCTTCCACCTGCTGCCTAACTATTATGGAGATGACCTCCCTCCGAGAGGCCAAGTCTGCTTTGAAAAGATAAAAGCAGCCTTCATTGTATGAGGGACAGTGTTGCGCAATTACCCTAAACCCCTGGAGCAATTGTCTACAGGAGCATCACACCCATGAGACAGACGAAACAAATACACGTCGCCTGGAAGGATACTCGGTAACATACCGACAAGAAGGTGAGTATTCACCTGGTCAGGTATTTTACAGTAGGGCGACTGGCAACCACCCCAAGATTTGAAGGATACCTACATGACACCAACTAAATTTTGTCCACTTAAATGGTTCCTCTGACTGCAGCGGGGTAGTTAAGTTTGGGAGTTGCAAACCTGCAGTTTGGGCAGTCATCAGCACCATGGTGTTCACAAAGCTAATGCAACCAATAGCAGCAGCTGTCCGAGTGCAGCGGATAAGAACGATCATACCTGGGTGACACGATTCTCATGTCCCAACAAGAGATTTGTGTTGGGTTCCATATAACAGTGACGGTGGCCCTTAGAGTCTGGGTGTCTTAATAAACTGGATAAAATCAGACTTCGTGCCTTATTGTGTCCTACAATTCCTGGGTTTCCAGATGGATACAACTTTGTTGACATTCTGGCTCCTGAGCAGAAAGATACAAGACAAAGAAAAAATGGTTCACCCCGATATTGAAACATGAGGTCTTTGCATACTAGAGACACTTACCCCGCCAATTCATCCATGTTTTCTCGAGCCACTGCTTTACAGAGCCCTCTTTTCTAAAACTAGGATAACTGCTTTGAGGTCGTTCATATAAAAAACCTGGTTCCTCTAGACTGACCTGTTCTGGTGGCTGTACCACACGGAGGCATTGAGCAGCGGGCCATTTTTGGATCAGTCCCGGACCTAGTGAGTGCTTTTGAAAGACAAATTCTTGTTGCATAAGCGCCTTGCAAATGTACAATAAATTGATCGGAATGGGGCACAGTCTGTGGCAAAGTGTCCACCAAAGGATCGCCAGGCACACTATCTCAACATCCACTGACTAGAATCACTAGTGGGTCACTTTTCAATTGAGCGCTGAAAAGGTATTCTCCTCAGGATGGAGAACAATCACAGCAATATACATAATGGGAGTACTGAAGCAAAGGTTATTGACCAAATTGGTTAAAGACTTCTGGTACTATTTTCTTTTCAACAGTCATGGATTGGCACACTCCAAAATAGCAGACCTGAGTTATTTGATGTTGGTCCCAAGGTGTATAGTGTGTTACAGGACACCTGGGGCCACTCCGGATGGATTTCTTTGCTCCAGGCTCAACACATATTTGCTCCTATTCTTCAGCAGGATTGGGGTGGCATTGAACATTTCCCTACAAATCTCATGCCAAGAAACAGATATGCCTTCCCTGGGCCCCCAGGATTCAATAGGATTTACATGCTAAGGATCATAAGAGTAGATGTATGCCTGCAAGTATCCAGAATCATAGCAGAGCAATCCTTCCAGGTACACAGATCACTACAGGTTCAGCACTCAAAGAGCCAGTCACTAGGTTTTACATGTAGAGTCAGGCCTTTGAATGCAATCATTTCTCCTATGTTATAAAGAGCTTACTGGCAACAATCAGCCCTCAGATAGTGATCCCATGCCCAAACTTCCCACCTCACCTCTGCACCCCAGTCACACCCATCAACAGATTCCGATTAAAGAAAGGCAAATGTCACAAACAAAACAGTCTGTAGAAAAAGGGTAGGTTTGTCTCCCATTACATTTCCAATCTGTGCAGCCATGCAACACCCCTGCAGGAGATGGTGTATGCAGGGAGCATGCATTTTCTGTCCCCAGCACCGACCAAGCTGCATAGGAGAGCATGCCTCTCATTTTGCATTCCTCTGTGTTTCAGTGGGCACCACTTCAGCAACAGGGGCGTCACATGATTTCCCTGATCGCGCCTATTTGGCCAACGGGCTTGAGGGCCGCTCTACTATTGCTATCTGCTCCTGTGTCACCCATGTTTACGTAATACAAGCAGTCTCAATTGAGCAGTCGGACGGAAGCAGACTGCAGTCCCCCCACTATCCTCTCTGGCTTTAGAAAGACCTCTAGTAAGCAATAGACAAAAAGAAGACTTCCGTCCAATACAGGGGATGAAAAAAAAGCTTTATGTCTATTAGCAAACTAATTTAATAGGACAGGAGGTCACTGCAAAATGATCTAGTCCATGACCCAAATATTAAGATTTAAGAATCCCTAGCAGCAAAATACATATATTCGTGGCAACAACTATTTAACATATTAGAATAGATATATAGGTCTCATTTACCATTTCTGTAGAATTCTAAAGAAAATGTTACGTAGGTGACGAGGATCAGCATTCTTAGAATTCATGTAAAACTCGGAGAAAGAGGCATGGGCTAGACAGCTGTGTCACAGCAAGGTTTTAGCAATACAGCTAGACCAAATTCAGCAAAATCGAAAATCAACCACCTCCTCACAGTGCACACAAATCACCCAATGTTTTGCTTCTATTTCAGGGCACCTACTTTTTCTATTCGAGTAGCCCAAAATGCTGTTGCAGTCCTTGCAGCTTCCTTCTTTACAGCCAACTAGCGCTGCATCCAAACTGTTTCAGTACTACATAAATGGAGCACAAAGTTCTTGACGCAACTTCTAAAAGTCATCATTTTTGCAGTATAGTAATATGGACTAGCTCACTGGATACTCCAGGCTCAGAATAGGAGATGAGGCCCGGTATTTTAAAAGCCTATTGCCCGCATTTGTGCTGTTGTGTCTGCGGTCATCTGAACCGCAAGCCAGTAAATGCTACAATAATACACGAGAATTGAAGCAGGCACACCTATCGGGTTTAGATTAAATCACGGTGCACTATTTACACAAACATATTTCATAACTTAACAGTGGGGAAAAAAGGTGCCTGAAATGCAAAGAAAAAACAATGTAATGGAAGAACCCATTCAAAGCTGGCTTTTTCTCCACCATAGAAAAGGGGAACTCAAGCCGATTTTTACTGCAAACCTACATCATCAATGCTGGGAGCAGGTACTCGCACGGCCAAACATCGGCTTCGAATAGGTGGAATGACCTTTGAGGTAGAATTGCAACACAGGATCAACCGGCACGTGGACATGTACTTCTCCATGGTTCTTCTTAACGCATGCTGAGCATCCTTGGAAAGTTTGTCAACTTCCGTTAACAGCACCACTGAAAGACAACGTTTAGAGGTGATAAATACGCGAAGCTTCTACTGTGACAGTGATGGATTTTGATCAGGCTAAATTGCAGCTAACCTTTAAAATCTCTTTGGGTGCTTGTCTCTAGTTGTTGCGACTGCGCGACGGTCTTCAACAGCTCCTGAATAACAACACGGTCACTGTTTCCCGCATCACTAAATAAAACAAATACAGTAGTGGCTGAATAAGCCATATGGTGACAGAACTCAAAAACAAGACTGCTTTGCACCACGAGGGATAGGTATAGTGCTGTAGTATTCCATTTCCTAAAACATTTAATAGGCAAGTCATGTACAGGTGCAACACTGAAAAGTGATGTTATGAAAACCGGCTTGCTCCCTCCCAAAAGGACGCAGTGCAGCCAAAACTACTAGTATGGGAATGCTTCTCTGTTTGGTGGATATTTCCTTGTGATTATATTGAAAAAAAAGGTCATGACGATCGAAAATGACTAATTAAACATATGGATTCCAGGCAAAGAAAAACAAAGCATTGCAGCTTCTCTTTTCTAAAGCCAGTTAAAATGTCAGAAAATAGCAGGACAAATGTGTGTCCAGAGGCTTAATGATTCGGCCTCTTCAGTGATCTTTTGGGGAAATTTCCTAAAACATTTAATAGGCAAGTCATGTACAGGTGCAACACTGAAAAGTGATGTTATGAAAAACTTTTGATTCATCAATCATGAGAAGCGGCAAGAGAAGGGATTGCAGATGTAGATCCATGGACTGAACAGTGAAGTTAGGAAGGTAAAATGGTTTGGAACTCACAGAAATAGAACTTAACAAGCATTTGCTGAATCTCCCCAACCATTTTTCTCGTTAAAGCGCTTTCCATCACAAATGATGTTACAAGTCCTCCTCCTTAACCTACAGCTCTTGCATGGGTTCCTCTCTCCAAATTCAAACTGTATTTTTAATTTTCTGGTCCAATTGAATTCCTTTGCTGTGTCTTTGTTGTAAAGTGTGCCCACGCTACACAAATCAGATCCCTTCACCTGACATATTTCAGTTTCCCAGAGCAATAGTTATGATTAATTTACAACAGCCAATAGCCCCCCTTTTGTTTTACATTTGTCGCTCCAAGTGAGTAAGTGTATGCCCAGACACACATCCCTTGCTTGCTCGCCGCACGATAGGAAGAAAACCAAGCAGATGTCTAGTGGACATCATAACTGTATCAGTAAGGAGGCACCTCCTTCCCTGAACTGATAGAAGGAAAGGCCTTTAGTTTAATGAAAATGGCCTACAGTGTCTGAATTTTAACTGGTGGTGATTGGTCCTTCAACAACCAGAAGTTGTGAACACCTGGGGAGCCTATAGTTCCTCCCCAACCAAAAACGGAGGGGTCGTTAGAATAGCAACGGCCAGGGCTGGACAGCGAAAGGGTAATTTACCCTTCATCCACCACAAGTTTCACCACCTCACTAGAAATGTGGTAGGGAATGTGCAAATGTGAAACACTTTGGGACCCAGGAGGGTCCACCTTGAGCAATGCCAAGGGGACTGTCTAAACAAGCCAGAAGTCCAAAGCTCAGTACCGAAAAGTTTCCTACCTGTCCCACAGGAAGGTGAGCATGTCCAATGCATGTGGAGAACTGCTTTAAATGTTTGGCAAGTGTTTAACCTGGTGATTTCTGGTGACCCCCCTGGCTGCTTCAACTGCTACAGAGAGTCTGTCTTCTCTTCCTATTATCTAGCAAGTGGGCAGTTCCTATTTGCTGAATTTTAACCGCATGGACTCAGAAGGAACTCTTTAGGCGTTTGGAACCCCCGCCGATTGAGGGATGCCACTTGCGGACCAGACAAAAGGTACGTCTTAACCTGCATGCAGGAAAACAACCTCTTGCTTCTTCCCAGACCACTGATAACATCGCAAATGCGAAACAAGATCCCAAAATAGTCACTGCAGCAGAAGTAAACGTGTGCGCCCCCTCGACACAACCTATAACCTCTCCTAACAGCAGTGAGGGAACCAATGCTGATGTAATCCCAGATAATTGTGCGCTGCCAACAAAGGCTTGTTTAGAAACGCTCCAGTCAACAGTGGAGTTGGTGGGGGCGGTTGGGGCTGCTTGCGAGAAAGAGCGTGATGTCCCTTTCTGCGGGGGCATGAATGTGGAGAAAAAAGGCCGAACAAGTAAAGCTCTGTCGCGCGTTGTGGAAGTTGTTTCGGCTAGTACAGGTCTCTTGGAGAGGCCACTACATATATGGTGCCGGACTGCGGTTTCAGAGATCTCAGTGAACTCAAAAATGCAACAGCTCCTCCTGGAGGAGGACGGTATTCAAATGAATACGGCTCCACTAGGACTCCATTTCTCTAAGAGCATACAAGCGACAACACACACAGAAGAAATTCAAATCAGTCCAACCTCCAAAAGAAAGAGGTTACTCCACATAAAACATAATGAACATAAAATGACATGAGGATGGCACACCTATTACAGTAGATACTGGGAGCTGCCCAAAGTACAAAATAACTGTATTTCCACGCAGACTGGAAACCAGATAAAAACAAAGCGGGCAGCAGGCATGCTATGGCCGAAACAGAGCTGCATGAACAACAAAGTGTCACTGTAGTCATATACAGCTCGGAACCTTGATGAAAAAAGCAGACCCAGCAGTTAACTGGAACGACCCACCAGGTGAGCTCCTATTGGGGAGTGTTCTGTGTGAGTTGAACCCGCAACACAAATGCATAAGAGTGATGGTGCACGCCCCCTCCAATAGTGTGAGGGAGAACATCTGGCACTCAGAATGTGATCGCTGGAAAAATTAAAGGCCTGAATACATTTGGAACCTTCCATCGCACCTTTGGGTGAATTTCAGGACATGCTAGATAGCAAGAAACAAAAAGCCTCCAATACCGAGGCAGTATTTCTGATTCATGACAGGTGTGCTCCCGAAACTACCCTAAGCCCGGCTTCCTCTCAGAGTGGGATGGCAGCTCCCTCAGAGGATGAGCAAAATATACTGATAAGCCACCAAGGAGCCGGGTCGCTGAAAGCTCTTAAAAGCGTTGAATGCTTGTTTAGTCCTTTTTCTAGCATCATTGGAACAACTTCTATAGCTTAAAAAAAACATCTTGAAAGTGCAGAAGATGCTTTTCAAATTAGTTCACCTGTTCAAATAGCTGTAAAAGATTTGACTGTGGCAGTGAGATTTACTAAAGATATTGCACAATTGGCCCCGAGCCTAGTCAAAGACTCAAATCCAATTCCAATGAAAAGAACAAATGTGGCTTTAAAAGCAGCAATACTGATAGAATTTCCAATTAAAAAAGCTAAATGAAATAAGAGGCAAAACCCTGTGAATGTGGCACAGCCTCTGGCTCCCGTTCAAAAACCCGATTATGTACAAGCAGGGAGAATGAGCCACATCAGTGAAGATGGACAAAAGAAGAAATTCAAGCGACTACTCCTTGTCAGAAACAGATTCAACCTGGGATGACTGTGCCCAGGAGCCAGAGCCACCATCCCTCTCAAAGACAACCTTTGGATCCAAGAAAGTGAGCCAAGCCCCCTGCGGTAGAAAATTGCAAACCAAAGTGGGCTTACCAACTATAGGCAAACATACGGTCAGCAGTTAACATTGCCTTAGCTCCGTATCTAAAGATGTATGGATCTTTAAATGACAACCTGAGAGACCAGACAACTCTACTTGCGCTTACGAACTCCAAACTGGTCTATGTCGAAGCGTCCATCAAAGCTATGAAAGAGAAAAAGGCGAGAGAAAGAAATGGATTGTGTAATACTCAAATCCCTATTAGATTCAATGCGGGATGCGAAGACCGATAAAAGGATTTTCTTAGAGGGGAGTCTCTGAAATCGCAGCTTGGTCCATGAAACAGACTTCCAAACAGTTGGCTGGTGAAAACCAGCAAGAAAAATTGCTGGAATTCAATCAGTGATCCAGCTCAAAGAGCAACGAAGAATACCATGGTGCAATGATGGGAGAGCCTTGTGTAGTAGAACCTCTAACGAAACAAACACAGTCCACTAAAAACGTCCAACATCGTGGTCATGAACAAATCCCTAGACAACATAACAACGGAGGGCAAAATAAATGACAAAAGCGCCAGCAGCTGACCTGGAAAATGTTAGAGACTTGCATGTAAATCTGAAAGGCGCCTGTGAACTGAACTCTGAGAACCTAAATCCTTTTTCCATCTTTGAGCATAAACAACTGGAGCCATTACCTCAGTACTGAAAAAAGGGCCACAAACAAGAAAGACCAAGAACATGCAAAACCAAAAAAAAAGCGAGACCATGTGACTCAAGATGTTTCTTGGGAAACCTTTAAACCGCCCTATGATGTCAACCTCCTGCAGTGCAAAGGATCAAAGCTAAAATCTCCTCAACTACAGAAAACACGAAATAGACTTTACACCCGTCGACAGTAAACATGCAATATCGACCTGGGAAAGCCCTTGAGATCATCACCATTGATAACATTACTGATGTATCAGTCTACAAAGATGAAGAGCCAGTAGTCTTGGAAGCTCTTGCTGCACCACACTTTGAATCTTGCCCTTGCTTCTACCCGCCAAGCTGTGCTCTGTTCATCTCCGCCCTTCTCAACAATGGCTGATAAAAGAGCAAAAACTAGACAATCCAATCAAGAAATTGTGATGGGAGGTGGTTTGCTGAAAGCAGAGCAAATCATGGAGAAAATAAAAAATAAATTAAAAAAAACACTAAATGATAGTCTCCCAACCCGCCTCACTGCAGAGAACAGGGTCGAATGATGAGACGCAGAAACATTGCAACAAGAAACGAATAGAGGCACAAATGTTGAAAACATGCGGCCCACTTGAACGGATCTTAGGAGCAGATGATGGATTGATTCTAAACCGATCTAACATGTGTCTTCTTCACCACATACCAAAAAGTAATTAACTCAGAGGACATCAAGATTGTGGATTTCGTTGCTGAATCAAAAACGATAGGGTCAACCTCCACATGGGCTCCACCAAGCCGAGCTCACCACTTTTGGAGACAGGTAACGATTTAAGATTATTGGGCTTTGACGTCAGCAGAAGGGAGTCTTGCCGCGGAAACCAACGCAATCATCCTTAGTTCCCAACTGAGGGACTGATATATTCAGATCCTCCAATTTCAAGAGTAGTGACGAATGTAACAACTAATACAAATCTGATACAGATCACCATCAAAAGGAACAATATGGCACATAAGCCTAGAAAGGGGATGCATCGGGCAATAGAAGCCAACATCAATAATAAAGAGCAGCAGTCGTGGGCTTGGCTTGCTAAAGCCCTAGTGCAAAGGGATCACGAATAGGGCCAGAAATCTTAAGTACAAGGAGCTGGTAATAGGATCATGGAACACCCGTGGATTCTCACATGTCCTTCTAAACATGGATCCCACTATCATAGCCGGGTACATAATGTGCATACAAGAATCTTGGCTCACTGAGACACCTTTGCTGGATGGCTTCACCCTTTATCTAAAATCATGTGAAAAAGGGAATGCGGGGAAGACCTTTATCTGGGCTCCTGACAATCATAAAAAAATGGAAGGGGACTGTGTGTGATCACAACCTTTAATCCAAACCCGTATATCCAAATTGTGATCATGCGATTAGATGCAAGTCCAAAAAAAGAACAGATGCGTTAATCTTGTTCAACTTACATTGGAACCCAGCAGTGGAAGAAAGTCTATCTTTAGTAAACTTAGTCGCTGAATGGGTGGATAAAATATACAGCACCAACATAGACCAGATGTTGGTTATTTGTGGGGATCTGAACATTGACTGATGGACACCAAGCTGCACTGAAAGCATTTTGATGACCAACAGAAGGAAAAACGGCTTGAAGAAATGGCAAACAGATTCCCACATGTTCAATGGGCAAACAAAGGGAGACATTCCTGGACTCTCTACCTGGAGAAATGGACCACAGCAAGCGACACTGGACTATTTCTTTGTCTCCAGAAACTTGCTCCCTAAAATCCAAACTGTGATTCATAGCAACTTTAGTGATCACAATCCCGCCGTCCTGCGATGTAATGGAACGCTAAAAGTAAATGGAGAGCTGGAATGAAGTGGTGGTAGAAAACGCGTACCAATTCCAATGAGCGAAATCCAGAATTTAACCAGAGCTCCATCAGCCTGGGAGGAGAGCGCAGGTAAGGAAGTTGAATAAAAGAGCATCTTAACAGCTTTCAGAGATTTTAAACACAAGGATCTATCCCCGATGCACAAGCAGATCCACACGTATGACAGTTGCGAAAACGAAATAAAAGCAACACTAATAAACAAAGAAGAATTGATAAGAAAAAGGAAGCAAATTTACCGTAACTGGATAAAATCCCATAAAACGACAAGTATCCAAAATTATGCAGAGCGCATCCTAAAGGCTCTCACAAAGAAAAAGAGCAAAAATCTGTGTCAAATTTTAAATGAGCTAGAGTGCCCTAAATCTGCTTACCAACTGAACCCTATCGCGGAAGAAATCTGGGTACAGTATTTCGTGAACTTGTTTGAAAGCTCGGCACCTAGACAAACCCCTGTAGCTGGGACACTGAACTAGACAGGGAAGAAATCCTGAAGATAATCAAGAAAGCAAGCAGCTCTCACACTCCGAGCATGGATGGCCTAACTAACGCAATGCTAAAAGAAGCGCCAGAAGAATGGGCCGATTTCTGCCGGGTTATGTTCTGCAAAATCATAGCTAACAGAAAAATCTCAATCTTGGAAAGCAGCTGAACTGTTTTGATCTTCAAAAAGGGCCATAGAATGATGATGTCAACAAACTATCGCCCAATAGCGCTGGTAGACATTTTGGGAAAGGTCTGCCACCATTTTATTAAAACATTTGAACAAATGGGTCATAAGATCGGAAACCTTTGACAGACAAACCGGCTTTGTGAAAGAGGTGGGCTGTAATTTGAATCTATTCTTGATCAACCTCCTAAAAACACGAGTAACAGGAGGGGGAAAAAATCTCTCGTGCCTGTATATATTTAGAACAAGCCTTTGACAACGTGGATCGTAACCAGCTGTGGCAGAAACAGGAAACCGAGGGCTGTCCGAAAGACCTGCTCACAGCCATCAAAGAGCTCTACACGGGAACATCGATGCAAATTAAATTAGATCAATCCAGAACACTGTCTCAAAAAAATCCAAACATTCCATGGCCTGAAGCAGGGCTGCCTCCTAGCTTCGGTTCTCTTCTTATCCAAGACATGAAGAAACCATTGTCAGAAAAGGCCACTTTCCCACCGAAAATAAACGGGACAGAAATTGGTTGGCTGCTTTATGCAGATGATCTTGTGGTAATAGATAAAACCCTGATCGGCCTGCAAAGTAAATTAAACATCCTCCAACATTATGTATCCCAAAATTCTAAGAAAATAAATGAAGCAAAATCAGAGATAATGGTACTTGGAAGTCACATCAAAGACCAGCTGGGTATTAAATGGAAAACATGTAGGGCTGACAAACGATATAAAATGTTGACTGTTCCATAAATGTAAGAAAAAGGTGAAACTCTGTGGCTGGAATGTCTAAAGAGAAAAACGAAACATTTACCCAAACAAGGGAGAATAGCTTGGAAAGTTCTCCCTCTAGCCAACAATACATTACTACAATCAAAAAGTGGTACCATCCCTGGTCTATGGAGCAGAGGTTTGTCTGGGCCTCAAGTGGGCAATCTGGGACTATCTGGAAGGATGGTTTTGGAAAATGGCATTACATCTCCCGACATCTTTACCCATAGCGATTACTCGCCATGAGGTGAGTGTGACGTCCGTTTACACGAGAGTCTTATGGCATGCCTCATCTCTTCCAAAAAATGAACCAGGCAAGATGCCCAGCTCAGTTTGAAGTGCTCAAAATAAAAGAAAAATATGAATGACAGGATCTTTAACATGTGGATAAACCATTGTCGTTCCATTTTACAGGATCTTTGAATGACCACCGAGACATTAAGTAACAATCCAATGCATGTAAAAAAAAAAACTCTTGTGGGCTGATGAGGTAGGAAACGGAACAACAAAGAGCAAAATCAACTCTTCACTCGTTATCAAAGGTCGTATGTGCGGCTCCAAACATTACCCTCCCCAATACCTGAGAAAATTCCCTAATAGGAGAGAGAGAGAGAGACAAGGAGAGCGAGAGAGAGCGAGAGAGAGAGCGAGAGCGAGAGCGAGAAGGAGAGCGAGAGAGAGGAGAGCGAGAGAGAGAGAGGGAAGGAGAGAGAGAGAAGGAGAGAGAGAGACACATGCCGTTGACTTATGTGCGGCTCCAAACATTACCCTCCCCCAATACCTGAGAAAATTCCCTAATAGGAGAGAGAGAGAGAGACAAGGAGAGCGAGAGAGAGCGAGAGCGAGAGAAGGAGAGCGAGAGAGAGGAGAGCGAGAGAGAGGAGAGCGAGAGAGAGACACATGCCGTTGACACACTATTTATCCCATCCCAGATCCACCTTTTTGCTCGTCCCCCGCCCCAAACATGTCCTTCTGCTGTGCCAGTCAGAGTGCCACTCTTGCACAACAATTTGCAAAGTGAGAAGTTACTTTTAAATCTCAACGGCAAAAAACTGCATCAAAACCATTGTGGCATTAATCACGGTCCATGGTCAGATGTTGCCACCATTAATGGATCATCATTTATGTTCCTTCATGACAACAGTCTATCACACGTTGTATTTTTGGGAGCATGAAAGAAGCATATTCAAACAATGAGCAGATTACGTAAAACCAGTCACCAGTCTATGCATAATAGCATGCACATTTGCAGGAAAGGAGGGGCTTTTGGGACTTGGGAATGTACTCTATTGGGGAACTCAAATTTCTAGTGGCCACCCTGTTTGCAATAATGGCAGGCAGCAACACTTCACACTGACATTTTGAAAACCTGGTACATTCTGATGATCGGGGGCATCATTGGTCCTGTCCTCTACCCCCAACCTGTCCTCACCCGAGACCTCTGACATTCTCACCTGTATTTACGTTTGTACCCCTGCCTTGCCCTTGTAAATTCTGTAATTGCAAGGACATCTATTTGCATTGGTTAATTTCACAGTTCTGCACCTAGCAAGAGAGTGATTTGTAACTGACACTAGTTATGGTAGGGGCTTGCTTTGCCACCCCACTAAATAGCATGGAAGGGTGGAAGATTAGACATTAACCCTTAAACACAGCGGCTACGGTCTCTTGAGCAGTTTCCACCAGTTTGTTTTGAAGGTTTTGTTCACACAGAATTGAGGAATTAACATCTGCTGGGGACAAACATTTTATTTACAAATGTGCGCTATTCTCACTGCAGAGTTCCACACCAACCCCTTTCCTGCCACCTTTTGGTCTTCAATTCATTATCACAGTGCCAACTGGTATAGATTCCCATTCTAAACAGGGTAGTCATCAATTTGCTGCGACACAGAATTTTGAAAACTATAACTTATCCACAAATTTAGGTTGATCAGGTACTGTCATAAGTAACTCATGCAAATACATGACAGCAAGACATAGCAACACTGTTCATTACATTATTTTCACTGATTCCTTGAAGTACAAAGAAAAAAGTTCAACGTCGTGTTAGTCCAGTTTTAAAATCACAAAATAGATTTATATACCTTTTATTGGACTAACTGAAAATAGTATACAGAGATGGAACAAAGCATTCGCTTTTGAAATACCACACAACTTTCAGATAGAAACATTTACTTTTTCCAGACCGTCGTGTTCTCTTCGTCCAGGAGTTGTAGGACAGCAGTCCCACATTACAGGCTAACAGTTCCTTCAGTCATTTCTGCATCTTAAGTTCAGTTAGTCCAATAAAAAGGTATCAACACATACAGCTTGTGTCATTGATTCTTTAAAAAACATGCACATTCTATGGCAAGACTTTCTTTAATTTGTTCTCTTAAGCAACATCTAGTAAAACACCACTAACCAAATCATCAAAATCACTAAAGTTCCCCTGAACTGAATAGTTTTGTGGAGTTCAACATTGCCTTCTCCTTAGCGAATCAGCATCACTGCCAGCCTTTTCTTTGCAAGTTAGTCCTATATGCATAGCCCCGACTAGAGTACCGCCTCATTTTTTTCTACTCCAATATATATCCTATTCTACTCAGACTTGTGGGACCAAAGAAACGGTCAGCGTAACAAAATGTAATGCATGTTTTTCCTGCATAGACTGAGTCCTTTAGAAAACAATCTCTTTGCTTCATGTGGATTTTCCTCGGTGTCAGTACATGCAACCACCTGGAGCATAAGTGAGACTGCTGTGACATGGTGCTTGAGAACTTCGTGACACATTTAGGCAAACTTACGGTTGGCCCGGAGCAGTAATCGGTCCTTATGGAAGCCCAAGTAAGGCGGCGGAATGGACATAGCTTGAATCTCACTCTTCTGCAGAGGTGATGGAACACAGTCTTCCAGGAGATGAACTGTCAGCATTGTGCATAGGTTGAAACAAAGCTCTAATAATCTGGTGAGAACGGTGTTTAGTTCCCAAGGGGGTACAGGTTTATGCACTGGTGGAAAGGTTCTTAAGAGTCCTGTTATGAACTATCACAGAGAAGGCGCCAAAGACCTCCATGTGTAGCGAGAGAAGCCTGCCAAATGAACCTTGACAGATGAAAAGGCAAGTCCATTTCTTGCTAACCTAAGGAATCTATGGGAGGATCTGTTGAGGTTGGAATTTGGTGGGGTGTGGGGGGTCACCACTTTCCTAGTTTTTGTTCTAGCAGGAGATGGTGGAGGGGGCTCTTACTCTCAAAGTCAGCCCTACAATCTAGAGGCATGTTGATGTGACCATTCTCTAGGGCTGTAGGAGCAAGGCATTGAGGCTGAGAGAAGCTGGGTTGTGGTGAAGAAATGTATACACTCCTTTGGAGATCTGGTTGTGGGCAGGCTGAAGTGCAATCGGTTGAGCCTTGGCCGGTGTCAGGATTTCCAAGAGCACTAGTGTCTCAATCAAGCTGGTACCACAAATATCAGTCTGTATCACTGTTTGACGTGTTGACAGACTTTCAGGATGAGGTGGTATTGGCAGAAAGGCATAGAAGAATCAGCTGTGCCAAAGGAACGTGAATGCATCCCAAATCTGGCTTGCTGAGCTAACCTGGTAGCGAACAATTTACACTTGGATTTGGCCTTTGTGGTAAACCAGTCTATGGCCCGCCTCCCCCATGTTTGCAAGATTGTGCCTGCCTGGCTCTGCAGAATTCCCTGCTGAGGGAGTTGGCCACTTAATTGTTGAGGCCGGGTAGGGGAGACCCATTTCCGTAGCGTTTGTGCATCGTTAGATAGATCTGCAACCTGGTATCTTTCCGCTTCCTGATGTTGAACATTGTGGTTGTGTTGTATGTACACATTCGTACTGTTCTGCCTTGCTACTGTGGCTAGAAGGACTTGAGACAGCTAGTACATTGATGGGTAGTACTTACTCTGCACTACCAGAGGTTCTAGCATGGAGATTTTCATTGATGTGTGGTGCTTGCTATTTGTCAACCAAAGGCTCTACTGTGAAGATTTCCATTGCCAGCTGTCCGTGGAAGCGGCCGTTGGTTGCGTTTTGGGGGGTGGGGGGGGGGGGGGGGGGGGTTTCCACCAAAAGAAGAGTTTTCCGTAAAGAAATTCAGAGCCTGATCTTGATGTCCTGAAACTTGGCTCCAACAAGCATCCAGAAATTCCTGCAAGGGGCGAATACAGGGCCTACGGATTTGAATCCATGATATACAGTAAAATAGCATGCCCAAAAAGGACTGCATTGCTAGCACCGAGGCAACCGGTTTCCAAAACAGTTTGAATTATGGATGTTATGCAGTTTTCTGTGGCTGCTGCATGCATAAGGCCTTGGTCGAGGGTGGAAGCTCAAACCAACCAAATCGTCTAGATATGGCTGGATGAGGATTCCTGCTCTTCTGAGGTGTCGCAAGAGGCATTTAGTGAAAATTCCCGGTGCCGACTTGAGGCTGAATTGGAGGACTTAAAACATGGAAATGGTGACCTGCCACCACCATCAAATGCAAGTATTTGCGTGCTGATGGTGAATGGAGACATGGACAAATGCATCTTCCATGCCGAGGGATGACAGGACATTCCAGCTGCAAAGTTGGCTGAGGATCCTTTGGAGGATAACCATCTGGAACTTTTAAGAATTATAAACTGTGTTGAGGGGGTCTCGGATTTAAAACCATTGTCCTGTGTATTTTTGGACATGTACAGAGAGGACACTCCCCAATTCCTCTGGGAACAAGGGACCTGCTCCATGTCCTTTTTTGACAGCAGAGCACATACTTCTTTTTGAAGTGCAAATAGATGTTTTTCCGACCTACCAGTGGGAGGGGTATTTTGAAAAACTCAAAGGTGTGCCTGTGTGCAGTATGAAAAGCACTCATTTGCCCAATGTTATTCTTTGCTGTTGGAAAAGAGACAATCGCCCTCTCACTAGGATGTCAAAATGAGAGGGCAGCGACCAACCGGTTTCAAACCGGCTTACCGATTAGCCCTTGAAATGTGACATGCCTCATTGCTGTGGGCACCTCGTTATGAGTAATTGAGCTTTGTACTCCTCACCAGCGGTATATTTCATTCCTTTATATGGTTGGGAGTGAAATGAGAAGTAGTCCCTGCTAGGCTATGAGAAGTGATGTTTGGAATGAAAGGACTGGAAATGACGTATTAGTATGCCAAGTGATCCGGCAGGGTCTGTCTCTATTGCCTGAAAGATATTTTCAACCATTTCCCCCCCCAAAGATTCCTCATCGTCAAGGAGCTGGGGGGGTTTCAATGGTTGTGCTTCTGGGAAGTAGTCATCGGTGAAGAGGCGTTGATGTGTGTGCTCCAGGATATCTTCTGGAGAACCGTTGGAAGGGTCTGACAAAGAAGGACGGTCATATGGCTGCAGTATGAAAATTGATTGTTTTGGACTCCTGAGACCAAAGTAGTTGTTCGGAGGAACTTAGTTGTTCGGAGGAACCTGTAGGCAGACGAGTCGAAGGAGGATGCATGGACAAAGTCGATGACAAAGAAGTGGTAGATGGATTGGTTTTTGAAGAGCTAGTCAATGGGATCATCCCAGATGTCGTGGAGTGGTCATCAATGAGTTTGTGGATGAGGTCATAGTAAGGGTGGACTGTGGAAGCTTTGGGGTTGTAGCCGTTGACTATGTTGTCGTCGACTGCTTGTGATGTGCCTCATGGACGAAGGAGTCAGCGAAGGCTTACTTATCGACGGGACCATAGACTTCACAGGTCGGTATCAGTCATTTATGTAGGATTTATACTAATTGACAATTGACCTCAGGAGAATTGACCCAATTTATAAAATAAGGAACAAGTTACTTACCTTACCTTACCTGCTCATGAATATTCCCTGTCAGGCTGGGAATCCTCGGTAAAGAAAAAATCAGTTTGTTTCACTTCTGAACTGTCTTTCTCCTAACAATCAATCACTGGGTCATACTGCACCCAGCCAATTACTGCCCTCTACCTAAGCCCCTCCTCTGGCAGCCATCTTCAGATTTGGTAGCACGTAAAGTGGCAGTAGGACCAAGAGAAGAGCCTCAGAGGGGTAGGCGGGTGGGTTAGCATATGAATCCATGCCAGACCCATGCTGGAGAACAACAGTTTCAGGTAGGTAACTCGTTACTTCTTCAGCATGCGGTCTGGCATGGATTCACATGCTCATGAATAAAGAATACATAGCAGTACACACATGCACAACCACAGGAGGTGGCAAGGCTCAACATTAAGCATCTCTTACCTCCTCACCAGGTTCACCTTCAAGCGAACAGGTTGCGTAGCACTGCTTGGTTGACTCTGGACTCCTCCCTGCAATCCCCGTCGACGCAGTAGAATCTCGTGAAGGTGCGAGTCGACCTCCACGTAGCAGCTCTGCAGATGTCCAGCAGGGGCACACCAGACAGGAACGCCGTAGTAGCAGCGATCACTCTGGTGGAATGGGCTCTCTGGCAGCCAGGCAATTGCCAACCAGTGACAATGGGTGATGCAGCCGGAGAGCCACCTGGAAATGGAAGCCTTGGAGAGGGCCTTCGCATGGATCACAGGGCGAAAGTTCACAAAAAGTTGAGACGTCTTACGAAACTCTTCATGCGGTCCTTAATCGATCTAGCCACATCCAGCGAGTGCAAAGTCCTCTCAGCCGGCACCGAAGGCGTCGGGAAGAATACAGGTAACACCAAGGGCTTGTTTAGATGAAAGTCTGACAGCACCTTGGGCATGAAGGAGGGTTGCGTCCATAGAACTAGCCTTGTCTTGTGGAATGTCAAGTAAGGTGGTTTACAAGAGAGGTCCTGATCTCTCCCACTCGTCGTGCAGAGGTGATGGCCACAAGAAACACTGTTTTCCACGACAAAAATGTCAGCGGCGCCGAATGCATAGGCTCGAACGGTGGACTTATAAGCCTAGCTAGCACCCCATTGAGCTCCCACGCCGGGGCCAGAGCCTTCACCGGCGGAAATGAGCGAAATAGTCCCTTCATGAACTCCTTTACCAAACAATGCAACCATAAGGATGATCGTTCAGAGATCTGGTGTAGCGGGAGATAGCTGCCAGATGAACCTTGATGGAAGCATGGGCCAGTCCTGCCTTGGCCGACGACAACAAATACGGAAGCACCTGCGGAGCAGTGACTCGATGGTCGATCTTCTGCATACAGCACCAAAGAACGAACCTCTTCCATGTGTGCCCGTGGCATTTGAGAGTAGATGAAGCTCTGGCCTTGGTGAGCACCTCCTTACAATCCGCTGGGAGATCGTAGCCCCGTACCACTTTGCCCTTGAGGGACAGAAGAAGGACTGAGGGCCCAAAACACTGCCCACGGCTCCAACACATTGATGTGCAACAACTTCTCCTCCGGTAGCCACAGGCCTCTTGCATGAAGACTTCCGGCATGCGCTCCCCATCCTTCCAGGGAGCCGTCTGTCATGACTGTCTCCTGATGAGGTGGGATCTGGAAATCCACGCCTGCTGACAGATGTGCGCGCACTCCCCACCACCGTGGGCTCTGCTTTAACGATGATAAAACAGAGTTTCTCATCTTGGGCTCCCATCACCGATCCTTCCTTTAAATCTTTTGTCATCGATGGCAATACCATCAAGTTATCCAATGATACAAAAACTCTAGGCATCTATCTTGATTCAACCCCATCACTCTCCAGACAAACTAATGCTGTAATCTCGGCATCCGCTTACATGTGCAAACTCAAAGCTTGCTTCCCTTTCTTACTACTGCCAATTGTACCATCCTCGCCAGAACCTGGATCATGTCGAAACTCGACTACTGCAATGCCTTTTATCTAGGAACGAGTCAATGTAACCTTAGCAAGCTACAGGTCACCCAGAACAACGCCATCAGAGCACTGCTAAATATCCCCAGGAACTAGCACATCTCCAAATACCAGACGCAGCCTACGCTGGCTCTCAGTAGCCCAAAGAGTCTCCCTCAAAACTCTCGCCCTAACGCATACATGTCTGGCCAACCCGGCACCCATCTACCTGGCTAGCAGATTCACTCACCACACCCTGAGCTGCCCTCGGAGAGCTGCCCAGGCTCATTGTCTCTCCCTACGTATGGCAAGCTTCCTAAATGTAAATACACTGTAAACGCATTGTAAATATCTTGCAAGTAATTTGACTGTATGTTCCCTTTGTATCTTGTCACTGTTCCTTTGTAAACTGTTTCATTGTAACCCAAGTTGTGTCATTGATGTTTACTATGTCATTGTAACCCAAGATATGTGCCCAGATGCCTTTGGGCCAGGCGCACTATACAAAAACAAAATACAAATACTGTATCGCTCGATGGAAAATCTCATCGAGTGGGATCTTGTCCTCGAAGCTCCTCATCACTTGTATCCATCGGGCATCGAGGAACTCCTGCAGCGGACGCCTCCGTAGCCTGCACAGCCGAATGAGGTAAATGCATGACGACATCATGCCGAGTAGGGACTTGATGGATCTTAGCCTTGCGACCTTCAGGGCCAACAACTGTTGTACATTGGCCAAGATGGCCGCAATCCTTTCTTCAGACAGACGCCAGGCACGGCACCGTGTTGAGTCGGGCTCCCAGAAACAGTGCATCTTGTGATGGAGTCAAGCAAGACTTCAAAGTTTATCGAGAACCCGATTCCGATAGGAGTTGGACTGTCCTTGTGTGGTCGACTGCGATGTCCCTTGAGTTCGCCCGGATGAGCCAGTTGTTCAGGTACGGGTACAAGCAATCCTTCGTAGACGTAGCTGCGCTGCCACCGGAGCCAGGCACTTGGTGAACACTCGTAACGCCGACTTCAACCCGAAGGGAGGGCCTTGAACTGGTAATGTTGTCTTTGAACCACGAAGCGTAGGTAGTTGCGGTGTCCCTTGTGTATGGGGATGTATTAATAGGCTTCTTCCAAGTCCAGCAACGATGAAAATCCCCCTCTTCCAGCTGTCCTAGCATGTGCTGGAGGGTCACCATCCGAAACCTTTGGGACTTGATGTACTTGTTCAGACGGCAAAGGTCCAGAATGGGCCTCCAACTGCGGGTCTTCTAACGAGGAAGTAACGGGAGTACACTCAAGAGCCCTGGAGCTTCTTCGGGATGAGCTCGATCAACCCCCTTTCTTAACATGGCCCGTACCTCCAGCAGCAGTTGAGGGATGTGGTTTTCCTGACGGGACACTGGTGGTATCCTTCGACACTTCCGTTGGAACTCAAGGCCGTGTTCGTGGGCAAGAGCATCGCGCACCCAACAGTCGTTGGAGATGGTCTTCCACACGCTAAATTCACCAGCCGGCCTCACAACGGGGTGCACGGGAGGGGGCCCGACTCCACGGCCAGTTCAATCTTGTTTCGATGTCGAAGCGCCGCCTTGGGGCCTTGGCGACAATGTGCACCTAGACGTGGCGCGGCCCCTGTGCGTCTCCTGGGGCAATGAGCGGGGGCCTGACGTTCGGACGAGACACCTCCTCCGAATCCTTTAGAGGAACTTTGGGATTTCCCTTGAGAAGTCCAAAAGGACGGCAGCCGTTGCTGAAGCGTGCCCAGGGAACGAGCCATTTCCGTGTCTGCTTTGATGGCTTGGAGAGACTCGTCCACAGTCTTTCCAAACAAATTGTCCCCGTCGAAGGACATGTCCAACACCTTCGACTGAACATCCTGGCAGAAATTTGTGGCTCTCAGCCAGCCTCGGCGACGAAGGCAAATGCGGTTGCCCATCTGGCGGAATCCTGTGTCAGCAAGGTCAGTGGACACTGTAATGGCGTGGTCTGAAGCCACCTCGCCTTCCTGTAGGATCTCCCAACGCCTCAGCCCGCTTGTCGTCTGGAAGGAAGTCCAGGAGGGGGGCCATCCTGAACCAAAGTTCCCTGTCGTAACGTGCCACAATGTCGTGGGCATTGGCGACCTTAATGGTCATCGAGGCCGACAAGATCACTCTTCGCCCCATGGCATCCAACTTCTTCCCCTCACCAGGGGGGGGGGCATCTGGCGGAGGAGGCCGCCGACCAGGATGAGCCTGAAGACTTCTTCTTGGCTGCCGCCGAAACCACAGAGTCTGGAGACGGCTGGGAGCGTAAACACTTGGGCGCAGAGTCTGGCACTCTGTACTTCTCGTAGCGATCCCTCTTCGCCGGAGCCGAAGAAGAGTTCTTCATGAGGGGCAAACCCTCGTCCCAAATGTCATCCAATAACGGGATCGAAAGTACGGTCTTCCTCTTTGCCTCGCGGCGCTCGAAAAGGAAACACTTTCTTCTTCTCCTCCGGGACAAGCTGGAACAGTTCTGAGGCCCTGGAGATCATGGCATGGAACGAGCCAATCTCATTGGGCGGCGAGGATCTGGCCAGCGGAGACGGCAGGTCATCCAGGCCGCCGTCATCGTCCATGCCAATCATCGCCGTGTCCGGTTCCGTGTAATCCCTCGGTGGGGGAGAGGGAGGCGAGGGGTGACTGGGCAAATGGGGGTGAACTCTCCTCCTCTTGGGTGGTGGTTCCTCCGATGCCATTGGCGCCGCGGGCGGGTCAGCTGATGCACAACGCATCCTCGTTCATATTTCCGAGCACAGGGTATTCAGGTCCGCCAGAATGTCCACTGAGATATCCCAAGGTGGCTGCTGGGGTGGAGGCGATGGAGGCCGGGGCGTTTGCAGCTTAGGCTGATCTGTTCCGTAGTCACCGCCCAGTTGCTCCTCGTCAGTCTCCTTGTCGTCGTCATCACCTTCGTCGTCACCCTCGTCAAAATCCCCCCCCCCCCGTAGCGCCTGCTCTCGACCCATCTCCCCTCCTGGAGGACTGGGAGGCTGGTGAGCTCTTCCTCTGAGGAAATGTCCATACACCGGAGGACTACTGTGCCCCCCCCCCTTCTCTGCGACCAGGGGAGACGGTTTTAGTGAAATGATGGCCATTACCTTCTCCAGGGTCTTCTCGATGGGCTGGCAAGAGGACCCCCCCCTGGCAGGCAGGGATACCCTCATTTTAGGGGCGTGCCCAGCGAATCCGCCCCAGCGGCCTTCGCAAGGGACGCTGCCACTACTTCGATGGAAGTGTGGGCCTTTGTCTGATGCACCAGGGCCTTCACGGTCTTGACCGTGTCTGCAGCCTTCACCTTCGGGGGGAGGGTCGTGACCCAGCTCCCCCTTGGCCTCACCATCGGTTCGGCTAAGGTCTTCTCTAAAAACTTGCCCGGATGGTCCGATTTCCTCTTCTTTGACGAACTTGAGTGATGGCTCGTGGCCGAAGGTGCTGGAGATGCTGAACTCGCCCTGGCCACCGAGGAGCCTGTTGCAACAGCGCTCCCGGAGGCAGTGGACTTGCGGTGCTTAGCCTTATGTTGGGCCCACTCAGGAGAGGCGCCCTCAACCTCAAAAGGTCTTAGAAGTCCGCTCTGCTTTCTTCTTCTGGGCCGAGGAGGCATGCTGACCCAGAGCTGGTGCCTTGGCCTAGAGCCACTCGTTGAGGCGCTTGCGTCGGTCGGCCCACATCGCAGCACCATCTCCCGACCTTTTGGCAAGTTACGTAGGAGCAGTGTTGTGAATGCACCAGTGAGCTTCACGTCTCACTAGTGATATGTGGTCGGATTTACTCAGGCCCCAAACTGCCCGAAGGGCATTGTTTTGGATCATTTATAGCTTTCAAAAGTTTACTAAGGAGGTTCCTGCGAGGATTACATTGTAGTAATCCAGTTTACTACCTATGATGGCTCTGGCAAGGGTGATGCAGCTCTCAAGGGAAAGGAATTTTCTGGAGAGGTTAATCAGTTTAGTAGAGTAGGTTGCAAAGGAGGAGACTGCTTTGACGTGTTTGTGCATGGGAAGTACAGAGTTATGGCGGTCTCCTAGAGTTCTGACAGAACTAGAAACAGCTGTAATGTTTCCATCAATAGAGAAGGCAGTGAAGGCCGGGTCAAAGCGTTTAATGCCTATGATAAGGAGCTCCATTTTAATCATCATTTATGCATAGGTGGTGGGTGGCCATCCATGCCTGAATGATGCTATAAACTCGGTTGATATTGGCAGAGTCAAGATCATGATGACCTGTGAGTTTGAGAAGTACTTGTCTCGGGAGGATAGCTCAGGGGCAACGTGCTCCCCTTGGAAGCAAGACGACACAGAGCACCAGAGGTTCAATCGCCGGGTCTGCGCTTAGAAACCTCTGGGTATTAAGCGAGTTATAAATAACCTATCATATCATACTTGTTTATCATCGGCAAAGTTAGTGTAGGGAATTTCGAGGTGGTCAAAGAGAGGATTGGTGTACATATTACATTAGCATGGGTGAGAGAAATGACCCTTGAGGGACCCCGCAGGGGACGGGATAGGATTGGCTGCTTCCGGACCAGCAAACATCCTTGTGGTTCGCTCGCTCAGGAATTAGTTGATCTAATTGGCAGCGTTGATATAGAAGGTGGAGGTGAGGGTGACATAGAATATCGTGATCTATGAGATTAAACGCTCCGGGTAGGTCAGGTAAAGGAGGATGGCAAGATCCCCTGCATCACAGATGCTGTCCAACTGAATATTAAGGTGCAGGAGGGCTGACTCCATGCTATGTCTGGGTCTGAAACCTGATTGACGCTTGTCAAAGAGGTTGTGGGTTTCCAGGTGGGTTTGGATCTGTAGGCAGTATGGTCCCGAATTTTCAAGAGGTATGGTACTGTGGTGATGGGATGGTAATTAGTGGGGAGGCTAGGATCAAGCGAGGGTTTGAGGGGGGGGAATTGATAAATTGGGCAATAATGGGTACAAGGGGGGCTGCACACATCTCAATGAGATGCGAGGGACAGATGTCTCCTTTGCAGTTGGAGGTTTTAAGGCGACTGATGTGGGTGAGCACTTCGGCTGGCGAGACAAGGGAGAAGTTGAAAGGGGAGTGGGGGGGGGCTCCACGGGGATGATAGGGGTTGTGGTGAGCGCAGTGTTGGGTCAGCAGCGCTGATTTTTTGAGGATGGTTTTCTCTGAGATTTTGAGTTTTATTGGACAGTGCAGACTTGATCAGAGAGCACCAAGCTTGGTCTTTTGGGAAGCTAGAAATAGTTGTGGTTGGGGATTCTAGCTCCTTGAGAATTTTGAAGAGCTTTTTTAGTATTTGAGCTGGCGTCATTGATTCTAGATATTAGCTTTGGTAGTCATAATAGGATTTGTCGATTTTGAGAAAGACCTCTTTGTTAAGCGTGGAAGGTTTTTTTTCTCCATAGGTGTTCTTGGGCTAGTTTCAAATTTTCGGAAGCGAGATCATGAATGTCTGGGGCATGGGCGCAGACAGAGCGAGCATTGATGTGGGTGCAGGCAAGGTGCTCAGGTTTGGCAATGGTGGGGGTGGGCAGTGTGGTACAAGTGAGTGGCAGGGTATTGGATAAGAGTAGGAGGTGCAATGGGAGTAGTTAGATTTCCTCGGGTTTCTGGTGGTGTAACAGTGATGGGGGGCAGTTGTGTGAGAGCCGAGGCGTTGTAGTCTTGTTTCCCCTATGCAAGCTCTCATCTGGGTGTCGTTGGTGCTAGGGGTTAGGGCTGCAGCCACTGTTGAAGCCATCAGTGTGTTTATCTGGGGGTTACTTAGGCTCATGTACTTGGAGAGGTATGTACGGAATCTGAGGCGTTGTAATATGGTTTCCCCTGTGCAGGCTGGGCGGCTGGTTCTCAGGTAGGTGGTGATTGCGGTGGAGGCCAATGGTGTGGTGCCATTGGTATCTATGGTATTGGAGGATAGGCATTCCACAGGGAGAGAAGGGGGCTGTTGGTAAGCGTGACTCATCTCTCGGTAGAGTTTGGTGTCCAGGGTATAGTCTGTGGGTTTAGTCCAATGGAGGAGGGGGGAGGAATGGCGCAGGGGAGGCAGCTGCGTGGAGAGGCAAGGTGGATAGCCGAGCCTCGCTTGGGGGAAGCTTTGGAGGAGTATGGAGAGCCAAAAGGTAAGGCACTGGGGAGGCCCTTTTTCCAAGAGGGGAGTTGGATGGCCGGTGTACTAGAGCGAGTGGGGTCTTGGGCACAGTCAGTGAGGCAGAGAGGACTCTGTTGGTGCCTGGGTAGAGGGTGGTGGGTGTGGTGCACAGTTTAGAAGGCATGATATAGGGCAATGGTGGTATGTTAATGGACATGGGTATAGGCAGAAGCATAGATGAGGGTAGCATGGAATTGTGTTTAGTCGGTATGATCTTAGAGGCAGGTGATGGTGTCGGGCGGTCCCTTTGTTCAGGTTGTCGCGGGTAGAAGAGTTCATTCTAGGAAACATGTCAATCTGCTGAGGCACAGGTAGAGGGTACAATGTCGGGTGAGGGAGACCATGCAGGGCATAAGCCTGTAGTAGACTTACCTGCGTCTCTGCATGTATTTTCCAGGAGTAGTCAATGCCACAATAGACTGAAGTCTAGGAACCTCCAAGACTCCATCAACCCAACACTAGAAACAAAGGTTTTTCAGTCAAACCCTCAGATTTGGTGTTTGCTCAAAGTACAGTAGATCTATTAGCATCCAGCGTAATTATGAATCTTCCCATGACTTCAGTTGGAGAACAGAGGTGACTGACAAATGTATTTCCAAAAATTGGGAGGTCAGATTCTGTGCCTTTTCTCCTTCAGCAACAACTGTGAGAATCTTGAACAAGTTAAGGAAGGAACAACTATCAAAATGTTAGTGACGACCTGTTGGACATCGCCACCTTGGTTTCTATGGATTTTCCATTGTTCCTTCCCAGGAGTCGGTGGCTCCTGACAAATCCTCTGGGGTGTGCGGAGGTTGGTGGTGGTGTGAAGAGTTAGGGGAGAGAAGAGCGATTACTGAAACAGTTGCCTTGACTTTGAGCCTTCAAGCTACATCATCACAGACTCTTGGGCCCAGATTATGGTAAAGTGTGATAGAAGAGTATGGGGGATATGGAAAGGAGGATGTTGTGTCTGGAATGGAACACGTAACCCAATTCTACCCTTAAAATGGAGGTTGTAAAGTCTGTGATGTTACCCTCGCTGGAGGACAAAACCTTTAGGACCACTAGGGTTTACAGGTCAACTATTTGGGGGAACATGGAGTACAATGAAGGAGCTTCCATGGAGTATGGGGGAGGGGATATCCAGCAGTTATGTAAGCCTGTTAAATTGCTTGGTTCCTGCGACGGCAGAACGATTGGTATGCCACTTTATGGGACAGCAACACAGTACTCCGGTTACTGGTGGATTGATCTGATAACCAAGTTAGTTTGAAAGCTTGCGAGTAAATTACCAAGTGCAAATTCACAAGGGGGGGTCCTGGGAGTCCCTCTGCCAGACATTAGTCCTGGTTACGAGAGACTTACCCAGAGTCTTTAGCTCACTATCTTTCACAGAGAAGAAATATCCCAAACATATGAGTCTTTGTCCTGCCCTAGGGCAGTCCAGCACCGAAATGCTAGGCAATTCTCCTCTGAACAAGAGTACCAACAGCATCCCCAGACACGTGTTTCGGTCTGGTTGGACCTCATCAGTAGGGAGGAGCTGTGCCTCTCTAAGAATAGTGAGCAAGGGGTCCACGTCTGGATTCCCCTAGTAACTTAGGGTGAGACCCAAAGTTACTTAAATATGCAAATTCACAAGGGGGGTCCTGGGAGTCTCTCTGCCAGACATTAGTCCTGGTTACGAGAGACTTACCCAGAGTCTTTAGCTCACCATCTTTCACAGAAAAGAAAAGTTCGGGGTGGACTGCCCCTTCTGGGGTGAGGCTAAGCCTGATTTGCATAAGGTCTTTCCCCTTCTGTAATGGCTTGGCAGGCGAAGAACGATGGTCTGGAGTGTTGCCCAGAGCAATGACAGAGGTTAAGATTCATTCTAAACCTTCCATCCATCACCTCTTTATTTTTGCGGAGTAAATTACCAATCCTACTCCAACTCTTTTGCATGAAATAAGAAAGAGCTTGGTTGGTATTGCAAAGGATAATTGCGCCAGAGGGAACGATATTCACAATCACTAGGCAGACAGACTTAAAACTTCAGATCAGTCACTTATGCATACTTCAGAGTAGTGCTGGAAATGGACTTTTCCTGGGGGATCCCACCCAGTGGGTGGTGCGCCAGGTATTTTACTCACCCATATAAACATTGGCCTCTAAACCCATCAGAAGATTAATCATGAACACATAAAATAGACCAGTTTCTAATAACGTTGCCAGCAAAGTATAAAATGTGCACACCTTTTAAACCTAAAAAATAACGTATGTCAATATTTCCTGTAGAGTGCCATATTAAGAATATATTTCACATGGCTCCTGCTCAAAACCTCAAGTGGCCTTGTGCGGGAAGTGTCTTGCCTCTGAACCTAAAATAAATGTTAGTGCACATGGATTTCCCAGGGTTGGGGAGCCAGATCCAAGGAGATTTTTTTTTCCAGATCCAGCACAATGCCAGCACTGGTTCAGAGAGAATCCACAAATTTGCGGTGTGAGAGATCCAAAATAAAATGACAAAACAAGGAGGGAGTCAAGAGAATGGAACAAGGCAGTTAATGCATAGCTATGCTAAACCTGCACTAACATTTTCCTTTATGCCCACTGTGGCGATGACGTCGATGGTAAGCATTAAATAAATGTAATGCTCAACTCTGGATCTTGCCAAGATTGTCCAGACAAGACTATAGCTGAAGTAAATGCATAGAAGGAACGTGATAAAAACAGAGCAGCTAATTGGTCTGTTTATTTACTTTCATCCACCCCCACCCCAATGATAAGATTTTGTTAGTGTCAAAGCACAAGGTAACAAGCTGAAACCGATCAATCTAGAGTGAAAATGTCATTAGTGACAAAGGTTGATGAGCAGCTGAAAGTTTCAGGAGTACCTTCTAGCTACTAGTCAGACTAAGTCAATGGCCCCCTCAATTCTTTTTTTAAAAACTTTTGTTTATTGGCAGAAGGTTAGGACAGGTACAGTACGTTTTACGCAGAGAGAGACAGGAATCACAAATTGCATTTAGGCATTACATCATGATCAATTACAAGCAGCACAGAATGGGGGGTGGGGGGAAGCATCATGGCATGGGGGATCATGAAGTGTTCAGTTCTTATGAAGAGTCGGGCGGCTCCGGCAGGGGGGGTGGAGTGCCACTCCACCTCGTCTCTGCTGTTTAGA
The DNA here is from genome assembly GCF_040938575.1 of Ambystoma mexicanum. Classification (NCBI taxonomy): domain Eukaryota; kingdom Metazoa; phylum Chordata; class Amphibia; order Caudata; family Ambystomatidae; genus Ambystoma; species Ambystoma mexicanum. The sequence continues at coordinate 620,115,048 of NC_090941.1, forward strand.
TAGCTACAGAATTCAGTCCACACATTCTTGGGGCGAGATGGAATGGTAATGAGCCAATATACTCTTCTTCACATGCTTGTACCCAAGTAAGGGCTTTCAGCCACATCTTCAGTCGGGGGGAATCGCCGCTTCCAGCATTGTAATATACATCTTTTGGCAACAATAGTGCTCACATTTAAAAATGTTGAAATTTTTTTTGCACCGTCCCCAGCCCAAACCTCAAACAAGGCCAATGGGTCAAGGTCCACCGGGGACCCAACTATCTCAGAGCGCCTTCGTCACTTCCAGCCAAAACGTATCCAACGCAGCACAGGACCAAAACGTATGTATATGATCTGCTTCTTCAGATGTACATTTCGGGCATGTGTGGGTCGGGGTGTGAGAAAATTTCGCAATTCTGAGCGGTGTGTAATACAATCTGTTAAGGAGTTTGTATTGTATGCAGCGGAATCTAGCGCTCAGAGAGACCTTGCGTGTGTGTGCACACATTTTGTTCCACATCTCATCAGTAATTTCCTTTTCTAGCTCTTTGGCCCAAGCTTCCCGTGGCTTTGGGGATACGTCCTCTAGTTTTCCCAGCAGCATTTTGTACAGGGAGGATATAATTTGCCTACCTCCTGCGGAATTTGAAATGTAGGAGCTCAGGTGAGTCTGGGGGCTCATCTGGGTAGGAGGGCCACATTTCACGGACTGCCACTCTTAGCCTGAAATATTGTCGTAGCTCCAGCGATGAGTTGGATTGTTCAGGCCGCCATGTTAGAGGAGTAATACATTTACCATTGGGATATAGGTCAGTTAGTGCACGGTAGCCCAGGTTTGCCCAGTGTCGAACGAAGTGCTGGTCGTGTGTGGGGGAGAGCCCAGGTAATTGCCATATGGGAAGCCATTTGTAGTACGGGCGATGCTCTTGTTTTGAATCCAGAATGCTATTCCAGGCTCTAATCGTGGTGGCCACGGGATCCGCCGGGGCATCCGTCTGGAATATACGGTGTAATACTAAGGTCATGATGTTCTTCCCATCGCCCGCCAGTTTCTCTAATTTGACATGTGGGGGCGGATTCGGGTGTGCGTACCAGTGTGTGGCATGTTGGGCCTGTGCCGCCATCCAGTACAGTGTAAGGTCAGGGGCTGCGAAACCAACTTTTTCATAGGGTAAGGTCATATGTTGCCACTTCTTGCGGACAGCTCCAGAATGCCAGAGAAATTGGGCACACGCCGAGTGGAGACTCTTGAAATAGTGCTTCCCGGGCCACACTGGGACATTAGCAAAAATGTAGAGGAGTTTGGGAACTACGATCATTTTTATTAGGGATAGCCTGCCCGCAAGGGACAGTGGAAGATTGCGCCATTTGAGCATTCTGGACTCAATGAGCTGTGCCGTAGTCTCATAGTTCTCCGCCAGTAAAGAGGCTCTGGTTAGTGATACTTGCACGCCGAGGTATCTGATACCACCTGGGGACCAGCGCAGGGGGAATTCACATAATGGTTGTAGGGTCGCCCCGGTGAGAGGGAATATTTCTGATTTAGAATAGTTGATGGTGAAGCCAGAGTACGTGCCAATTTTAGTTATGTCTCGGATGATTGGGTCTGGATATGTGGAGGGGTTTCTAACATATAGAAGCACATCATCAGCATACAGTGAGATGACTTCCGGTGTGTCCTGTAGACGAATACCTTTACGGGTGTGTCTATTCCTAACGTGGTCCGCCATGGGCTCAATGGCGAGCGCAAAAAGGATAGGGGAGAACGGACATCCCTGGCGGGTTCCCCTATGTAGCGTGAAGGAAGAGGAGACATTGGAGTTGACCAGCACCCTCGCCATAGGTCCTGTATACAGGAGTTTTATGTAGGCGATCATATTTGGACCAACACCCATTTTCTCCAGAACGGCCCACAGGTATTGCCATGAGACCATGTCAAACGCCTTTTGGGCGTCTAGTGTGACTGCTACTGCGTCCGCGTCTGGGTCAATTCTGGCCATCACATTGAATATACGGCGGATATTAAGTGCTGTAGAGCGCCGGAAAAAAATCTGTTTTGGTCTGCATGGACTAGGTGAGGCATGAATGGAAGGAACCCGTTCGCTATTATTTTGGCAAAAATCTTTGTGTCTGTGTTGATAAGCGATAAGGGCCTATAGGAACCGAATTTGTCTGGGGGCTTGTCCGGTTTGGGGAGGACGGTGATCAGGGCTTCTCTCAAGGAGGGAGGGAGAGTGGTTAACCATAGTGATTCGGCCCAGACCCTGTAAAGTACGGGAGCCAGAATGACAACATGCTCCTGGTAAAACTCAGATGTGAGTCCGTCTGGACCGGGGGCCTTGTTCTTGGGGAGGTCAGAGATTACCTGGACTATCTCATCTAGGGTGAATGGGGCATCTAGTTGATCCTTAGTGCTTTGGGAGATGAGACTCGTAGGGATGCTTTCTAATAGGTCATCCAGGTCTTGGGCAGTGTGCTCCGGCTGAGAGCCATATAGAGTGGCATAAAAGCTAACAAAGATGTCAATGATGGTTTGGTCAGACCAGTGTCGTGAGCCCTGTTCATCGAGAATGCTATCTATCCGGGTTCTGCCCCCTCTCTGCCCGTACTAGTTTAGCCAGGGTCCTCCCGGGTCTGTCCCCCTCACCATACGGGAAGGCGGCTACAGGGCGAGCTAGTACCGCACCTCGCTCAGGGCATGAGATTCAAATACTTCCAGTTCCGCTCTGATTTTTGCAAGGGTCGCCGGGGCTGGTGCAGAAGCATGTTCCCGTTCCAGTGATTTAAGCTTCGCTTCAGAATTATTTAGGGCTTGCCTTATGGACTTGAGAACCCCGGCCTCCCGTGAGATACACATTCCCCTGATATATACCTTAAATACCTCCCAGCGGGTCCCCTCAGTGGTGTCCTGTGTATTGTTATTTTCAAAAAAAGCGTTTATATCCAACAGGATCTCAGCTTTAAAGACAATGTCAGATAGCGCATTAGATTTAAAGCGCCAAGGGGGTCGAGCAAAGAGGGTCCTACCCAGCTGAATCTGTAGCAATACGAGTGATCTGAGAGCGTACGTGGTAGAATCTCAACACTCGTCACCTTGCCTACCTGGCATCCCGACAGTAGAAACATATCAATTCTTGAAGAACTATTGTGTGCCGTTGAGTGGAAGGTGTAGTCTCTTTCCTGGGGATGGAGCGCTCTCCATACATTGTGTAGGTTTAGGGTATCCATGTGATTACGAAGTTGTCTGGCAGCAAGGGAGGTGACCCTGCGTGAGGTGGTTGTTCTATCCAGGACATTGTCGAGTATAAGATTCATATCCCCCCCCCATATAATAGGAACTTCTACATATCTAGCCAGGATATCAGTTACTGCATCTATGAATTTGGGGGAATCAGTGTTGGGACCATATGAGTTGGCTATCAAGCATTCCTCATTATCCAGAGTGCAGTGAAGGATCACATATCTGCCATCTGTGCCGATGTGGGCTGTGTGGAGCGTGAATTTAACCGATTTGTGGATAATAGTCAAAACTCCCCTGGACTGAGTAGAGTATTGAGTATAGAATCTATTCGGGCCCCAGGTCTGCGCCAGGTTTGATGATAGGGGTTTCAGTGCATGAATTTCCTGCAATAGGAGTACCTTAATCCCATGTCTTTGTGCATATGCAGTAATCCTACAGGACTTCGTGAAGTTTGTTAAACCCCCAACATTCCATGTCAACACTTTAATAGCCATGGTGACAATTTATGGAACATCCCAAACAAAGGACCCATCTCTGACTGCAATCATACGTGTAGAGGTGGTGCACGCGCGCCTCTCATCAAGGCCAGTCGTAACCTTTCTGCCGATTTTCGTGAAACATTCCCCAACTTCACCACCCCCTCACCATCACTGCCCATTCCAAACTAGCAGTGTGATAATACCCACCCTCAGAGTGACCAACCGCGTACCCTCCCCAACTTGGCCACGCTTGACCCATAACCCAACAGGGGCTCAAACATAAACACTCAGCCTTAAGAGGCATTGCATCTGCAGTGGGGGCTGCCGCTGCCGTCTGACCCACCGTATTAATGCATATTATGATGATAAAACTTCAAAACGGCTGGTGAAACTTAGGTTACAATGAAGCAAACATTAGTAGCGAGATCAAAACAAATAGTGCCGTAAGCCGGCCTCGAACAGTGAGGCTAAGTTTTCAAGGTTCAGGCCCAGTTAATGTCGTCGTGCTCAGGCCAAATGGGGATGTATCCCTTCCGCAGGCAGCGCTCCTGAGATGTCCATGCAGGGGCTGTATTAGGCCCAGGATCGCGCAGGGAAAGGGAAACAAGTTGATCCACCGGAGAGCAGTCTATAAATTGGCCACGGCTTGTATAGACTACCGTCAAGGCTTGGGATCCCAGATCTTAATCATCCTCCATTGGATCCTCCAGGGGATTCGCCAGTGGGATTTGTGCCTTGATGAATTTAACTGCCTCATCCGGGACCGGGAAAAAGTACAGTGTTACGGTAAGTGAATTTGAGGCGGGCAGGGAAGCGCATCGTGTATTCATTTTTCTGTCTCTTAGCATTTTTTTCACACCTCCAAATTGGCGTCGCTCCATCTGTACCCCTACTGAGAAGTCGGGGAAGATCCTAATGATTTGTGAGTCTAGCCTCAGTTCCCCTTTCTCCTTGGCCAGGCAAAGTATTAGGTCTCTGTCCTTGTAGCTTAACAGTTTTGCGATGATTGGCCTGGGGAAGTCTCCAGGCTTAGGCTGGGGCGCCAGGGAGCGGTGCGCTCTTTCTACAGTGAAAAATGGTGACATTTCAGGATTGTCTAGAAGGTCTTTGAGGAGTTGTTCGACCGCAAGTTCCATCCGCCCCTTCAACGCCGATTCGGGTACTCCCACAATGCAAATGTTATTTCTTCATGACCTAGACTCGAGGTCATCGCACTTGGCCTTGACCTGCTTCATGTCGCGGACGAGCAAACATGTTGGGTGGAGAAGCAAACCCAGCATTCAAGACTTTTCAGATTCAGGATGACACTTTCGACACTGTTATAGAGGCTCGGCAGACCTATTTTCAGCCCATAGTCAACAGGGATTATGAACATTTTAATCTCTAGGGCCCAGCTACCTACACGCCAATCATGCTGGATTTTGCCAACTCACTGTGTTGTGTTGATTAAGGGACGAGACAGATAATGCGACACTGAGCATCATCACAGTTGTGCAGCCAGATCCTGAAAAAAAAAATAACCAGATATTCTGCTACAGAGGATCGGGGAGCTTGCCAGGGACCACGAGCAGGCTGCATGGAGAGCGTTGCACATGGAAGAGGTATTCACACCCGTTTGCATGGAGGAGGTGCATGCAGTCTTGTACAAGACCCCTCCTATACCAAGGGTCAGTAATACACCTAAAGCAAGAACACTGGCATAAATAAATGTCAGCATCGGCATAAATAAATGTCAGAAGAGAAGCGCAGGGCATGCGAAGCATGTGGAGGCCTACTCCTACATACCTAATCATGTTTGGCAAACCCAATCACATTGCTGTGCCCTATCTAGCAAACTATTCGGTAGACGCCGCAGTTGCAGTCCAGCCCGAGACCTGTGGCATCCATAGACTATCAGATCTCAAGCTCCATCATGTCATGCCTACTTCCCAGTTCCAGCTGTTGACACCGCCTCCAATGCGGGCCAGGCCCCGTTATCCATATCTTCACATACAGAGTATCCTCGCTTCTCAAGCTAGATGATGCGTTCCATATGCACGTCGTCCACAACCAGGTAGCAATGTTACGTCATGGCTGTGGTCAAAACGCCCTCCTAAGGTGCACTATGACGGAGGACCTGCGTCTTGTGCAATTTGCATACCAGAATGATGTTGAAGCGTTGCGGGAGGAGTTTAAGGAGCGGTTTGAGGGCACAGGCTGCCTGAAAGGTCAGGAAATGTACTACTTATTGACCCATCCGTCCAACTGATAATCCTGCACCACCAATGAATACCATTCCTCTTATGGAAAAAGATGGAAGATTAGCTTTGCAAGCTGGAGACGGAAGACATCATTGAAAAGATAGATGGGACCACACCATGGGTGTTCAAGATTGAGATGGCAGACAAGCCCAAATGTCCTGGGGTGGTGCGAGTATGTGTCAACATGAGGCTCCCTAACAGGGGACACCCCTCCCTAAATCTTGGAAAACTATTTCTTGCCATCCCCCCACCCCCCAGTATCACAACACACTTCTGGATGTAGAAAAGGACGTTCTGATGAGAAACCAACACATTTCCTCCATATCCCCCCACCCAAATCCATTTACACCCCACCCACCCAGGTTCAGAACTTTCCCAGCTCCTCTGGAAAGGGAGGAGTGAAATATTGCGAGGGTCACAAATAGTATTCCATTGGGTTTGCTGGGACAGGTCAAACGTAGCGCAAGTAGTGCACAAGGGGGCTACTAAGACAAAGGTTTTTCTCTGGCTAAAGGTGTGGTTCCCTAATCGAGGCTAAGGTTGATGCTGCTCTGGTGTCAAGCCGCCAGGCCACCTGCAAAAGGTACCTCCTACTGCATCCCCAGAACAAGCCATTGAGCCATGGAAGGTGCTCAACATTTACTTTGGCAATGTGCATTAGTCTTTCCCACGGTATTACCCAAATTGTTCGTTTACAATTGTTCGAATGAACAATTGACCGAATTTAAAGGGATATATATATATATATATATATATATATATATATATATATATATATATATATATATATATATATATATATATATATATATATATATATATATATATGGGTTTTGGGGGGTTTCCCCCCACATATATGTTACAATTGACCTTCACAATTCGGTCAATTGTGAAAAGGTCAATTGTAATTCGAACAGTTGTAAAACGAACAATTCGTATACAACCCTTTCCCACTTCCTGGTGGTACTTGGAGTACTCTAGGTATATAGAAGTGAATTTTGTGGCATCTACAGCAGTGCATGGCGTTAGCCCTATACTGGAGGAGAGGTTTACGGCCCACAGCCTCCTAGAATCGATCCGGTCGAGCAATGGGCCCAGTTTCAGGGCAAAGAATTTGAACAATTCCTGGAGTTCTATTGAATAACAGCACATCACACCATGCTGACCCCCAGCAAATGGGGGTGTGGAGCATTTATAGATGACGCTCAGCAAGGCATTCTGTATCGCTCTGGATATGGGCCAACCCCTGAGTGGTGTACTGACCACAATCACACCACTATCCTGAAAGTAACCCCAGCAGGGGCATTTCTTGGAAGAGAAGTCTGGTCCTTGTTCCCAGCCATGCCTCGAGAGAACTCACGTGGCCGGACCCGGATAAAGTCTGCCTAGCACAAGAAGTCACAATCAAAAGAGAGGGCCAGAAGGCAGCTGAAGGATACTCTGATGGAGGTTTGAGATGCGATACTCACACGAAACCCACAACACAAACTCTGCCTCCCCTATGAGACTACTCCATGGACCATTACCCGAAAGCAATGTTCTATGCTGATGGGTGAAAAAGCCATTCATCAGTGATACGGAACAGTGATACGGAACAGCAGTTGGTTCCACAGGTTCAATGGAGGTACCTGTGTCCAGCTCCCAGAGGTGTATGCTGGGAACGACCAGTGCCGACCTCCAGGCTAGTTTGTCAGCTAGTAATGACGGACAAAGCAGAAAAAGAAAAAGCAACCATGTAACCGTTTACTGATCGGACACCCATCAGCGAGCGGCCAAGGTTAAAATACCCGAGGAGGGTAGGAACAAAGCTATCAGGATGTTGGTTGACTGTCATGGAATAGGTGTGTTGTGTGCATGTATGTATGGAACAATGGGTGGGGCGGGGGTTGCAACCCCTTGAATATTAAAAAAAAAAAAAAAAAAAAAAAAAAAAAAGGTCTCAAGAGAAAAAGACCTTTACCATGCTGGTTTTCCGATCAATCTAAAAGCGGGCATAAAAATCAGTCTTTTTCGCTTGAGACCTTTAAAATTTTCTTTTCACATAGAACCTGTACACCACCACAATACGTGTGAATATTAAACCACAATTACTATCAGTTCACTGGAAGGAAAGATTACATTGCATGCCATGTATTCCTGGAGTGCTTTTTCAATAAAGTGGTTTACCTTGGGTTAACTTCCAGATGATAATTGCTTGCAATCGTGCTGATTTCAATTTTCTTTTTTGATGGGGCCTGTTTTTATAAAAAGAACAGCAAAAACATGAATGTAATAGAAGCTTGCTTTTGTAATGCTTTATATTTCCGGTCAACTGCTAAAGCAAAACTGTGCATCTAACACAAGAACATATAAAGTACACAGCTTCTACAGAGGAGGAATATTCAGCAATGATGAAGCCAATACAGGTTTTCCACCCCCAAAAGCCAATACAGGTTTTCCACCCCCAAAAAATAAATAAAAGTACTAAGGTACACATGTCGCCTGCAATGCTCAGGTGACGTGTCCTGAAAAGAGCCACACACAAATAGGTACAATGCTGCCTGATGTGAAAACTGCCCACAAGGTGAAAACGCAGCTTCCCATTTACGAGAATCGCTAGTGACAAAGAAAGTTTGGATTACAAGGAAAAGATTTACTTGCTTAAAAAAACAGTGCCAGTCAGAATTCAAACTACAGTTGTACAGCCAACTTCCAAAAATCAGGAAGGATACAGCCTTACACTCGCTTGTTCCCCGTGTAGTATATGTAAGCAGACAACAAGCAGATTCTGCTCAGACAGGACAAGAACAACTGTCAATACCAGAAACACTAGCGTGCATTTAAATGGACTTTAATAGAAACCGTCCTAAATTGAGGTCCCACACAGACATTGGCACCACTTCTGAAACAAACCTCTTTGGCCTACTACAACCAGGAGCACTTGCACTACAATCAACCAAATCCTAGACTTGAGAGGGGGGTCTCTCTACTTCTGTCCTCTATATGGTTGGGACAAAGGCACACAACACCCCAGCCAAGGTTCTCTATGGGGTAGCTTGGATGAGCAACCAAGGCTTAAGCACTCAGGAGGTGATGCAGACTCCCCAAGCCCCACAAAGTAATGTCCACACACTATGTTAGGTGTTAACAGCTTCTTTATACAAGATAAGGTTGCTACCAATATATACACATAAATAACACTTTGTACTCAGCCAGTTCTATTCAAAGAATAGCAAATATATACACTATGTGGTACCACACAATACTTACATTCAGTAAGAAATGCGCTAACTGCAGACAGTTTTAAATAGGCATGTGAATTCTTAAGTGAGTTGTTAACAGCATAAATTAGGGAAAAAATGCAGGTTAGTTATGAACAGTGGCAGAATGCTTTCTTTAGACTAGATACATCATTCTGTGCGAGGATCCCGCCACCTGGGCAATCTGCAATGGAAACGTTAGGGACTAACGAATCTCGTCTTTTACAGCCAATGTTCAATAACTACTTTCTTTTTAAAGGTTCTACCACCCCAAACTACCTGAGAGGCCAACAGGATCCAAGAGGAATCTGTGACCCATGGACGACTTCAGAGGCTAGAAGATGCTCTTCTTCGTCACAATACCTTTGGTGCCATGGCAGTCGAAGTGGCAGAGTTTTTCAGTTTCACTCGACGATGGAACACCCACCCCTGGAAGAAGGAGCCACTGGGATGCCGGGTCCAAGAAGAAAAATAGAACCAAAGTCTTTCTGAAGTGCAGCAGTTTGGCTCTTCGCGGTGCTCTCCGTTGGTCGATTTCTCCGACTGAAGTAGTCCTGGGAACATCAAACTTGCTATGGGCTCCACAATGAGAATTATGACCCCTGGGGGCTTTCGATGACTTCTGCCGGCGACAGGTGCATAGGTCACTTTTGGTTTCTGGATTACGCAGTTTTCCGACTTTCAGTTCTTGGTGCTGCAACACGGACCTCTGGACGGCTTCTGGCGACCTGGACTCGACCACTGGAGTGGACCACGGACCCTCACAAAGTCTGAACCCTCAGGACATCTTTGTTGGATTCTGGTGGCAGGAAAAACTGGCGGACCTTCCTCTGCATTCAGCGACCCTGGAACTTCTCCGGCAGGAAAAAGTGGTCATTGACGATGGCAAGATGTCCCATGAAGTTCAGCAGTTTGTAACTTTTGAAGCTCTGGTTGTCAGGCAGCACTATGCCAGTGTACCCCCTCTTCTGGGCCGAAGACAGCAACAGGCTTCCAGCAGTCACAAACGCTCCTCCGGACCCGTAGTGACACCAATGGACTTCTTTGACTCGAGATGTCTGGGCACTCTGCTTCAGGACTCACAAAGACCCCTTAACCGGACGGCAAGCACACAGGACTGACTTCCAGGCTACTTTGAATGAAGAGCATCAGGTTGCACGATGGTCCCTCGTAGCTCTGGGAGAGGTCTCTGCAGGTCCTCTCTTGGATTAATCCTTGGATGGCACAGCAGCTTTTGGATTTCGATGAAGAGTAGCAGCTGCGATTATCTTCCTCCAGCCGGAATTCTAGGATCAGCTTCGGTTTCGAAAATTGGTGAGCGAGAGGTTCCCCGTTATACATATTTGGTCCCCATTTCCTCGGGCTGAGCCAGGCACAGTCAACCAATCACACAGAAGGGCATTCATGCATGAAGGCAGCCAATTAGGCTCACAGGCATTCAGGCCATTCACTCCACAACAGAAGAGTAGCCCTATGTTGGGAGGACGATGGGCAAAAAAGTATTGCTATAACTGGAAGTGTCCTACAACTTAGAATTAAACATACATCGATCCTGCATGTTATTATGTTTATGGTGCAAGGTGTTTAAATCCAGGTACCAATAGTCTGGATATTTCTATTATTACAAAAGAAATTTTGAATGTTTTTCTTGGGTGTATTATTGTATAATTTTCAATCACAAACGTATTTCTTAAAATTCACTATGAACAAGAGTAAAGTATATTGTTGTGCAATACCCTTTCCAACTTTATAAATCTATATACATGTTTTATTCACCACATCTATGTTTAAGCAATTGTTCTTGGTTTAAAAAGCACCCTGAGAAATGATCATGGTAATGCTTTGAAAATGTAAAAGAAAACAGGGCTAGTTTGAAAACTACCAAGAAAAATATTTTGTCAGAATTTCATATGTAATAATAGAAATATTCAGACTACTGGTACCTGGATTTAAACACCTCGCACCAATAAACGTAATAAAATGCAGGAATGATGTAGGTTGAATTCTAAGTGGTAGGACACTTCAGTTATAGCATACACTTCACCCAGACACCCATAAAGAATGTGGATTGGGGTAAGCACCCCACCTTTCAGCACACTTGCAGTCAGGTCTCTCAGGCATTGTGTCACACAGAAACCAGACACCCATAACACAAAATGCGAGTTCCCTTCAGACACCATTCACACAGGTCCCACCCAAAGGGTGTACCCACAACACTGCCCCTGGGAAGGCTCCAGTCAGCCTTTCCACCCAACAACCAGTCAGGGCGAACAGACAGTCAGGGCTTTCCAGGACTTGGGAAACATGGTAAAAGGCAATAGAAACCAAGAAGCCACAGTGGCCATCTTGCCTTTCTTCAGGAATCCCAGTGATTCCTATGCAAGGGACTAGGTGTCCCAAAAATGGAGGACACTCACTGCCATGTCAACATGTAGCTGCCACTAGCCCATACCCTGCTTTGTGGGCAACACACAGGTGCCCAAAACCACACAAGGGATACAAGGGTGATTTCCCACCGATGGGTGCCATAAGGGTATCCCGTGTGTGTTCACCAAAAGGAAAACATGAAGAGCTGCACTGCCAGAGATCCAGGCTGGACCTCAGCGGCAGAAAACTGAGAAAACACATACAGAGGTGTAGGTACGGCATTTCCAGCATCACAACTTGGATTTTGCCTCAAAAAGGTCTCTACTGTTAAAATGTGGTGCAACATTGAGCTTTTGCAATTTCCATTAGCCCAAACTCCACTGCTGTATTTGCTTTTGTTCCCAGTCACTACCATGAATACCCAGATATCCGGCTGAGCAGGCAGCCATTTAGCTCCACCTTATAACCTAGACAAGCCTGGCTAGTAAACTTCAAACAGGAGCCAATTTCGAATCTCAGATCAACGGGTATCATACACTTGTAACTATGTGACATTAAATATGTGTATAAATAAGCATGGAGACATTTAAAGCTTACTCGGTCATAAAAAGAACAACCAGTTCTAGTTTGTATTGCAGGTGGAAGCGGAATCCTTAGCACACTGAATACATGTGGTGGTAAGGGATGGTTACCCAAGATGGCTCCAGTAGGGCGGGACTGTTATGCCAAACTCTTCGGAAGGTACCAAGTGGATGTCTTGATGCTTGGAAAAATAGTAATAGAAGCTGGGGAAACAGATTTTGTTTCAAACTCATCTCTGTTAAAGTAAAAAGATTTGGACAAACCAACTCTTATATTATATCAATTACTTTTTCAGACTTTTACAATTCATTTATTGTAAAAAAGAATGTCTTTGGAATTTTACAGATTCATGGTTGTTACTTGAGAACAAAAAGCCTTTTTTCTAACATTTCTTTAGAAGATAAAGAGTATTGAAAACTGAGGTATATTGCGCAAGGGAGAGTAGTCTCAACATTTTGAGAGACTTTAATTTCCTGATTTTAGGCTCAATTCTCACTGGTGGGCCAATTACACTGCACCAATGATCTAGCAACCATTTAAATAGCTACTGAACAAGCCGTGGACTTCACTTTTTATTCCTTTTCTCATTTTCTCAAGGAATGTCAAGACCCACTAGCTACCCATCTGGATTACATGCAAGGCTGAGATGTTTCTCAAATGCACCAAACTATTCGCATAATATGGATTGGGGCAATATACCCAGTGTTCTGGGAGACCCCGTTTCACCTGCCCCCTTAACACTCAAATCAAAAAGTGAAATAGCTACCATGTTCCGGCAAAACAAAGACCCCCATAAGCCTTTGCACATTCAGGCAGCAGAAAATGCTGTATCCCACACCACACAATTAGATTTTATTTAACAGCAGCCTAGAGGTAAATGAATACAAGGTCAAATTCAATATTTTCGCAATGAAAGTTGTGTACAGATGAAAAAACTCAAAAGTAGTAAAACATGTGTAACCAAATGTATTCTGTTAATTTCTGAAGGTAATTATCCAAAACACATCAGTTTTGCTTTAAAATACTTTATTGGTTTGTTAATCATCTTTTAGTATTTATTGCGAGAACACAAACGGAAAGACAACAGCTTGTCATTGGGGCAATCCTGAATGAGGTGGCACATATATCCAGAAAGTGACCATGAGATGGAGAGGAATATATGGTACAGAAAGGGACATAAGACACTATGGGAATAAACACCATAGCTCAACGGAGCAAATATCTTTTGCACAATTTAAAAACAGGATGGGAACTCGAAGAACCAACAAGCACACATATGGTCCTCATCTGGTCTCATTTGTTTTTTGTTTTGGTTTTGTTACATGGGATTTTATAGAGCGCCAAGTCACCTCAGAGGTCTTGTGCTGCTGAAAAGGAGAGGATAACTTGCCTACAGTTAATGGTATGCAAGATTGTACAAGTAGGATTTTAACAGCTTCCTGAAGCGAAGGTGCTCATGAAACAACCAAGTCCCAGAGAGACAGTTCTACTGCTTTCCAACTGTTTCAGAAAGCATTCCCTACTATTCGCAGGCAGATTTTGGGATGGTGTAGGTTTGTCCCCAGAGAGTGCAATGAGTGTGAGCATACAAATTATTTAAGTTTGATCTTAAAAATTCTAGACCTTTTATGAATGGCTTTGTGAAGCCTACACAAGATCTTGATTTTCACACAATACTAAATACTCAACAAATGAAGGGAGGCCAAAGAAAGAGAAACAGTCTAATTTTGAGTGTATGAGCCGCAATAGGCAGACATTAGATAAGGTAGTCCAAGGTAGATATAATTGATAGTCAACCTTGGAAATCAGCAACGTAACAATAGCTTATACTTTGCCCAAGAGTGGCAGGTAGGGCGGAAATTCCCTTTAAAAAAAAAAAAAAAAAAAAAAAAATGTTATGGTATTAACATTGTTTTTGTTTTAGACTGCATCTACCCGATTCCTCCTAAGGATAGGTGCTTGCCAGGATTACACCAAGGCTTTTAACTCTGGCTCGAGGTAAAATGTCGGGAGCCTCATAGTTCTGGTGGTGCTTGATAAGGGCACCATAAATAAGAGGCAAGGCCTGTTCACTAACAGGATTTCCGTTTTTGACGCATTCATTTTAAGACGATTGACACTAATCCAGGAAGTAAACAATGCACAGCTGGATTGTTGGTTGGGTTTTCTGGATGATTTGTATGTCATCACCTTAAATAACTGCACCCCCGTCTGCTACTGTTTGATTGAGGGACTCCACGTTGAAGACTGTAAGCTGTCAAAGTATAGGGAGATGCACCTACATTGTGTCTTTTCAGTAAGAAATAGTAATCCATATCAGGCCTCCAGTCGGATACCTGCCTTCTACCGGCAGGGGGGGGGATTGTCAGGAGCTTGCCCCTCTCGAAAAATTAACATAGGTCCAAGATCACCAGAGCCCTACCCACATCTACAAGGCACCCAAGATCATCCAATGCTGTGGACATTACCCCTTCTGTGCTTTGTTCAAGTTTTATACCTGAACAGCGCCGCCGACAGCACTGCAGTATCCTCGAAGCACTGGAGCAGACTTTTCACAACTCTTAACGGTGCCGATTAATGAAGGATGGCGATTGGTCTAAAACGTACAAAGTATGAAGGTGCTCTTTCTGTGGGGTAGGAGCATCCAGTAATCATCTATGAAACTAAAACATTTTATTCTGCTGATAACATCAGCCGCACCAGAGGGAAGACAGCATTCAAAATGTTCGCTAAAGCATGGGCTGGGTCTTTTTGCTTGTGAGATTTCTGTTGTGAACCATTTGGATTTGTAATATTTAGGGCTTCATTTCTTTATTGTAGGATAGAATAGCTAAGCCTTAAATCTCCAGGTCTGTGCATTTTATAGTCCATTTGTGGCGCTTGAGGGAGTTCTGGTCTATTTGTCCCCAAGAGCTCGGCAAGCTGCGATACCAATGGAGTTTGCCATTTATTCCCCATCCTCTAGAGACAACGGGAAGCTGATGTCACTTCTGGATCTTCATGAAAAAAGGTTGATTGCAAAAAGCAGGAGAAACAATGCAAAGTTTATTTACACAAAAAACTATGGATGTTTCTCCCACTGACTTTTTACCTTTGTTTTCTTCACAGACATTCCCTTTTGGCAGTACGCTTTGCTGTGTGCCACCGACTCCCAGTCTCCCTGCAAAGCCACTTCCCTTTGGTCAGGAACAGGCACTACAGGGTCTTTTCCTTTTAAATTATTGTATCGGGAGTGGGGGGGGGGGGTTAGGGCACGCCCTCAACCCAATGCCTTGATAGCGAACAAGGGTGCGGGGAACACCCCGCAAGCCCCCGGTGCCCTTAATTGCAAAAAAGGCGCTGTATGGCATATTTGTTCAAAATCTTCGACTGTTTGAAATATTCATACATCTGAAATTCAAACAAATTTGCCAAACTTTTTTTATATTTGAACATTTCTACAGATGCCGCTACTTCTAGACTCAGGGCAAGGGAATTAAGTATGGCATAACGTTCCAGCCAGTGGACATGCAACAATGGGGAAAGCTGCAGTGTAGCTTTGGAAACAAATATTAAGTGAAAACATATGGCACATGGAGTGTTTAGGGCCATAGACCATTTGGGGTGGCTGGAGGTTTATTAGGCGATCAACCAGAACTGCTCCTTGACTGTCTCTGGGAAAGTCCATGTAGGAATTTGTGGGGTGCATTCAAAGGCCCCAAAATGAAGTCCCTTTCACAGGAAAAGCAGGATTTTTCAAGATAGACACAAAAATGGCTTTGCAGTTTAAATGTGAAAATGCACCACTGCTAATAGGAAACCATCAGGGAAAAGACATGGTGCTTGTGGACAAAAAGTAATGTATATTATTGTTTGCATACAAAATACCAGTGACATTTGAAGAGCCACTGTTTTTCATGGAAAAATGTCAGCACAAGGCAAACACTTTTGGCTTATGGGTGGCAAACTTCACAAGGAAATCCCCCACTGCCAGTCTGGATGTTAAATCCCCATCTAATACAACTGCAATATAGTGTGCCCTGCGAAAGGTGTGGAAACCCCAATGGTGCCAGACTTGCTGGCTCTGAAGACAGTGATAGCAGGGCAGTTTTCATTGGCTCGAGGATGACTAAATGGTGTGAAAACTGGGGGCTACAACTTCAAACAGGTAACCAACTTCAAAGAGTAAGTTGCACCAAGAGAATAGAGGCTGACCCATTGAGACCATAAGGCCTGAAGGCAGGAGAATTGCCATGTGTCCCACATGCAGATTTACAATTAATTTAAAAAGGGCTATTATAGCTTGGGCCTTTTCCCCCCAGCAACCATAAGGCAGATTTTCTTCGTTTATGTAACATGTTTTATGTAATTTCCAGGTGATGTTGGAGATATAAAATCCATCCACCTGCGACTCAGGGAACTGTAATGGCCATCTAAGATGCGTTTCTGGCGGATGTGAAAATGTTCCAAATGTGAGAGTTGGTGAACAGGTGGAGGATAAAATTAGTAATATGGTTAATACATTACATATTTGTGCGTTTTATGGAAACTGCAGAAAATTGCCACATGGCTGTGCAAAATGGTGCAGACTTGGCCATCTTATTTGATTGCCCATGATTAAGTGAATCAGAAAATATGTATATTATGGCAGTTATTAGTACAATTATGAAGTTTTGCCACATAACTAGTTTTTGCCAAATAGTTGACATGAGAACAAATGGGGCTTGTCTCTGCTCCAGACTCTTATCCGGAGAGAGGTGCTAAAGTGGGCAGGAAAGTAAGGGTAACTTTCCAATCCTAGTTGCGAGAACTCTGGCAGGATACTTCTATAAGATTGTAAAATTGGTGGGGTATACAAGGAGGGGCTGCACTAGGAGGAAGGGACAGAGCTACCGAAATTTACCATCGAAGAGCGCTGATTAAACTTAACATCTGACAGCTGCAAGGAAACACCAGAGGAGAGTGCATCTGGAGGGAGCTGTCTATTTCTAGGAGGTCCTAAGAGCTGACTGGGTCATATGGTGGAGAGCAGGAGGCCATCCCCGAGAGTGGGGCAAGCAGGCCCCTGTCCTATCTTTCCAGAGGTTCCCGACATGCAGCTGGCTGTCCTGAACTTTAAACAAAGGCTTTCTATGTAAGTAGAACTGAGCCCTGGGAAACCAAAAGGTGGGGAGTCGGCTTGCCTTAAATCCTTTTCCCTTTATCGTGGGCAGGGGGCAAAACTGTAGTTCCTTAGCCTACTTAACTAAAAAGATTCATTTAGTTAATTCCCCATTTGGTGGAACATTATGGGGTGATTTTTTTTAAAATTCGAAATTAACAAAGCTCCCTTCCCAGTGTGCGATTAGCCTACAATTTAATTGGGTAATCCGTTTTTGTCCTGTTGACCCCGACTTCTTTAAAGGAAGACGGGTGTCTGTTCTCAAATCAGTCAAATATTTTTGTCCAACTTTCCCCCAATACAGGCCTTTCAGTGGAGGGGGTCCGAAACCCAGAATTCCCCAAATCATTCCAATTTTTCTGCCTAACTTCCCCAACACAGACCAAAGTGGGGTGGGGGTGTATGAAAAACAAATCGCTAAATCGCTGTTTTTTTAAACCAAAAGTGTGGGTGAAATCTTAATTGCTATATGTATTTTAACCAATCTTGAAATAAACTGCTAGCCTTTTAAGCCTGCAGGAAAATCAAAATTGCACATTACATTTATAATTGTTTAGGTTATTTATCAGTTTAATTATTTCTTGCAGTGACATTTTTAGAAAGTAAAGAATTGAGATTTGTGTTTTTCTAAACTAATATGTGTAATTGATTTGAGTAATGATGGTGAGCCACAAAGAAGGTGGCGCGTGTAGTTCAATGTAATTTCTATTACTTTAAATATAAATATATTTCCTGTACACCGGCCGGGTTCTTGACTCAATGGTAGCTCAGGGGGAGGGATCCAAGGGGCATGATGTGTCTGAAGTAGGGCTGAATAAAAGAATCTGTTAAACAGTTTGTTGCGTCACACCCTGTGTTGAGGGTGGCTGCTCAATAAACCATTACAAATTCATGCCCCCTAAATTGGAGATGATGCGAAGGTAAGAGAAAGGCTGCTAAATCATCCAAATTGTTAGCAAAGGTGATAGCTGCATTTCTAATTTAGGGCACCTTGCATTCTTCATTTTAGTTTAGCTATATTCAGTAAACACTGTTTACTCTTAATATTCAAGTCATACGATGTATTACTGTTTCCCAATTATTTGTGCTGCCCTCAATCAGCAGCTCCTCTACTCCTGCCCAACAGTGGTGCCTTCTTGCTTCGAGCCCCCATGTATTTAAATATGTATTTGGGTTTTAAATAGTGGTGCAAACTTAGCTAGGAACCAATAGGACACAATACATGTTCAGGTTAAAATGGGAAATAGGGAAATAGGGAGGGGTGGGTTTTATATGTGGCAGTGTTGGAAATTGCTGGGAGCTATCTAGGAGTGCCTGGTTGGCTTGACCACAACAGCTGCCAGGAGCTACGCTTGGCTCCCAGGCTAACTGGTGCTATACAAACATATCTATGTAACATTAATTCTGTGTGTTTGGGAATGTCTATAAACGAGCATTAGGACACATCTAGAAGACATTTTGAAACAACATTGGTTGTATATAATTGACAAAGCTATAGTTTGCATTTTATATGGGATTTACATTTGTGGATGTAGCTCCTGCTTCCTGAGTGATGCCAAACACCCAGTAACTGCTTTCAGTTCCTGCTAGTCACATTCTTATTTCGAGCCCTATGTTGTATTGGCATGTTCCGGATGGGGGAACACAAGGAGGTAATGCAAGCAGTAAGGAGTTTTCTGCCTGAGATTGGAAGCTGTGTGGCGAGAATGTTGGCGATAGGGTGCTTTCCAACATACATGTGGGAAATTACCATGACCTGGACTGCAGTTCTGAAGACCGTGGGTGGGAGGAAGGGTTTTATCTTTCACAGGAGTGTTAACCGGCATCCGGTGGCTCAGGCTTTTTTGTCATTAGGTTGAATCAAAGAGTGTGTGGTCTATAGTGAGCCAGAGTGATTTGGCAGTTGGGGGCCAGGTGAAATGTGAAGCCATCAAAGTGCATCTCATTAATTCACCCTTGAATGGCATCCTGCCTAGATGAGTGACCAAGTAGGACAAATACATTCTGTCTTTGTGGGACAAATCTTCAAGGATGTACTCATCATTGAAGCTTGAATGGAGGAGAGGCAATTCCTGAAGCGTAATAATGACCTAGTTACAACTGACTTTGGTATAACTGAAGATTGTCTGCATATTGGTGGAACGAGAGGTCGGAATCATTAAGAATGGATTGTAATGGCTACATTGTAGCTCACTGAGGAGAGTATTGAGCTTTGTGGAAATCTGCAAGTGACCGGATGGGGTCTGACCTGAAGTTGGCCATCTTGATAGCTTGGTGCCAGTCGTGAGAGGCCAGATGCAAACAAGATGAGACCTGTGCCCAAGAAGCCCATTTGGTTGGCAAGTACGCTGGTCAGTGTGAGGTGATCAAACCAGGTTTATGGCGGAGAGGTCGAGGAGGAACACGAGCCATAGCCGAGTCTGTCCATGATTTGAAGAGCGTCATCTACAACCTTATGGTGGCTGTTTCAGATTCTGGGCTGAACCCATGTTGAGTAGCGTTGGAACGGGACGCTAACAATCAGTGGGTAGACAGTGAGATCATGCAACCCAATGTGTTTTTTTAATAGGAGAGTGAAGAATAGACCTGTTTTTAAGGTGCTTGGAGAGATGCCTTATTCAAGGGAATCATTTGCCATTTCAAGGCGGAGGGTGAGGGTGCCTCTAAGGGCATTAGGGAGCGTCCTCTTTATATATGGGTGGTTAAAGTAACAGAAGCGCGTCGGCAAGATCCAAAGTGAGTGAAAGGGGGCCAGGTATGTGTTACAGGCTGTGGGGTTGACAGACTCGAGTATCGATCTGTTGTTGTAGGTTATCTATCTTGTTGATGAAAAAGTGTTGCATTTTTCTGCATGCTCAGGGATTACCACTTCAGGCTGGGGGTGTGTAGTGGCCGGTCGGCACAAGATGGCACTCCCCACAACATTAACTACAAGGAAAATTAGTAAATTGCCAACAAACGTGCCAGATGAGACGAGCTGTAATGGCGATCTACAAAATTGGCAAACTGTGCTGCATGTGGTTGTACGGCGACAGGCAGGAATGTCACAAATGCACAATCATCATCAGCTGGATTTAGATTCTTCCAGGGAGGACGGGTGGGGGGTGGATGGGCACAAAACACATCAACTGGCACAGATTCTACCACAGGTACACAATCTTCACCAACTAAGATTTGCAAAGCTAATAGTAGGCGCAGTATGAGCATTTACATCAAAAACACTGCTCAACTTTTCACACACCCGACTGCCTATGACCAAACTGAGCAAAGAAGCAAGGGGAGGGTCTGGGAAATTAGGATCTAATAGTGGAGAGGGAGAAGACAGGGCAAGTGTTAAGCACAGATGGAGCAATGTGGTGTGAGAGACATGATGCCAACTGAGAGGTATAGGTAAGGGCACAGGCAGACAAACCTAGGGCTGCATAGGAAACTGGGGAAAGGATGAGGGGCCCTGCTCACTTCTAAACTCCGACAGGCACCACTGCTGCAGGTGTCCAGATGATGCACAGTAGAACAAACCCTGGGAAACAGGGCAGGGTGGGATGGCTGATGAGTAAAGGTAGGTCATCAAGAGAAAAAAGTGGACCAGAGTATCCCCTAAAATAATGAGACCTGGGAAGGTGCAAAGAGATGTAGGAGGAGCAGTCGAGAACTCAAATAATAATTACCTCTCTGGTGGCCCAACAGCTAAAATTGGGGCAAATGTGTATGTTCTACTGTGCCCCCGGCTACACTGCCCAGTCCTAGGCACGTAGCCCTACCAGTTCTATGTGAAAATGGTGGTACACTAATGTTGCCGCCAGTGAAATATGGCAGCTCAAGCGCTCAGTTCTGGATAGTAAAGTGTCAATGCCGCTCTACGAAATGCTACTTGTCGGCACAAGCAAGTCACACTTTCCAGTAATATATAAAGCATCACAGGGCTGTAGGTGGTTGGGGACAGAAACACCACTTACCCCATTCTCTTACCCACTCCCACAACCAGCAGAATTATGCTGCGCACGAGAAGTGTGGTGGTGGACCCCGCACCCCAGCCAGCTATCCCACTGTGCATTGCTCCAGCTCATGGGTTCTCCCAGGGCTGCATGCACCTGTGTGGAGCCTTCTCTGCATCTGGTGAGCACTTGTGCATTTTATCAGCATTAGTCCGGGCCACCATCTAAAATGTTTCCTGTGCCACTGCAGCCCTCGTGCGAAGCACACTTCATTTAAAGCGGCATTCATCATACAGGGTTTCTCAGCAGAGACAAAAATAATGCTGACTTATTACCTGTAACGATCCCTACCAGAGACATATGCACAAAGGGTTAACATGTACATACCAGCATACACATGATGACAAGGCAAACCACTTAGGCATGGGGCTGATAAGCAGAAGAGGAACCAGAGGTAGGGTAAGGAAAACGGGGACCAAAGTATTCTTCCAGGGGCATGTTGCTGCAATGGTAGGTAAAAAGCACACACCCGTGCAATTGGCACAAAGTGTAAGCAGGTTTTTTTGGTACAGACAACCCATGCTCCGGAGTGAAGCTTCCATCTGTAGATTCACCCATTCACACAGCAAAATATACATCATCCAAGAGCAGTACAAACATTACTCTCACCTCTCGATGTTCCAAGCATGGTACCCAGAGTACATTACTTTTTGATCTCTCTAATCAATCCCACCCCTGTTCCGTTGGCCTTCTAAAAGCTAATATTGGCATAAACACTGTGCTCTAAGATTATGGCATTATAAAACCATGAGAGGGTTGTGCGTGATTTATGAAGATGCAAACATTCCCACATTCAGAGAGTAAACTGCATTTCAGGAGGTACATTTTTTCTCCCCAACAACTATATTCCTACTGAAGCGTTAACCTTCACCTACTTGAGAAACTGTGGCTGGGCAGCCCTTCAGCAGTGTTCTATATATGTGCTTCTGAGTAAGGGCACTCTTCCTTGACTTTACTGGAGGTCAGAGGCAGGTTTGTGCTACTCTTGCATATGCTATTTTTTTATGTCCATGGGTGAACGCACAGATACAAGCTGCACTCCTAGGCATTTCCTCACACAGTCTGCATAAACCTGGTGTCATCTGCAGCCTTTTGTACGGTTGAAAGCTTTGGTTCAACACTGCACTCTACACTCTAAAGTATAACCAAAACAACAGCCACCAAAACCACCATTTAGTAGACATGTTGTATTTATACTAATCCATTGTTCCATTAAAACCCAAGATATGCTGACCAAATGCCACTTGTATACAACACCTAAATTAGTGCCCGAGATACTACTCCCCACACCACGATTTAAAAAGGATCCCGTGGTAAACCATCTCATGTTGTAAAAAGCCATTTTACAATTCCCCATGTAATACAATAATCTACTACAGTTACAAACCACCCCCCTCTAAATGTTCACATACTCCCGCATACAAGAGGTTAGCAGAATTGTAGAAGTCAATGTGCATCTTCCCTTATGGGGGATCTGGAAATTCATCAGAAATTACATCCAATTGTGGAATGTCAGCCTGGGAATCAGCTGTGAAATACAAGCAACAGTATAGCTTTATAGGTATTTTTCATTTGAATAGCATACAGGAGTGCTCTGAATTGTCCCTTCAAATTGTGGCGCTGCATATGTGGATATAAAATTACCTTACAACTTTCTACACCCTCTTATAAATTTCCATGGTGCATGTGTCCCATAGTGTCTCCCCAGTGGCCCATAATTAAAAACCGAAGAAAGCAACAGTACTGCCACTAACTTGGGTGTTGCCTGTAATGGCACTGTAATGGCAGAAGAGCATAGTTAAAAATAGGATCACCCACATAAAGAGTCTGCAGGGAAGCTTGCCAGCTCCAGACATTCAATGGAGAATTAAAGTGGCATGTACAGGGCGTGGGATAAATTAATCTTACTGTTATTGACTGATGCTCAATTCTCAGCTTTTCAACTCCTGCCCCATAGAGTTCACGTAATAAACACATTATTCTGGTCTTCTTTCCAGCACCTGAAGGTCCATACACCAACAGATGAGGGAAGTCGCCACACTGCACCTGCAAAGAACAAATACATACTTCATTGCAATTTCCACGCTTCATGTAAAAATACGTGCATGATATAGTCATCCCAACAGATAAGGTGTGTATCAGCCACTTTTACTCCCTAAAAATAGGCAACTACTCCCAAAAAATAAAAATAGGGAGTATCAACACTGCCAACAGAAAATAGGTTACATACACAGAATTGTACCCTTGCTTTCACCCACGCCGCACAATGGATATGTTTGGACCAGAAGTGCACATAGTACCACAGGAAGAAACGGATATTATTACTACCTGATCCAAAGACGTCCAGTGTATCTTTTAATATGCATGAATAAATAGGTGCAAATAATTATTAAACATTTCTGCTTTACAATTGGGAATGGGACATACTTTTGTACTCCCTAAAAAATTCATTTTGCTGCAACTTGAATAGGAGGGTAAAATACTCCCACTTCTAAATCTTATCTGGAGCACTGGGGTACAGTCCCTTTATGTAGGGTGTGCCTGTTGCTTCAAGTTCCCCAGAACAACCCACGTTGAGGGCCTGCCTCTGAAGAGAGAGGGGCGGCCTGACTACACAAACGATTAAAGTAGAGGCGCAGCTATTCATTCTCTTGCCCTGCTAGTGGCAGGAACAGGATACTTGACCAGAATACACACAATCTTTACACAGATCGCCTGGGCTCACAGCGTTGACACACCTATGATAAAACAGGTGTGGCTTCCTAAAGTTTTGTGAATTATTAACCACCTACCCTAGCCTCAGGTATGGCTTTATGTTTAAAGATTGAACTGCCCCCAGAATAGTAATTACTCGTTACTAGGGATGTAACGGTATTACGGTATACCGTTAAAGATACCGTGAACCACTTAATCGAACAATAATAACCGTCACATTGTTTATACCGTTAATACCGTAAAGTGTGCTTTTCAATCTGATTTGGAAAGGCTGCAGTAAGCAAGTGCTGCGCAGTCTTGGTCTTGCACTGTTGGATGTGCCGTCTGCCAAGTAGTTTCAGTTGGAGCAGTTTTTAATGCCATTCCATAAACCACACATGCCTGACACAAAATCAATATGTTAGCAATAGGAAGAATAGATACAGTGCCAAGAAGGAAAAGGGTTTATAATGGGTTGGCGGCTTTGGGGTTTACATATTTATAATGGATAATGTTTTCTAAACATATGACAATGGGGGATTTCCCTGGTTCTATCATTGAATTTACTTATAATTAGTCTCTGTGGTCTCTGTGGGTATTCCCTGCTGCCATACCAAAGGGTAACATGTCCGTGATTACTGAACACCTTTTCGCCCACAAGTAAACTAAAGGCTGTAACAAAGAGCGTGCGTGTGCGTGTGTGTATGCGCACAAGCGTATACTACCATCAGCCTTCATTGATCTGTGGCATGCAGGTTATCAAGATGGCAACATGTTCATCTTCACCAGTAGCCAGTGGGGGAGCTAAAAGCCTAAATGACCACTTAAGAAAAGCTATTCAGTTTGCTTTGCCAGTCGAGCAGTGCTCCCCCCTGCTCCCCTCCTCTCCTCTCCACACGTGTGTTTGCGTTTGGTGGAAGCAAGGGATGGCAGTTCAGTGGAAAGTATGTTGAAAAGCCCAATTCTGGGTCTGGTTGCCTGGTTTTGTTTGTGATGATAAATCTGACAATTTATGACCTTTTAGAAAATATTCGTTAAGATTAGTTAGCTCCACCTGCTATACCGCGATAACCATGATATACCGTCATTTGGCAAGAAGGTTATTGTACCGTCATAAAACTAATACCGTGACACCCCTACTCGTTACTATGGAGGTTTTGGAACAGAGGTGCAGACTTTAAATGCAGCCTCTGTGCTGAAGCGACTTGTCACATCAGCTGTCAAAAGGGCAACTGCAACCTCAGTCTTCTTTGAGCAACTGGGGAAGAGGAGCTGCAGATCAGGAGACTGATGCAGCAGGGCACATGTTTCACTATGCCTTTTATGAAAGGAGACTGATGCAGCAGGGCACATGTTTCACTATGCCTTTTGCATGGAGTTTATGAAAGGAGAGTGTCCGATTAGCATGCCACCCTTTCTGAGATGGAATTACCTGCATCATTGCATCATTGTAATAATCAAGATAAAAAAAAGCCAGGGCTTCTACACACTTGCCAGGTGGCAATTGAAAAAGAGAAAGTTGAGAAAGAAAATTGAAGTGTATGGGCAAGTAGGGGGATTGGGGAGGAGTCAACTGATCACAAAACAGGTAATTCCTTATGCAATTTCTCAGACTGCCACTCAGCTCACCTTAATTTGGAGGGAATCCCCACCTTGAATTTATGTTCGTACACCCCATAGACTAAAAGAGAACAACCATCTGAGCAGAGTTACAATATTACCCTAAAAAAGAAAGATCTCCAGTGACTTCAAAGTGGACAAAATATCTAATTTCAACTTCCTTGGAGAGGTACTATTTTCCTGTAGCATTTCACATTTTTTAAACGGAACATATTTAAATCTCTCGGGTTTCCGTAGGCTCCAATACAAATGAAAATACGAACGACTATGGTTTAACGTCAGGGATTTTCACATGGCGTGGTATAGGAGACCAGGGAAGCAGTTTTCTCGGTGCTGAATCTCGGGGAATGGGGGGAATATGGGGGCTAATTTACAACCAAGGTGCACTCGTATACTTTGTAGCAAATATTTGTGTCCCAAAACAACAGGTTCGTGCAAGGGTAAGTAATAGCCATATACATGTTATATTCTCACTCCCACTTCATTGGCTGCAACTGACGCCCCTCCCCAACCCAGAATGAAAAGACCCCGGCTGACAACCGCGGTTATCTCCCAACCCCTTTGTCTCACCAGGCTCTTCAGCTGTGCAGCCTGCTCCCGGTGGTAGTGGAGTTTTGCTAGCGAGCTGGGACGGTACTTGTCCACCCATAGACTCATTATTGCAGAAAGCAGGGAAAGCTGTTCGAAGGAGCGCGCGCGGGAGAGGACCCTGCTAAAACAGTTGTCACGTGACGAGCATAAATCGCACGGCAACGTAAGGATGCCGCTAATGGTCAAAACGCAGGCGCGTTTCACTGTGGATACAATGATATGAACTACATCGTTACTGGTTGGGTGATTGGAAGTGTGGGTGTGTTTGATTCGAAAGCCAACACACAGTTCCAATTCGCTGCACACAAAAAATATGTTTAAACTCTCCTGTGTTCAAGTGTGTATCTACGTAGTTGGCACACATAAATGATGTTCCATTTGTTGTGGAACTTCGCATATGTTCTTCGCATAGCAAACAGCATGCGTGTTTAATCACTGCATGCAGGTGACCTTATAACTCACTACTTTTTGTTGTGTGTCTAAGTTTTGAAAGTACATTTGCAAAAACCAAATTATATGTTTTGGGCTTTGGATTACGTTCAAGTGTGTGCTTAAGTAATTGGCACATGTAAATTATGTTCCATTTGTTGTGGAACTTAACATGTTCTTCGCATAGCAAACAGCATGCGTGTTTCAAATAATTACTGCATGCAGGTGACCTTATAACTCACTATCTTTTGTTGTGTGTCTTTCAGTTTTGAAAGTACATTTGCAAAAACCAAATGACATGTTTTGGGCTTTGGATTACTTAGCATTTAGTTTTTGACATCTTCAAATAAAGATGCGTAAATACAAGAAAAAATAATACTCGTTTTGCTTAACATATTTCCATAAGGCTCTATATATTTGTCAAGTTGTTTTATTATAAATTGCAGACCTGGAAATGGAAAATAAATACGGGGGAAACCCTCTCCTTGGAGGGACAGGGCATGTCCTCAGGCCAGGTGCGCAATAAAAGCAAAGAGCAATATCGGAACATAAGGATGCAAACAATTTTACATTTGAAACATGCATAGCTCTCAACCCTTTGTGTCACAAAGGCGGGTGAAAACACACGATTTTATTTTTGGCGGGTAAGAGGCCCATTGAAACGAATGGGCGTGCTGGAGGCTTGGCGGGTGAGTCCGCTGTTTACAAGGTGGGTGACACCTGCCAAAAACGTGAGTTGAGAGCTATGAACATGTCTTGTAGTGAGTCAGTAAGAAACCCATTTGAGTAAATAATGGAAGTTTGACTCTGCAGTTTCGATTAGTCACAATACTCACCTTGCAGGACATATAAACCATTTTGGACAGTTACACGTATGTACGGGTTTGCTGTTTCTGTCTCCCTAATCCATGGGGACAGATATGTTCTGCTGTGAAGCCGAGCTGCAACGAGCAGACAGCTTTTGATGCGGTCGGCTTCACAACAGACCTGTGAGTACCGGCGGTAACTAACCACTGGGGGACAGGGCAGCACTCTGACAAGTTGTCTTGTCGGCTCTGTCATGTTCCGGCCCATTTCCTGTGCTGATAAATTGTGTACTTCAAGTCCTCTATAAAACAGTATTCTTGAAAGCCAAACATAAATATATATTCTATGAACTAACCCTGAGAAGATATGTGCTTAAGCTGGAGACTGGTTGCAAATCCCAGCTTCACTGCTGAACTGTGATTGATCATGAGCAAATCATTTTTATCTCACTGTGCCTTGTGTGATAATGTCGTGGCCCACTCAATGATCATACATAGACTGGTTACTTGTAACAGGGGCTTTATTGCCAACTTGCACATAAACAGGTAATGGCTCTTACTGTCATCTGGGTGTGATGGTGCCAACTATAGAGATGTGCTCTCTGAAGACTAATGCTGAGCCGGTGTCATGAGGAGCGCTTGGGCTGCCGAGAGAATACCCACTTAAGGAAGTATCTGGACCAATACCTAGCAAATGGCTTCATCCGTCCCTCAAAATCACCTGCAGCTTCCCCCCATTCTTTGTTCCTAGGAAGGAGGGTGATCTCCGAACATGTATTGACTACCGGGCACTAAATCCGCTTACCGTACAAAATAGGTACCCACTGCCATTAATCCCAGTCCTGCTAGACCAAGTAAGATAAGCGCAAGTCTTCACGAAACTAGATCTTTGAGGAGCCTATCACCTGGTGCGCGTCAAGAAGGGTGACGAATGGAAGACCGCATTTCACACCAGGTACAGCTTGTACGAGTATTAAGTGATGCCGTTCGGCCTCTGTCATGCCCTGGCGGCATTTCAACACTTCATGAATGATGTTCTACGGGAGGTACTCGACGTGTGTGCAGTAGTGTACATCGACGATATCCTCATTTACTCATCTAACCAACAAGAACATGTTACTCATGTGTGAACAGTACTCAAGCTACGCGAAAACCATATATACGCCAAGCTTGAAAAGTGCTCATTCCATGTCACTGAGGTGGAGTTTCTGGCGTTTGTGCTGTCTCCGCAAGACATCAAGATGGACAACAGAAAGGTAGAAGCTATACTCACTTGGCCTTCACCCACATCACTAAAAGGGGTACAAAGCTTTTTAGGCTTTTTAAATTTCTACCGGCGCTTCATAACCGTTTTTTCACACCTGGTGCACCCAATTACCTCTCTCCTCAGCAAACATTGAAAGTTCGAATGGACGCCTGCTGCAGAAGAAGCCTTCCGTGCACTGAAAGACAGGTTCACTTCAGCCCCGTATTACAGCTTCCACAGCCCGATCTCCCTTACATCATGGAGACCAATACTTCCAGTGTAGCCATGGGGGCAGTCCTATCCCAGCCGAATTCTGAAACTGGCCACTTACATCCTGTGGCGTTCTGGACAAGGAAATTTTCCCCAGCAGAATTAAACTACGCAATTACGGATAAAGAGCTACTAGCAATCAAAAATGCCCTTAAGGAGTGAAGGCACTATTTACTCGGAGCCAAGCATACCATCACGCTCATAACAGACCATTGAAATTTACAATACTTACACTCAGGCAAAGACCAATCATCGCGACAGCTTCGCTGGACGTTGTTTTTAACTGAGTACGACTTTGTAATCACTTATCGACCAGGAGTCAAAAACGGCAAAGTAGACGCGTTATGTCGCATCTGTCACAGGTTTCCCCCTTTCTCACCTGTTTTCGCTGCTTGATGGATTCCGTTGTAGAAGTTTTCTTCCTTATGGTTCGGGTATTGTACAAGCCCGCTCGGCCGTCTTCGGCTTCCAGTGTTCGTTCAACTTCTTGTCCGGGATCGATAGTAAACTCCAGGAAATCCAGGAAAAAATAAGGGGAAGAAGCACTCGGAGGCGGGTGCACGGAGTCCGGGAGAAGGTTGGGTAAGAAGGAGAAGGGATAGAATGGAGCAAGGGTCCGGGAACCAGGAAAGCAACCAAGTTCCGTGAAGGCGAACTACGGAGCACACGTCTAGCCACAGCTAACAGTAGCGTTGAGACGCGTGGAAGTGCGGGGGTGTGGCTATTTTATCGAGTGTGCTGCAATGAACGCGAAGACTGGTAGGCAGCGTTCAGTGTTTGCGGCCATATTGGTAGTACAACAGAGTGCAAGCCACGCATGACAGGGGCCGGGAGGTCCAGAACGGGGGTGTCCGATGGGTCATGACAGCATCGACAAAGTAGAAGAGGCCTACAGAAATCCAGATCCAGTGGACATAATCCCTAGCGATAAAATCCTAGGCATTTGCAAAATCACTCTTTCACTGCTGGATACGCTCAAAGAAGAGGTAAAGAGCAGCATTATCGCAGAAGAGTTGATGACTTGGAACCAGAAAGGAGCTCACTTTTCCGTACGAGATGACCTCCCCCATTTCCAGGAACGTCTGCACCTACACACGCATGCTCTTAGGGAGGAGGAGGTTCTCACCAGTTATCATAGTTCCCCCCTGGAAGGTCACCGTGGAGGGGCTAAAACTCTTGCTAAGGTAAGGAGATACTACTGGTGGCCAACTTGGTGGAGTGATACCATCAACTTCGTAAACTCGTGTGGGATTTGCACTCAGAACAAGGCATCAAGACAAAGACCAGCCGGTCTGCTACAACACCTGACTATACCCCCCACTCCTTGGCACACTGTGTCGATGGATTTTGTCACGGACCTGTCCTCCTGTTCAGGGTACACCACTATCTTGGTGGTGGTTGACCTTTTTTCTAAAATGGCTCACTTCATACCATTGAAGGGAATACCTTCGGCTCAGGTTTTAGCCCAGATCTTCCTAAAACGCATAGTGAAATTACACGGGTTTCCATCTGTAGTAATAGCTAAGAGAGGAAGTCTGTTTGTGTTGCAGTTCTGGAAGAAATGCTGTGTTCCAGCAGGAGTAGAAGTCCGTTTGTCCACCAGCCACCATCCGCAAAACAACGGACAGACTGAACGCACAAACCAAATTCTGGAGAAATATCTCCGCTGTCTGCTGCACCAAACAAACCATGCCTGGGTGGAAATCTTGTAGATGGCAGAATACGCGTACAACAACTCAACACATGCTTCTACTCAACTGACTCCATTCTATACCATATATGGGCGGAAGCCACAGACTTCCAAATACGATCCACCGGAAACAATTGAGATGCCAGCAGTCAAGACCTTACATGAATGTATCACCCGGGCAGCCAAGGAGGCAGTAAGACATTTACAAGCCGCTAAAGAAACACAGAAAAGATACGCCGATCAACACCGAACGAAGGCCCCAAGCTATCAGGCAGGAGACTCTGTGTGGCTGGCTTCTAAATATATAGTGCTTAAGGGACCAAGCAAATTTCAACCTAAATTCTTAGGCCCTTTTACAATCGAAGCTGTAATCTCCCCAGTAGCCATGAAACTAGCCTTGCCACCTCGCATGCACATAAATCCGGTGTTCCATGTTTCGCTGTTAAAACCCGTGCATCCTGGGACACAAGTATCAATACCCCCGGCTCCAATAGTGCTAGAGGGTGACGAGCCAGAATACGAAGTCAAGAGTATTCTAGACTCTAAGGTAACAAAAAATACCCTATACTATCTGGTGGACTGGAAAGGATACAGGCCACAGGATAGGTCATGGGAACCGAGTGAGAACATCCACGGCCCCCGGTTATTACGTAAATTTCATCTGGATAATCCCACCAAACCCAGACCAGGAAGAACACCATTGGGTGGGGCCTTGAGGGGGAGGACTGTCATGGGAACTAGCATAGGGGCCCACTCCTCACTAGCACAAACACATGGTGTGAAGAAGACCGGTGGGGGGTGTCTGTACTTCTGCTCTCTATATGGTAGAAGAGAGGCACAGAGGACCCCAGCCAAGATTCTCTAGTACGGTAGCAATGGTCGAGCAATCAAGGCCTAGCTTCTCAGGAGGTGATGCAGGCTGGTTCTTAAGTACAGTGTAGTCCCCAAGCCCCCACAAAGGAATGTCCACACACTATATTGGTTAGAACACAGTCTTTATATAATCAATGTTCAAGGTTATGTACCCTTATCATAATAACTCACTTTGTACTCAGGAAAATCAACAATGGCAAATATATACAATTCTAAAGTGGTACCACCCTTTGTATTAGATCTCATTAAAGGGCATGAACAATACTGTACAATGTCACACAGACCAATAGAGTGAAACCAGCAATAGAGAGAGGAGAGAAAATAAGATGATTGAGCAATAGGCAGAATACTGGCCCCTACCACTAGGCACAGTTCTGTGTGGAGATCCCCCCACCTGGGCAACCTGTAAAACAAAGATGTAGCGCACGCCCAGTCCATATATTGCTCTGCAAGTCTTATTCTCTCCTATAATGTTTTTACCCCCCCAATGTACCTGGTGGAGTCGAGCTCCTTGAAGAGGCGTCGACAAACGTCGAGGAACTCGCTGTTCGGCGACGGGGAATCGACGACTCTTCTTGAATGCCTTCCCTTTCAAGCGGGAGGCACGGGGCGTCGAACGTCCGTCGACAAACGAGGTAGAACGGTGTCGATGAGGCGGCAGCTTCGTCCGAGCGGTGCTCGTCGGTGTCGGAGCGTCGGCGTCCTGCAAGGCAGAGGCGTGCGGGGCACCTCGGTGACAATAGTTCTGGACCGCAAAGATTGTAGAGACGGAGGCCCAGCAAGGGCGTCGAGTCGTTAGAGTCTTTGGGGGTCTTCGGGTGGCGGGAAACCCACCGGCAGGTTTCTCCTCGGCGCGTTGGTCGTCCTCGACTTTCTCCGGCAGGATAAGCGGTCGACGATGCGGTCGAGAGAGTCCTTTGATTGAATGTTCTTAGGCAAAGGAGCGGACGGCTCCGGTCGTCGGCGGCACGGCGTCAAGTGGTTCCCACGGCTGGGCAACACAACTTCGACGGGCCTCCAGCAGTTACACAAACCTGCGAACCCTGGTCGACGACAATGGACTTCGACGGCGTCGATGTCCGGGTGCTTCACTTCGATCTCCTCGGCGGTCCCGTCTCGGGTCGACAGCCTTTCGAGGGTCTGTCTTCCAGGGCGCTTCGGCGAAGATGGAGCGGTGCTCGATGGTACCTCGGAGCACGGGAAGAGGGCGCCTTACCAGGTCCTCTCTCAGGTCAGTCTTCGATGATTTCGTCAGCCTTCGGATCGGTCGAAGCAAATGCCACAGCAAGTCTTCTTCTTCCAGCTGGACGTCGAGGGTCAGCAGTTCCAGTTACTCTTAGAGTGGAGACTCCACTCCAGGATGCTTCTGAACGTTCCTGAAGGTTCCTGAACACCTGGCTGCTTCTGAACACAATGGTCGCTTCTCAACCAATGGTTCCTTCTGAACACTTTTCCAGTGGTGAGAGGTCCCCAGATATATTATCCTGCCTCTCATCCACACTGCAGGTACACACTCGGCAGCCAATCATACAGAAGGGCATTCATGCAGTCAGTCAGCCAATCAGGCACACAGTGCATTCAGGCCACACTCCTCCCTTCCTAGACACTCACAACAAGGAATGTGGATTGGGACAAGTACCCAGCCATTCAACACTACACACTGCATTCAGGCCAGTTTCGGGTAGGGTATGTCTCAGTCTTTGTCTCTCATGCCAGAAACCAGACAACCACAACAAGGAGTGTATATTGGTCACACACTCCATTCACCCAGGTCCCACCCACAGGAGGTACCCACAACATACAGTCACTGGGAAGGCTCCAGTCAGTCTAGCTGGGCCTTCACAACAACACCATATATGGAACTTCCACCCAACAGCCAGTCAGGGGGAAGGGACAGAGACAGGGCTTCCCAGGACTTTGGGAAAACAAGTTAACAGGCAATAGAAAGCAAGAGGCCACAGGGGCCATCTTGTTTCCTATCAGGAATCAACAGATCCCAATGGCAGGGCCTGGGTATCCCAAAATGGAGGACACCCGGAGCACCTGTCAATTTCAGCATGGAGCTGCCACCAGCCCATACCCTGCTCTGGGGCCACCCACAGGTGCCCAAAAACATACACTAGGGGTACAGGGTTGTACCCCTACCCATGGGTGCCATAAGGGTATCCCATGGGTCTGTTCACCAAACCAAAAAGAGAGAGCTGCATTGCCAGGAGTCCCACATGGACTCCGGGGCAGAAAACATAACAGAACACACGGTAAAAAGCAGTAAAAGGACAAGGATTCAGAGGCCCTGTCCCTCAGATGCATTTCCAGCATCACAGTCGCCCCCCCCAGACTGAGGTGGAGGGTGTCTAATCTCCCACGGGATAGACACCCTCATCCAGACGGTCAACATACCTTCTGGAAAGGCCATCTGCATTATCGTGACTCTTCCCTGGTCTGTGCTCTATGGTGAAGTCTAGCCCTTGCAGGCTAATGGACCACCTGAGCAATTTCAGATTCTCACCCTTCATCTGCATAAGCCACTTCAGGGGCTTATGATCTGTTTGGACCTTGAAGGTAGACCCCGTAAGGTAGGGCCTAAAACGCCTAAGGCTCCAAACTATGCTAAAACACTCCTTTTCAACAGTAGCCCACCTAAGTTCTCTACCCTTGAGTTGTCTACTGATGAATATGATAGGATGTTCTCTCCCTTTGTCATCTAACTGGGACAAGACAGCTCCAATTCCGGTGTCGCAGGCATCCGTCTGGACGATAAAGGGTCGGCTGTAGTCAGGCGCACTCAACACAGGTGCCCTACACAGACTTTCTTTCAAGCCATCAAAGGCCCTCTGACAGTCTTCGGTCCAATTAACCTTCCTAGGCTGCTTGGGTGAGGTTAGAGCTGTCAGGGGTGCAGCTATGGTGCCATAGTCTGCCATGAAATTGCGATAGTACCCAGTGAGGCCCAAAAAGGCTCTCACCTGGGTTTGAGTAGTGGGAGTCTCCCAGTTCTGTACATCCTGTACTTTACTGGAGAGAGGTTGGATTTGACCCCCTCCTACCTCATGACCAAGATAGGTAACTTTCCCCTGAGCTATCTGGCACTTGGTGGCCTTGATAGTGAGGTTAGCCCTTTTCAAGGCCTGCAAAACCTTATCCAGATGTGTCAAATGCTCTTCCCAGGTGGAACTGTAGACGGCAATGTCGTCTAAGTAAGCCACACAAAAGGCTTCCAGCCCACTGAGCGCATGGTTGACCAATCTCTGGAAGGTGGCAGGGGCATTCTTCAACCCAAAAGGCATGACCCTAAACTGGTAGAGTCCCTCAGGTGTTGAGAAGGCCGTCTTTTCCTTGGCATGGTCCGTCAGAGCTATTTGCCAATAGCCTGAGGTAAGGTCAAAGGTGCTCACAAATTTGGCAGCACCTATGGTGTCCACGAGCTCATCAGCCCTGGGCAGTGGGTGCGCGTCAGTTTTGGTGACGGCATTGACTCCTCGGTAGTCCACACAGAACCTCCAATCCTTGGTACCCGCCTGGGAACTTGCCTTGGGGACAAGGACCACTGGACTGGACCAGGGGCTGGTGGAGGGTTCAATAACACCCAGATCCAACATCTTGGCGACCTCAGCCTGGATTTGGTTCTTGACGGTATCTGACATACGGTAGCACCTGCTTTTGACAGGTACACTGTCACCAGTGTCAATTTCATGCTGACACCACGGTGTAAGGCCTGGCTTCAGTGAAAACAGAGAGGCATACTGTTGGAGCAAAGCCCTGCAGGCCCTCTGCTGCTCTGTTGTCAAATCTGGAGAGAGATGTACTCCCTCCACTGAGCCATCCTGAGGGTTGCTATGCAGCAAATCAGGAAGGGGCTCACTCTCATCCTCTTCTTGCCCGGAAGCTAGCAAGAGACATGAGACTTCTGCTCGCCGGTGGAAAGGCTTGAGCCTGTTGACATGGAATATCTGAGGGGCTACCCCAGAGGCTCCCATGTCAACCAGATAATTGACTTCGCCCATCTTGGAGATGATCCTGAAGGGTCCCGTCCACTTGTCTGCCAAAGCTCTAGGCTTGGTAGGCTCCATCACAAGGATTTCCTGTCCCAGAGGCCAATCCACTTGCGAGGCTTTAAGGTCATGCCAGTACTTATTCAATTCCTGGCTGGCCTTGAGATTTGCTGTTGCCTGACCCATCATCTGTGTCATCCTCCGTCTGAGGCCTAACACATAGTCTCCCACTTGCTTGGCGGGACCTGGAGGGGTGGCTTCCAAGCCTTCTCTGATCAAGGCGAGGGGCCCCCTCACGGGATGTCCAAAGAGTAACTCAAAGGGGCTGAAACCAACACCCTCTTGAGGTACCTCCCTGTAAGCAAACAGCAGGCATGGCAGGAGGAGATCCCATTTCCTCCTTAGGGGTTCTTCCAAAGCCCCCAGCATGCCCTTGAGAGTTGTATTAAATCTCTCAACCAGACCATTGGTCTGGGGGTGATAAGAGGTGGAGAACTTGTAGGTTACCCCGCACTCTTTCCACATGGTTTTCATGTAACTAGACATGAAGTTGGATCCTCTGTCAGAGACAACCTCCTTGGGGAATCCAACACGGGTGAAAATGCCCAGGAGAGCCCTGGCAACCACCTTGGCAGTAACAGTCCGAAGGGGTATCGCCTCAGGGTACCTGGTGGCATGATCTACCAAGACCAGGATGAACCGATGTCCACCTGAAGTGGGAGGGTCAAGGGGACCGATGATGTCGATGCCCACCCTCTCAAATGGTGTGCCAACCACTGGCAATGGCTGCAGTGGGGCAATGACACTGCCTCCAGTCTTGCCAGACAACTGACAAGTTGGGCAGGTCCTGCAGTGGGACTCCACCTCTACTCCCATCCGTGGCCAGTAGAAATGGGCAGAGAGCCTCTGCTTAGTCTTCTTGGTCCCAAGATGACCAGCCAAGGGCACCTCATGCGCCAACTGCAGTAGGAAGGGGCTGTAAACCTGGGGTACCACCAACCTCTTGCGGGCACCAGGTGCAGGCTTAGTGGGCTCACTAACAAGGAGCTCACCCTCCCAATAAATCCGGAATGTCCTAGGCACTTCTCCTTGTGCCTGGGCCAGGGCCTGTTTCCTCAGTCCCTCGAGAGAGTGGCACTCTCTCTGTCCCTTACAGAAGTCTGCCCGGGAGGGTCCCCCTTCAGCTAACAAGCACTGAAGGTCAGGATGATCCTCCGGGTTGAGAACCTCTCCCACAGGAGAGTCTTCTGTCTCTTCTCCCACAGGGGTTGAGTTGGGGTTTTCCACTGGACCCAGCCCGTCCGGAGCATGGATCCCAATGGGTGCTGTCGGAACAGCAGGAAGAGAAGGTGTCCCCTCCACAGAGGTGGCCTTCTTGGTCTTCCTCCTTCTTGCCTTAGGCCTCGCCTTTGGCTCGGGTACCTGACCCACAGCCAGACCCGGTGTCACCTGTGACCTAGTGACTGCAGCAGCAGTCATGGGAAGACCATCCGAGATCAACCCCAACTCTACTAGATCATTTCCTAACAAAATGTTAGCAGGGACATTGTCCTGAACCAGGACAGGAAGGTTTGCTGTCTTGTCTCCAATCATGAGTGTGACTAAAGCTACAGGTGATAATTTGGGAGGCCCACCAGCTAACCTGGTGGTTCTCAGAGGAGCACCTACATAGTCCTCTGGCTTGAGCAGGGTCCTGTCCACCACTGTCATGCTTGCCCCAGTGTCTCTCAAACCAGTAGAAGGCTGGCCATTCAAGAGGACACTTCTCAAAAACCTACGGGTGTTCTGTGGGATCGTCGCCAGTACTTCTGCATACTGGTCCCAGGCCCCAAGGGACACTAAGGAAATCTCTACCGGAGCACCAAAGGTGATCCCGGTAGAGGAGGGGAGGACAGTGGCCTCCACCTCAGACACGGGGTAAGGGTAGGTCAGGCTGACAGCCTGTACTCCAAGTGCCTTACCTTTACACTTGGGGTCACCCCTTTTGTGATCCAGAGCCCCACAGTCCCAACAAGCGCCAGGAGTGCGGGGTATGGTACTGGAACCACTGGGAGCCTGCTTTGCAGCAGGTGGGCCACTACTCTTATTCCCACCCACAGATGACTTATCCCCACTAGATTTTTGGGTCTTAGGAGAGGAAGGTTTCGGTTTACCCGACTGCGACTGCTTGTGGGACTCCTCAGCTTTCTGAGAGGCCCCCTTTTCTTTGTCCTTGTCCTTCCCACTGGAGTCCTTAGGGGACACCCGGTGGGAGACCCACTTGTCAGCCAACCTAGCCAGCTTAAAGGGGTCCAGAATGTTCTGGTCAGCCACATACTGACGCAGCTCTGGTGAACAGGCTTCAGAAAAATGCTCAAAAAACAAGAGGTGGGACAATTCAACAAAAGTCTTAACCTTGTATCCATCGATCCACACCATCATGTTCATGTGCGCAGCACTCACCCAGTCAACCCAAGACATATTCTCTCTTTTCTTAAAATCCCTGAACCTTCTAAGGTATTGGGTAGGTGTCTTGCCAAACTTGGCAATCAAAGCAGACTTCATACACTCATACTGACCCCTTTCTTCCACACTCAGCTTCAGAATACAGTCATATCCAGTTTGAGGCACTCTGCTTAACAAACACTTAGCCCAATCTCTTTTATCAACATCATGAATCGCACAAGCCATTTCAAACGCTTCAATCCATTGGAGGATGTCTGAACCCTCCACAAATACACCAACCAAATCTTTCATAAACTTGGTGGCTGGGGACCTGACACTCTCACTGGTTTTAGCTGAAGTCTCCACTCTAGCTTTCTCTAGCTGGATTCTCTGACATTCAGTGTCCTGGCTCTTGAGTTCAAGATCCCTATTCTTGAGCTCCACTTGTTGAGCCAACTCCTCTTTCCTAAGTTCAGCATCTATTTCCAACTTGCGGTATTCAAAGGCCAATTTCATCCTTAATAACTCAAGCTCCAAGGAATTGCTGGGGTTTGGAACAGAGGCAGCAGGAATGGCGGCATTCCCAGAAACAGATTCAGCAGAAACCCCAGGGGCAGAGTCCTCATTGGTTGCATTCCCCCCCTCATCAAGAGTTTCACTATCAGCCTGGTAGTCCACCAGGGCAGCTATCAGCTCAGCCCTAGACTTATCCACAAAGTCTAACTCCCTGGCTTCACAAGCACTCTGGAGAGCCTCCAAGCTCATCCGAGTCAATTTGCCATTCGCAATAGACTCCATCGTTTGTAATGCAGTTATCTGGTACACAACTAAACCTTAATTTAATAAAGTGCAGATATCCTTTGTAAGTGGCACGGTTATACACTGATTCTTAAAACCATAAGCATCCCACCGCTGGCCACCAGTGTGAAGAAGACCGGTGGGGGGTGTCTGTACTTCTGCTCTCTATATGGTAGAAGAGAGGCACAGAGGACCCCAGCCAAGATTCTCTAGTACGGTAGCAATGGTCGAGCAATCAAGGCCTAGCTTCTCAGGAGGTGATGCAGGCTGGTTCTTAAGTACAGTGTAGTCCCCAAGCCCCCACAAAGGAATGTCCACACACTGTATTGGTGAGAACACAGTCTTTATATAATCAATGTTCAAGGTTATGTACCCTTATCATAATAACTCACTATGTACTCAGGAAAATCAACAATGGCAAATATATACAATTCTAAAGTGGTACCACCCTTTGTATTAGATCTCATTAAAGTGCATGAACAATACTGTACAATGTCACACAGACCAATAGAGTGAAACCAGCAATAGAGAGAGGAGAGAAAATAAGATGATTGAGCAATAGGCAGAATACTGGCCCCTACCACTAGGCACAGTTCTGTGTGGAGATCCCCCCACCTGGGCAACCTGTAAAACAAAGATGTAGCGCACGCCCAGTCCATATATTGCTCTGCAAGTCTTATTCTCTCCTATAATGTTTTTACCCCCCCAATGTACCTGGTGGAGTCGAGCTCCTTGAAGAGGCATCGACAAACGTCGAGGAACTCGCTGTTCGGCGACGGGGAATCGACGGCCCTTCTTGAATGCCTTCCCTTTCAAGCGGGAGGCACGGGGCGTCGAATGTCCGTCGACAAACGAGGTAGAACGGTGTCGATGAGGCGGCAGCTTCGTCCGAGCGGTGCTCGTCGGCGTCGGAGCGTCGGCGTCCTGCAAGGCAGAGGCGTGCGGGGCCAGTGCTTTAAGTGGGCCAGGGCCTGCCGGGGCCGGGCCCCGGCAGTCTCCAGAAAGTGGGGCTGAGCCGGGGCCCAGCCGGGGCCCAGCCCGGGCCCCCCATCCCACACAACATTGGCGGGATGCATTATCCCACTGCGGCCGCAGCCGCGACGGGAGATGCGCCCGTCATTATGTCGGCCAAGCTGACAGAAGTGCCAGCCAGCCACAGCGACGCTGAGGCTGGCGGCACTTCTGTCAGTTAGTGTAACTCCCTCTGATGACCCCTCATCAGGGTCATCAGAGGAAGTTACTGTCCCATTGTTTTCCCTCCCCAGGTCACTGACCCCCGCGGGCTCCGTGATCTAATATGCAGATTAAATCACGGAGCCCGCGGGTTCGCAGAGGGTGAAAGACGCCTCGGGCTCAGTGATCTATGTGCTCTGAGCAGATAGATCACAGAGCCCGAGGTGCCTTTCTCCGTCGGCAAAGCTTTATAAAAGATGCCTTGAACTGTGTACGTTTCAAGCCATCTTTTATAAAGGTAGAAATATTTATTCTAGGTTTATAAAAGACGGCTTGAAACGTGCACAATTCAAGGCATCTTTTATAAAGCTTTGTCGACGGACAAAGCCACCTTGCGGTTTGTTTTGCCCATCATCAACGCTTTAGAAAAGATGCCTTGAATTGTTTACGTGTCAAGCCATCTTTTAGAAACATAGAAACATGTTACAAATATCTATGTTTATAAAAGGTGGCTTGAAAAGTACACAAACCATAGTAAGGTAAGCACACAAGTGTGCGTAACTTACTATGGTTTGTGCACTTTTCAAGCCACCTTTTACAAACATAGAAATATGTAACATTGCTATGTTTATAAAATATGGCTTGAAAAGTACACACACCATAGTAGTAAGCATACAAACATATACATGCTCATATACATTTATGTGTTTGTTTGCGCACCTTACTATGATTTGTGCACGTTTAGGCCACGCCCCCAATGAAAGCCACGCCCCCAAACGAGGGCCCCCCCTCAATTTCTTACCCCACTTAAAGCACTGTGCGGGGCACCTCGGTGACAATAGTTCTGGACCGCAAAGATTGTAGAGATGGAGGCCCAGCAAGGGCATCGAGTCGTTCGAGTCTTTGTGGTCTTCGGGTGGCGGGAAACCCACCGGCAGGTTTCTCCTCGGCGCGTTGGTCGTCCTCGACTTTCTCCGGCAGGATAAGCGGTCGACGATGCGGTCGAGAGAGTCCTTTGATTGAATGTTCTTAGGCAAAGGAGCGGACGGCTCCGGTCGTCGGCGGCACAGCGTCAAGTGGTTCCCACGGCTGGGCAACACAACTTCGACGGGCCTCCAGCAGTTACACAAACCTGCGAACCCTGGTCGACGGCAATGGACTTCGACGGCGTCGATGTCCGGGTGCTTCACTTCGATCTCCTCGGCGGTCCCGTCTCGGGTCGACAGCCTTTCGAGGGTCTGTCTTCCAGGGCGCTTCGGCGAAGATGGAGCGGTGCTCGATGGTCCCT
The DNA here is from genome assembly GCF_040938575.1 of Ambystoma mexicanum. Classification (NCBI taxonomy): domain Eukaryota; kingdom Metazoa; phylum Chordata; class Amphibia; order Caudata; family Ambystomatidae; genus Ambystoma; species Ambystoma mexicanum. The sequence goes on from NC_090941.1 coordinate 620,156,206, forward strand.
CGGAGCACGGGAAGAGGGCGCCTTACCAGGTCCTCTCTCGGGTCAGTCTTCGACGATTTCATCAGCCATCGGATCGGTCGAAGCAAATGCCACAGCAAGTCTTCTTCTTCCAGCTGGACGTCGAGGGTCAGCAGTTCCAGTTACTCTTAGAGTGGAGACTGAACGTTCCTGAACACCTGGCTGCTTCTGAACACAATGGTCGCTTCTCAACCAATGGTTCCTTCTGAACACTTTTCCAGTGGTGAGAGGTCCCCAGATATACTATCCTGCCTCTCATCCACACTGCAGGTACACACTCGGCAGCCAATCATACAGAAGGGCATTCATGCAGTCAGTCAGCCAATCAGGCACACAGTGCATTCAGGCCACACTCCTCCCTTCCTAGACACTCACAACAAGGAATGTGGATTGGGACAAGTACCCAGCCATTCAACACTACACACTGCATTCAGGCCAGTTTCGGGCAGGGCTGTCTCAGTCTTTGTCTCTCATGCCAGAAACCAGACAACCACAACAAGGAGTGTATATTGGTCACACACTCCATTCACCCAGGTCCCACCCACAGGAGGTACCCACAACATACAGTCACTGGGAAGGCTCCAGTCAGTCTAGCTGGGCCTTCACAACAACACCATATATGGAACTTCCACCCAACAGCCAGTCAGGGGGAAGGGACAGAGACAGGGCTTCCCAGGACTTTGGGAAAACAAGTTAACAGGCGATAGAAAGCAAGAGGCCACAGGGGCCATCTTGTTTCCTATCAGGAATCAACAGATCCCAATGGCAGGGCCTGGGTATCCCAAAATGGAGGACACCCGGAGCACCTGTCAATTTCAGCATGGAGCTGCCACCAGCCCATACCCTGCTCTGGGGCCACCCACAGGTGCCCAAAAACATACACTAGGGGCACAGGGTTGTACCCCTACCCATGGGTGCCATAAAGGTATCCCATGGGTCTGTTCACCAAACCAAAAAGAGAGAGCTGCACTGCCAGGAGTCCCACATGGACTCCGGGGCAGAAAACATAACAGAACACATGGTAAAAAGCAGTAAAAGGACAAGGATTCAGAGGCCCTGTCCCTCAGATGCATTTCCAGCATCACACATGGGGAAGGCGGAAATCACAAATAGGGGCTAAATGGGTAAAGGCCTGGCAAGCAAAACATTCATTGAGGCAGCCATAAAGTGCACCTCATTCACATAGCCTTGTTCTGGCATAGCCTTTATATTCCAGCTACTTCCTGTACCTCCAACATGGATGCCTGTCGTAGAGGAGGTCCCAGACATGGCCTGCACCCTTGCCCCTTATTTGGAGGTACCAGGAGAGTACTCACCAAGGTGTGTGACGTATGAGGAACAAATGAACCAACAAAGTGCTGCACTGGGACTCTGCCCAGTGTACATCAGAAGATCCATACCTGTTGAAGCGCCCATAACCAGACAACCCTGGGCAGCACGGTAACCTATCAGACAGCCGTACCAGCCGCTGAGACGAAACAAAGAGCCCCTACAGACAGTCCATGAAGAGACCCAAAGAGCTTTAATGGAAGGCCAGTGGAAATGACATAAGAGCCTGAACAGGCTCGCAAATGAACAAAAATGGCTATCACAGAAAATAGATATAATGGACGCAGGAAAGAGACGATGTTAAAACATGAGGAAACGTTGCTACGAGACAAGATTGAAGCAACCAACCAGTTAAACGTGTGTAAGAAAACGATACTGCTTGCAATGCTTTGTAGAAGATTAGAGCGGCAGGCGCCAACCATATATCTACCTCAATAAGGCACATTATACAAGTGCAACTGCATTTTGTAAAAGCAGAAATGTACCCAGGCTGCCAGAGGCCTGACAGACCGAGTTTCAGAACCCAGCCAGAGTCAAGAGAAGGAGCGGAATCGAAAGTCAACAAAGAGCGGCTCATGCCTAGGAAATCGAGGTCATCCAGAGAAAGGGAAGAGAGAGTCAGCTAACAAGACTCAAACTTCAGAGCATACCAGCCTGCCCCATGATGGTCAAGATAAGATGGCCCATTTAGGTGGCGAGGCCGAAACAGAATTAAATACACTAAAAGCTGGAAACTGAAGCAGATTCATGGTGAACTAACACGTGACCAGCCAGGTGCGACGAGGTACCACCGCCTGATGTCATCCAGGACCCGAGGATGCCAAAACTTTTCCTGATAAGAGGCTACAGTTTCGAGGCCATACCCAGCCAACTAATTGACATATAGCCCTAAGATACTGATTGATGGAAGGGAAGCAGGGTGAAACTTGGGACACCAGGCACCTGGGTGTCCATTCTGCATGCAGCTAATTAAAATGGAGTTTTATGTCTAGGGGTGTAACCTGCCCAATCACAATGGACCAAGTTATCTAGGGTCCTATATATCGTAGAACCAATGAGACGTCGTACTTGTAATGATGTCTATCACGTGTGACGTAGTGGGATGGGCGTAGACGCCCACCCGATAAGAATTATCCAATCCGCATGCTGTATTACCATATACAGATATAGCACCTATACTTAAGTTACCTTTCCTAACCAATTATATTGCATGTCGAGTTTTTTGTAGAATTAGATGTCAATGATGACGAATATTGCCTATAAGAATTGCTGTTCAACTGAACTTCGAGGAAGTCGGAGCGAGACAGTTGGTCGCAATTATGCTGATTCCCAACTGCTTCCCTGTTTGATGTACTTGTCAATGAACAGACTTCCCTTTGCCAAACTACTGAGTCCTCATTATTGAATCGTGTTGGACTAAGTGAATCCTGCATCCCCATCCCTCACATGGTGCAGCTATCTTGTCTTACAAGTACTAGAGGGTGAGCACTGACCTATTGGCCCGTTGGTGGATATCTCGCTCTCCTGTACACTGTGTAACATCCAGGAACTGTGTGGAACTGTGTAGCACACTCTAGTGTCTGGGTGTGGCTGCCTATATAAGCCACGCCCAAGGACTAGCCCGAGCTTCATGTGCATTCTGTAGCCTGGAGCACACGTTCACCGCAGCCCGGACTTCCATTGGATCCTTACCTGTTTTCCACTTCACCGCAGCCCGGACTCCTGTTTGTTCTTCGCGATCAAAGCAAGCTTCTCATCTGCTCATCATGCCAGCACTCCGGACCCAACCTGCAAAAGGAAAGGAACAAGTTAGAATCAGTAAGTGTGCGCATGCAACTAATGCCTCTGTCTCCCGCGCAACCAAAGGTGCATCCCTTCTAACTTACCTCTGTGTGTGAGCTGAGCGGAGTACTCCTCAGTGTGGCCGCATCCAGTTAGCTGCTCTGTTTCTGAGACCTGCAAAGACAAATAACTTTAATTAACGCTCAGCGTATTCACAATCAACAACTCACCTTTCACTCCACAACACGCACGCATAGCCAGTGAAGTAACTGGCCATCATTGAACTTACCTTCCGCTCGCAGTTGAACTTACCTGCAGCTGCTGCTATGTGGTCTCCAGTAATCAAGCCTATGAACAGAACTTGCAAACAATTCCCAGTGCTGTAACTGTCTATCAGAACCTATTGAAGCAACTAGCCCCAGACCCACAGACTACTGCGCCCCTGCAGATGCATGATGGAGAGCTTGCCACACTAAACCAAAAGGTGAGCCATGCCCAAAGCAAGGGTATACACTGCACTTGGGACACAGGGAAGGCGGAGGGAGGGTTGGAGTACCTTCTTCACAGAAAACCCTCTAAACACCCATTCTCTTGGCTGGTAAACTCCCAGCCCAGGGGTAACAAGAGGAAGAGACCGGAGGAATCCATTGCTCCTGCAGAGACCCAGTTGAGTGTGACATGCCTATATTGATAGGTAAACTATTAGGAATACCTGATGAGTTTTTATTCAGAATCGAAATACCTAGGATGATGAAGCAGGGCAGATTATCCCCTTGGAATTAGAAGCAGCAGTGGTAAGAGAGCAAAGGGTGTTTGTTCATTTGACAGATGATGAGGGAAGAGGATGGAGAACAATGATAGCCCTCAATGAAGGTTATAGGCTGACAGATTTGACAGATGAGCTGTTTAAGGATGAGTATTTTTCATAAGTCTCACTTATTGGATAAAAGAAGAGAATAGAGAAATATTGCATAGAAGGGCGTTGGTAAAAAAAAGAAACCATTATTTTTCTAGGAAGATTTAGAGAAAGTGGCAAAGATGTTATGAACCACAAGTCCATTTGATGTGGCTCTATTAAAAGTAGTAGGAGCAGTTAAAATCAAGCTTAAAACCAGGAGCACTTTTGCCACATGCAAAGCAATATCCAATGTCCAGAGAGGCGGATGAAGGTATAGTTGAGACCATTTTTGCTTTGATGAAGCAAGGAATATTGGTACCATCTGATTCTCTATGTAACACGGCTGTGTACCCGGTGAGAAAATCGACAAGGGGGTTGTGAACAGTTTTTCAGGACCTTCGCCCTCTAAACAATTTAGTTGAAGCTGAGTTTCCTTATGTTCCAAATTCTGCGACAATATTGTGCAACATCCCATCTAAGGACAAATATTTTACAGTCATAGATTTCAAAAATGTGTTCTTTTCAAATCCCCTCCATGAAGACTCACAAATAGTTCTTCTATCAGGCATTAAGCATAAGTTTTCTTCTGCTATCACCCACAGGTGAATGGTGTCTGTGAATGATTAAATGGATTATTGAAGGAAAGGATTGCAAAGAACAAGATGACCCTAAAGAAGGGATGGCTACATTGCCTACCCCTTGTACTATATCCTCCAAGGAGCCACCCTGGCTCAGATCACCATCTAACTCCTCATGAATTAGTGACTGAATGCTGCATGAGAACCCCCCCCCCTTGCTCCTCAAACTAGGTTAAAAAATCTGATGCCTGTAGTGTAGCAAATACATTAGGTGACAAGTTGCATGATTACCTAAGAACAATGATTGCAAGGTACGGCTGGTAGACCAGTTGGGTTAGTTGTTTTTGTTTGCCTTGTTTCTCACATATTCTGTTGGCCCATTACTGGTGCACGTTTTGTTCTTTTCATTTCATTACTCGACAAGCGAGTGTGGCGGGTGACTGGACGCCTGCTTTTTAGTAATATTAATTCCATTATTGTTTTGCTTTTAATTATTTGTTTTAACTGTACTTGCAACTCTCCTTGTAGCTGTCTTGCCAGCAGGAAGGGGCCTGGCTTCCCTCCCCACGCCACCCAGGGCTTGTGCTTAGTAGCCGGTAGTCTTTCTTTCCATCCTACCACTCACAGAGTGACCGGGAATCTTTCTTCACTGCCTAGCAGTGGGAGAGGCCCAGCACTCTCAGCTCTTAGGCAGAACTGCTCCATCTACTCGGAGGACATCAGGTACAGCTGGGAGACCAGTCGGGTTTGTTGTTTTTGTTAGCCTTGTTTCACACTTATTCTGTTGGCCCATTACTGATGCACTTTTTGTCCCTTTCCTTTCATTGCTCAACAAGTGTGTTTGGCGGGTGACTGGATGCCTGCTTTTTAGTAATATTAATGCCATTTTTGTTGCTTTTAATTATTTGTTTTAACTATTTTTGTTACTCTCCTTGTAGCTGGCTTGCCAGCAGGAATGTGCCTGGCTTCTCTCTGCATGCTATCCAGGGCTCGTGCCTGGTAGCCGTCTGTCTTTCTTTCCTTCCTACCATGCACAGAGTGACTGGGAGTCTTTCTTCACTGCCTAGCAGTGGGAGGGACCCGGCTACTGTCATATGTGTTTATTTCCATGGATGCGCAGCGGGTACAGGTCTTGCGTGCCGATGTTGTGCCAAAGTCAAGCCCGTCTGTGTCTGTCCAGGCTGCGGAAAGCCTCAAACAGATGGAATAATCACAATCCGGTTAGTTATACATGTCAGTTCTTAGTGGGTATAGTCCCCATGAATACGATATTTCCTGAAGAATTCGGAAAAATAGTAATAACGCTGCCCAACTACCTTGATGCTAATCATGTAGAGAAATCTGCTTTTCATGCCTATTTACTAAATACACGCTCTTTAGTCATGCTATCTCTGTTTATGAGCTTTTCCAAGATGATTCCCCAGACATACTATGCCTTACTGAAACATGGCTAACCGAAAGCTCTGCACCTACTTTCACAGAGGCGCTACCTGATGGCTAAAAGATTCTCCATCTTGATCGAGTCGCCCCTCACACTGGGGGTGGCATTGGAATAATTTTTAAATCCAATTTAGTATTCTTATAGATTCCGCTATCACACAATTTGGGTATGGAAGCGCTTCTTGTATGCCTGGCAGCGGATGCTTCCTACTCCATACATTTTCTGATTGTATACCGCCCCTGAAGTCCCTATTCTGCATCCTGGCCCCTTTCCTAGATTTGGTGGCCTCTCTTAATGTTAGGTTCTCCAATCTAGTGATGCTGGGAGATTTTAACATTAGGTATAACCCCCCACTTATTCCCACACTGGCTCAGTTTTTTGAGTCCATCACTGACCTTGGTCTCCATCAATTCATATCTCAAATAACCCATGATTTGGCCGGTATTCTTGATCTCATCTTTTCCACCAACTCCGCCGTTACTGTGGCTTCGGTGAAAAAGGTGTTATGGTCTGACCACTGGCTGATATCCTTCAAAGTGCTCTGTCCCTGCCCTGTCACTACTATCGGTCCAGCTACTGTCATGAAACACAGTTGGCGTACTGCCGGTCTTTCTCGCCAGACATCCTTTATCAACAAGGAGTGCCGAGATAACCTGTTAGTTGATCTATCTTCTCTATCTAAGATCTAACAGGCTGCCCTCAATCTGGTGGCCCCTCTTAAAGCGACTCAGCAGAAGACACATCCACCTGCACCACGGTACATGGATGGGCCCAAAGCAGCTCACCTGAAATCAAGGCAAGCAGAGCGCAGGTGGTTCCTGTCTTATGGCCACAAAGCTAAATTGGTCAATATTCAACTCACTTGCGAATATCATGCACTTATCCATGCCACAAAAAAGTCCTATTTCACGTCTAAAGTGGAAACTGCAGTTAACCAATCCAAAGATCTATTCTCAGTGGTCAAGTCCTTTTCTTTCCCTGCTTGCTTTACTCCTAATATAGTACCAACCACTCAACAACTCTGTGACTCACTAAACAAGTTCTTTGTCACTAAGATTACGGATATCCGTAATTTTATTGGGTCTTGTACCCTGACTCCAGTCAATATTATTGGAGCTGACGGTTCCACCTCCAACTATTCACCATGGTCTCATTTCTCTGTATTTTCCATGGAAGATGTCTCTACGGCAGCTAGCCTACTGAATTTGGCAGCCCCTCCGATCTAGTGCCTTTAAAGGTACTTAAAGAGATTATGCCCTCAGTGATTCTTTCTTGTCAATCGGGCATCATTCCTTATAATCTTAAGCAGGCAATGGTTATCCCCCTGCTCAAAAAACCGTCACTGGACGCTTCTGTTCTTATTAACTATTGTCCCATCTCACTTCTTCCATTTTTCATGAAATTGTTAGAATCTTAGGTCTCCCCTCTACTGTCTTCTTTTCTTGAGCGTTCTCTTTGACTCCTTTCAGTCAGGCTTCCGGCCTGGACGTGGAACAGAGAGTGTCCTGGTGTCATTCGTTGATGATCTTACAATGCTGGCTGACCAGGGTGGAGTGGGTGCCCTGATATTGCTTGACCTGTCAGCAGCCTTCGACACTGCCAATCACTCCATCCTTGTGACCCGCATGGCGGCAGCAGATCTCTGCGGTCCAGTTCTGGCATGGTTTTCATCCTTTCTTTCTAATGTGGGCCAATTTCTTTCTCTAGCACCATTCTATTCTTCTTCCTCTTCTCTTTTTTGTGCAGTCCTTCAGGGTTCTGCCTTGTCCCTTATACTATTCAACATCTATTTTCAGCCATTGATTCATCTCATCCTCTGCTACGGCTTTCGGTGCTATGTGTATGCCGATTACACCCATATTTTGACCAGTATGAGATGTCCTCTCGGTTATGTGAGTTCCTACTGGCCGTGAGGGGCTGGATGAACAGCAATTGGCTGAAACGTAACGTGGGCAAGACTGAGATCCTGGTGGTGGGTTCTTCCCTTGGCTCCACCTCTTGGTCTTCCTCCTTCTGGCCCACTGCTTTCGGCTTTATCCCTACTCCAGTGACAGTGGTTAAGAATCTTGGGGTTTGCCGCTCTGCCTCACGCTCTATGTCTGCTCAGGTGAATGCAGTATGCAAAATGGGGCACTTCTTGTTACGTGCACTCTTCAGAGTACTACTGTATCTAACCAGTCATCTTCATCCTTGTAGTGAAAATCAAAACCGCACCCCCCTGGGGCCAGCACTTAGTGCAATATAACTCCTAATCACCTTCCCTCACAAGTAAGAAACTATGCGAGACACAATGAACTCAGTCTGGAAGAAAGCCACTCACTCAGAAGATTTTATGCTTGCATTTATTGACTACATTAGAATCGAGCAGCAGTTTTCAATAGTATTGGAATTAAAGTGCAAGCAGAGTAATACAAATTATCAGTCACAGATGAATATGCAATTATTCTTACGCTCCTAGGAATCGTTGATGCCGATACCATAGAATCACACTCAGGACCTACGCCACTCTGTGCCCGGCACCGCTCTGGGATTGGCCTAGCCCCCCAAAGCCTGCACACGAGCGGGAATGTGACAGCTGGAGCCTCTGCCCTCTAGTGCTGGCTGGTTGTCCAGGCGCTGTTTTCTACGTGCACGCTTCTTCAAACAGCCCAGGAAGAGTCCCCACCTAACTTGCCCAGGTAAAGATCTCTTATTAGGGGCTGCATGTCAATCACTATGATGTACCAGCTCTTCGAGAATTTTCTAGGCCAAACCTTCCAGGCAGCGAAACATGTTTTCGACTGGAAAGTTCCAACTAGCAACTGCCAGTCTTGGCTCCCAGGATCCCTTTTACATTGTTTTGGGAAGTGCCTTCTACATTCCTGTGTTATCAGTGCACCTGACTCGCAGAGCACGGTGGAGGAAGGCTGCACCTGGCTCCTAAAGGCTGCGCAGGGCTCCTTGCAAAACTAGATGTTAATTTCTCAAAAAGGGCCTTCGCAGTTAACCCCTCGCAAGCATGCTGGCTCACTCAGTTCGAGAGGCCTGGCTGGTCAGCATTTTCCTCCACGCTTCGAATAAGCTCTAAATATACGCAAGATACCTCAGTAGGTTAATGCAAGTGCCTAAATGTTTTTTACTACATTCTACCCCTTTCGAAGTGAGGCCTGAAAATACTGACTCAGTTCCAGGGTCTAGAAGCATGTACGGTGTGCTGTAGACCGATCAAACGATTTTCTAGCACAGTCATTCTATTATAGAGGAAAGTCATTCTGCGGAAAAGCCCAACAAAAACTATAGCAATTAGCATTAGGGAAATCATCAGCCACAGCAATGGATGCAACATTATATTAAGCAGCTTTGAGGTGGAGGGTGACCATCCAGTAAATACATCCCACCAGTGGTGAGTAGTAACTGATTGCAGATGATCAGCCGTTTTGATTAATTGATTCCTGCCTATCATCATTTTGCACTCGGCAGAGATAGCCGAGGTAGCTAACATTTGGAAATCTTTCCAAGCGGTTTGAGCAAATTGTCTTATAGCTTGAAGCTTAGCAGTAATTATCCCATAGGGTAGAGTCCAGTTAAGCAGATGCGTGAGCTCAGCATGTAGAGAGGTGTGAGACCACCGGGTCAATGAATATAAGGTGTGAGTAACAATGTCTAAGATAGTCACAACCTGATCTATGCAAAATGCTTGAGGGTTCCCCAGCAACCTATGATTGTTAATAAGCAAGGAATTATTAGTAACAATACAGGCCTTGTGCTGGTCTATCTGGAAAATGTCAGTCCCATTAATGTGGTGCTGCATCCAGGTGCACTCCCCTGCTGTGGGATGCATGCATGGATCCGGAATCCTCCCAGTTTGGGGACACACCCACCCCTGATCCCAGGGCATGCAGCTATGACTGTGGATGGTGTAGTTTTGGCTGTCTAAACAATCTCCTCGTATTTGCGGAACCCACCAGGAGCCATTTATTTTCATAGGCAAGACTATGAAAGGGCACCATATTTCCAAAACATAAGCAGTTCTACTAACTTGCATTAAAGCGTGGCATGTGTTATTAATGCAATCAAAAGCAAGTGGTTTAATCCATATGTTTTCTGGTAACATTAGCTCTGTGTGCCAGTGGGTTGAGGATAGTCGCCCGCACTCGGAACGAAAAGCCAACACCTGCTGATTTAACAAGGTTTGCCATAAAATGCATCGGATGTTTTTTGCAGTCTTGTTGACCTGCCCTATGGCAGAAAAGATGTCTTCATAGCTAAAATTCTGCCATCTCCAATTGTTGCCAATTCTTGTAGCAGCGTTTCGCAGGGTAGGGCTTATCAATGGGCCCCACTGTGCCAGAAGCTTTATGGCAGCACTGGCATCAGAACCCAGGGTGGCTAACTTATTGCGCACAGTTTCTATGTCAAAGGCGTTTAAAGCCCCCGTTCCCACACCCGCTGCTCCCGCAATCAATGAATCTAGCCCCCTAGCTAAGCGCAATTTGGTGATGGGCCACAAAAATTGACTCCATTTGTAGCAGCTTGGCTGTAATAATGAAACATTGCCTTGTGACAAAACTATATCTAAGTGTAGTTCATTAATAATAGAGGCGTGCATTACGGGCCTACAATTTAAATGTTGTCTTACTACTGAAAAATCTAACATGTGCACAGTTTCTACCTTTTGTGATTTAAAGAACACCATTCTCCAGGTGGCATGCCTGCCATATACAATATTAGCTTTAGAAACAAACACCATACTACCATCCGGCAGTGGCTGTTTCGTTGCACAATTGTATGAAATGCATTTAGTCAAGTTATAGTCCACAAAAGCTTGGCGAGTACACTCGCTGCAGTCCTTGGGGCAGAAGAAACATGAAACATCAAACAAATTGTTGGATCCGTTCACTGAAACATTTTGGCCTAGAACTTCATAAACACCAGTCATATGTGTCGGTGACAAAAGGTGTCTGACAATGTGCCAAGCCAGTACTTTAGCAGTTCCATATGGATACTCATTTGTAGCACTTTTCTCACAGGTTGCGGTGGGATTGTTATCCTGACGCAGGACTGGAGCATCAGGTGTCATGCATGCGATTCTCAGAGTCCATGTAGCATCTTGCATCAACCCATTCTTTACAGAGAAAGCGTTTGCTTTGCAGGTCAGGAGTACCCACAGCAAGGCAAGTCCCATCCTCGTCATGTACCACTACGTTCGTGGTGTGAGCCTAGTAGCAGGGATATAAACAGGCATGTCAGAATTCTGCAATAGTACAACATAAGTACTTCCAACATCTTGACTCAGCACTTCCCCAGCCTCAGGCTTGTTGTTTGGATGGTGGACCCACACCTTTTTCCCTGTGCTACCGAAACCACCCTCATCCCTCTGCGTGGTGTCTGGGGCTTGTTTACTTTCAATCACTTGGGGAACAACTGCTTTCTCGCAAATCAATTGTGAAATTCGGTCATATTTGGTTAATGGTACCTCAGATGCACCAGCGTTATGTAAAAGTACCGAAACAGTCCCTTGATAATCAGGATCAATCACAAAATGTCAATGCCTTTCTTTGCCAGGCTGGATCCTGCAACAATGCGTCCATAAGTGCCAGCCGGCAATTTGAGGCCAATACCCAGTGATATGGATTTGGTTTGCCACGCCGGTATCACATCATCTTCATAGGTAAATAAATCAAGTCCAATGCTGCCCGCAGTAGCTTGTACAGGCAGCTTTGCTTCTTTGTCTGTTTTCCACACAATAAGAGTCTTTGTGGATTCCACCTTCTCACTTGTCAGTCTCACAAAATGGTGTCTGCCGGTTTCCCATTGTTCAGTTCAAACAGTGCTTGTGGCAGGTGTTTGGACCACCCCTTCAGAGTGTGAGTCTTAGTCAGTTTCCTTATTTGTTGCTTGAGCAGTCTGTTGCTACGTTCCACCAGAGCAGAAGCTTCAGGATACCGACTGATGTGCAGTGTCCATTTGATGCCTTGTTCCAGCACCCAGTTCTGCACATTATGTCCGGCAAAATGGCTGCCTTGATCTGATTGAATTTCATCCGGAATACCATAGTGCCTGATGAGGTATTCCATTCCTTGCAAGGTAGCCTGTTGATCTGCATGGGCGACTGGATAGGCTACCAGCAGTCCAGAATATGTGTCTACCATGGTCAACACATAATGCTTCCCATTTTCGGGCGGCAAAGGGCCAATGTATTCAACTTACCATACGCTAGCAGCTCTTTCACCTCTTCTCAAAGGGCCTTGAGGCTTCTTCTCCAGTGGATAGTGCTTTACTACGCAGCACACAGAACAGTGGGAGGCAGCTTGCTTGGCATGATCCATGGTAATGGGCAATTGTCTCCTCTTAGCCCATTCATAGGTTGCTAGTTGCCCTAAATGCCCTGAAGTTTGGTGTGCTCAGTCCGCCATTCCTTGCAATACCTCAGCTTCAGGTGTTGTCACTGGGCGAATCTTTGCCATTTGATCCACTTTGTTGTTAAACAGTGCAGCCAGTGAGGTGTCAGGGGCATGTGTGCATCGACATGCCCAATGCAGATTTTGCACCTCTCACCTTTGCGCCACATCTCTTCGCAGATGTCCGGCCCTCCCCAGATCGGAGTGTTTTTGATCTGCCAGCTGTCTCTTCTCCATGCCGGTGCCCTATGCGTCAGGCCTTGATATGTGGCCCAACTGTCCGTGTATATGTATGCAGTTTCTGTTTCTTTCACCTGTTCAATTACGAAGGCCACCGCCTGCAGTTCAGCATATTGACTGGATCCTCCCACACCTTCTCTCATCAGCAGTGTTTCTCGGTGGGGCTGGAATGCAACAGCTTGCCAGTGTCTTTGCCCTTTATCATACTTTGCTGTGCCGTCCGTGAACCATGCAGAATTATGTTCTTCCTCCATCAATGTATCATAGGCGGGCGCAACTTTGAAGGGAGATTCTGGCAACGCAACTGGGGTGCTCGGTTCAGGCATCGCTTCCAGATTCACTGCCTATAGCATTTTTTCTTGCAGTCTGGAAACCCCTGTGCGGCCAGCTTTTGCACGTTGCTGTAAATACCATTTCCATTTTACATGAGTGGCATCTTGTGCCCTGCCACTCTTTCCACCTACAGCAGTGTCGCGCACCCAGCCCATGATCGAAATTTGTGTGCAAATTGTCACTGGTTGCTCGCCTGCAATTCTTTCAGTCTCAACTAGAGCCCAGTACACTGCAGTAACTTGTTTTTCAAGCGGAGTATATCTTGTCATAGGATCTGTGAGTTTTCTTGACCCAAAACCTTGCAGCACTCTTTTCTGTCCTTGCTTTCGCCACAAGCTCCACACAGCAACATCACTGTAGACAAGAATTTCCAGTTCAAAAGGACCATTCTTCGTCATGGGGCCCAGCGTAATGTAACTCTGCAAAGCGTCCTTAGCCTGCTGAAAGACAGACTGTTGATCTAGGACACATGTAAAATCATGTTTCTTTCTGGTGACTTTGTAGATTGGTTTCAGTATCAGGCTTAAATGAGGTATGCGATTTCTCCAAAAACCCAATGAACCTTTGTGACTCTTTTTTAATTGCTGGTGGACTCATCTGTTGAACCATATCAATCACAGGTTCAGGGAATTTCTTAACTGAACCAGACCAGATTGCGCCTAAAAATTTCACCTCTTGAGCGGGCCCTTGTACTTTCTTGGGATTTATGGCCCACCCCCGGTTTTGCATGTGTGTGATCAACTTTTCAGCAACTTTTTCCACAAGTTCTTTCTCAACACTGGTTAGCATGATGTCATCGATATAGTGGTCAACATACACATCATCCAACTGCACCATCTGTAAGTCTCTGGCAATCAATCCATGACACAGAGTGGGACTATGCAAATACCCCTGGGGCAATTTAGCAAACGTAAATTGTCTGTCTCCCCAAGTTATAGCAAATTGGTCAATATCAATGGATAATAATGCATTGGTCAAGTCAAGGACCACATGCCATTAACCCACTTCTCTCGTAAGGTTTTCAATCAGAGTAATGATGTCTTGCACCGCCACGGCTAAAGGTGGCACCTTCTTGTTCAAGGCGCAAAAATCAATTGTTAGGCGCCACACCCCATCTGGGCGGCGGATGGGCCAGACCGGAGAGTAGAATGGACTGACTGACGGCCTCATTATGCCAGCTTTCACCAATGACTCAATAGTTTCACCAATCTCTTTGTTCCCTCCTGGCAGCCTGTACTGTTTCACACACACTGGCTCAGCAGGAGGAGGTAAATACAAGGGGGATCATTTTGCATGCCCAACCACCATAGGGTTAACTACTCTTACATGGATTTGTCGATTGCCAAACACAAACTCAACCAAATCTGTTGTCACACTCCTTCCCAACAACACATCCAGCCCTAGTATCTACTCGGGTATGTCTGCAATCAGGACATTTGCTGTGAAGGGCATTCCCTTGCCAATTGACATCTTTACATTAAAGGCCTTTGCAACAGTTTCCGCTCCCCCATAACCATGGACCAAAACTCTGGGACCAGATAATTTATTGGGATTGCCATTCAGAATGCTTACCTCAGCTCCCGTGTCTAATAGAGCCAAAACCTGTTTCACTTTGTCATTCAAATACAATGTAAGTGGCACAAAAGGGCGTCTGTCTCTGGGACTGGTTCTCTTTATTAACCGTACCTCAAAGACAGAGCCAGCCCTTCAATCAAAAATGGGGTCTGGGACCTCCCATTTGTCCTTTTTCAAATCAGGGTACATTTTTGCCCACACTTTGGGCTTCAACACATCTTCGTCAGGGGGTGCAATAGGGCTAGTTTCCCTGGCCCCCGCTTCTGTAATTTTTTCCATTTCTCAAGCAGCACAGGTGTGGGTCTACCGTCTATCTCTTCCTTTGGAATGCCTGCTTTTATCAGGTCTGCCCACATTTGCCTGCATGTAACTTTAATGGTGTCAGCTGTCTCTTTAGACTTCGCATTGTTGCCAAGTTTTTTCTCTGAATCATTACTCGCCGCCACTAGGCACGCAGCTTTGCACACATCCACCCCTTCTAATATCCCCAGTAACAGTGCGACTTCACCAATTTCTTTACCCTGCGCCGGGCCCAGCAATGAAAGCAATTCTCCTTTCATGTGACCACGGGCATTTCGCAATAAGCACACGCGCATCCCTGCCGTAAACAGCTCCATATCGGGTCCTGCACAATTTGCACTGCACATCGCGCACTGTAACCCCATCTCTCTAAGCTTCTCTGTAGCCTCGGGCAGTGAGTTCCAGGGCCCCAAGTTTCCTCCATGTCCATAGGACTTGCATACAAAGTTATTAATGCATTCTGAAGCCAATTGATCAAGAAATGCGACCCTTGCTGCCCTAGCGCACCGCGCAACATCTGTCCCAGCATTACATTAGTAGTGATTGAACCCATCTTCAATAATTCTTCTGGGGTTAAGAAGATACCATCTCTGCCGGTGTCCCAAACTCTCAAACACCACTTCAAAATCGGTTCACCTGCTCTTTGTCTAAACAACTTGGCAATGTCTAAAAGCTCTGTCTGTGTATAATCGCGGACAATTCTAGTATTCTGAATGTTTCCACCGCCAGCTTGGCCTTTTGAATTGTTAGTGATTAATGGCCGCGCTGGATAAACACATTTCTTTGGAGCACATTCCAGCTCCTCTCCCTCCGAACAGTCTAGCTCTGCGATTCTGACTTCAACTGGTTCATCCCAGTCAAATGTCTGTTCGGATTCACTATCGCTGACATCGCCAGACCACAAATTTGGATCCCATGTATCTTTCCTAATTAACGCTCGAATTCTTAACTTTGACGGATTGCCTCGCCGCTGTCTGCGCTTGTGCGTGGCTACACACACAGCTAAAGAGGCACATCTATCCTCCATCTGATCAGCCTGCTTAACAGACGATTCCAGGGATTCCCTCATAATAATCTGTTGCTCCTGGTGCAGGGTAATCTCATCAATTAATTTCCTAATTTGTGCATCCTTAAGCAATTCCTTCTCTTGCAACTTTCAGAGCGCCCGCAGCAACAACCAGCCTGCGTTTCCTGCGGCTTTCTGCTCCCTTCGGCATTTCCCAAGCAGTAAACTCTCCGAACACTCACTAATTAGCGCCGGGGAAACATCATTTTCAAGCATGTCCCATGCCCTCAGCGCAGAGTACCGATGCAAAATGTCTGCCACACCTTACCATGCATTTGTTACCGGCCACCTCGGAATGTGACAGAGTGCACTATTCCCTTCATTGCATTCATCCTTCCCCTGTTTCTTCCAGAAAGGTATTGTGCTTGCAAATCCTGCCGACTACGCCAAATGTAGTGAAAAGGGAAACCACACCCCCCTGGGGCCAGCCCTTAATGCAATATAACTCCTAATCACCTTCCCTCACAAGTAAGAAACTATGCGAGACACAATGAACTCAGTCTGGAAGAAAGCCGCTCACTCAGACGATTTTATGCTTGCATTTATTTACTACATCAGAATCAAGCAACAGATTTTAATAGTATGGGAATTAAAGTGCAAGCTGAGTAATACAAATTATCAGTCACAGATAAATATGCAATTATTCTTACGCTCCTAGGAATCGTTGATGTCGATACGATAGAATCACACTCGGGACCCATGTCACTCTGTGCCCGGCACCGCTCTGGGACTGGCCTATCCCCCGAAAGCCTGCACACGAACGGGAATGTGACAGCTGGAGCATCTTCCCTCTAGTGCTGGCTGGTTGTCCAGGCAATGTTTTCTAAGTGCACGCTTCTCTCAAACAGCCCAGGAAGAGTCCCGACCTAACTTGCCCAGGTAAAGATCTCTTATTAGGGGCTGCATGTCAATCACTATGACGTACCAGCTCTTCGAGAATTTTCTAGGCCAAACCTTCCAGGCAGCAAAACATGTCTTCGCCTGGAAAGTTCCAACTAGAAACTGCCAGTCTTGGCTCCCAGGCTCCGTTTACGTTGTTTTGGGAAGCACCTTCTACATTCCTGTGTTATCAGTGCATCTGACACGCAGAGCGCGGTGGAGGCAGGCTGTGCCTGGCTCCTAAAGGCTGCGCAGGACTCCTTGCAAAACTAGATGTTTATTTCTCAATCAGGGCCTTCGCAGTTAACCCCTCGCAAGCATGCTGGCTCACTCAGTTCGAGAGGCCTGGCTGGTCAGCATTTTCCTCCACGCTTCGAATAAGCTCTAAATATATGCAAGATAGCTCAGTAGGTTAATGCAAGTGCCTAGATGCTTTTTAATACAATCCTCAGGTTGTTGCCGCTATTGTTATCAGTTGAATCGACTATTGCAATGCCCTGTTTCTGGCTCAACCACTTGGCTTAATTTATCGGCTCTAGCGTCTTCAGAATCTGGCAGCTAGGGTTGCCTCCTCTACGCCTTATGGGTTGCACATCAGTCCTGTGCTCCGTTCCCGTGCTCCATTCCCTTCACGGGCTGCCTATAGCAATAAGGATCAAATTCAAGTCTCTGTGTCTAGTGCACAAAGCATTCTACCACCATGGTGTGGAATATCTTCAGGATAAGTTTCAGCTCTATGTGCTTGGCCGGGCTCTTCGTTCCACAACCGCACACTTAGTGGCGATCCCCAATTTCCGCTGTTTAAGAACTAGGGGTCGTGTCTTCTCAATCTTTACAGCTAAATGATGGAACAACCTATCCATTGCTATTAGGCAGGTTGAGAACCACTACATTTTCGCTGTCTCTTAAAAACATGACTCTTATAGGTTATTACTAGCCTTTTTTGCCGACTGTCCTTCGGCCCATGATGCCCTTGGGTGACAGTGTGTGTTGCAAATTCTGATAACATAACATAACATAACATAACATAACATAACATAACATAACATAACAAGTGTTTCTTTCATGTCTCAACAGGTCAAGAATCAAAGGGATGGGTCAAAGAGAAGCAACAAAGACTATCAACCCATTTAAATAGGGGATTTGTTAAAACAACCCAGTATATACCCAGGATACCAGGTGCTGGTACGAAACTTTGTACGCAATGGGGACTCGGAAGCAACGGCACCGTTGCTGACAGTGCCAGTGCTTCCAACTCTGCCTGCTGGGGGCACTGTACCCAGTGGTGTCAGACCTGTCGGTTGCATCGGCCTCGGCATACAGACTCGTAGTGTGTCAGTCCGGAAACAAGGGTAGCGGTAACCTTAACGGCACCCTTGTTTCCGGACCGCCACACTTGTAATGAGGCCCTATGCATTAAAGTACAGGAGCTGAAAGAAGGAAAGCACACTTTATGTTACCTATTGCAATTACACACATTCCTGTATGCTGTTTTTACCAATATGCAGATAAAGGGCAAAGTCCCAAAGTTTTTGTTTTCGGGGAACCAATTCTCAAGAAGGGACGTTAATCAGGAGACAGAAAATGGTGCGTAAAGCACACATAATTGAAAAACCCCTCACTACTGGAACCCAAGGGGAAGTAGAGATTGACCGATTGTCATCACATACAACTTAACAACACCACAGATATGTCACACAAATACACATTGCGATGAAACTCATTGGGACTAGAGGAAAAATAGAACAATCTAAGTGGGAAAAATATGTATAAATCTTATTTTATTGATAAATATTAAAAGCAATATATATTCATACAGTAGTGCATCACGAAAAACACAAAAGACGACTGTCTATGCAATAGGACATACAATGGAGAGAGTGGAGATTTTATCAGTCCTCCTTTCGCATTTGAGAAATTTGACTATAGCGGTTTTGCTTAAACGCTATTAGAGAAAGAGAGTGTCTACATGTTTCGGCCAGAAGTCAGATTAGATACGTTCTCAGGTATCCATTCAGGAGTAAGTAAAATGGTCATCTTCAGGACAACAAATTTCTTTATGATGAAGCTGATGTGTAGTTTAGATGAGACATCGTGGATTTAATTCCACAGGGTCAAGTGTGCTGGAGTAGATGCAAACGTTCATCCGTCTCAGAGTTATTTTACGTACGTTTGGCGGCACACTAGTGGCACAAATCGTAGGGACTATGGCAAGGTGCACCACATCAGATAGTTTAATCACCAGCGTTCCTTCCACTATACTTTAACACCGCGTCTTTTTATTGTACAAAGAAGCTGCATGTAAGGGTCAGAAGTGAATGCAACTCGAGTTGAAGGTATATATCCTTCTCGAGAAACTCCTGCAGCAATGGCACCTGAGTGTGACAATCCCAGCAGTGACTAAAAATGCATAGAACACAGAGGCACCTAAATCCGACAATTCCAGCAATGACTAAAATGCATAGAACAGGGAGGCACTTAAATACGACAATCCCAGCAGTCAGGCCCGGCTCCAGCAGGGGGGCTATGGGGGCCAGGCCCCCCCAAGGCCACCCTCTGGCCCCCCTAGAAAGGATGCCATGCCACTGGGACTCAAGGGAGTAGGAGGGTGGGGGTGAATGTCATTCTAAATATGCAATACCAACCTCAGACATTATTCTGAGAAGCTGAACTGCAGCAGGCCCGGCCAGGATTTGTTTGCTTGCCCCAGACAATGATTTATGCCATGAAAGCACAAATGACCACGCAGATGAAGGGCCATTCACATCTCCAAGTGAGGTAGCACACTTATTGAAGCAGGCGGCCTATCACTATTTTCTCAAACCTAAAATCCAATTTTGGTTTCTGTAATTTAAATTATGTTTATGTTTTGTGGGACTATAGCTTTTTTCACACCATGCTTAATAAAATGGTTAACAATATCAAACAATAAATGACAAGTGATGTTGCTTGAACACAGATTTTTGCAGAAGGTGCATCATCTGACTGGGCGCCCTTACAAATGTCATTGAAAGAATATATTATGTTGCATTAATTGCTTGAGTATAAGTGAAAAGATAAGGTTGGTAGTAACACAAATTTAATTCTGGAGGGGAGAGTGTAGTAAAATCAAAAAGTGATAGATGCAAGGGTTTGAATTGAACATTACCACTATTGTTGCTTTGCGCAACATTCCATGCCATATTTCTGTAGTATGTCTGTGCCATTACAGGAGGGGACAAGCCATTAGCCAATGACTGTTGGTTCTGCCACCAAAAGGTGCAGTTCAATCTGAATTGCTAGGCCATGTTTCCTCTCCACTGGAACACAAGCAACCACATGCATTTTTAGGCCTTGTGGTCTAGCAGTTTAGGAATGGCTCCTCATGTTGGTGACAGGTCCACGGTTGATTTGCAAACAATGGAATGGAAGGCTGGCCAGAGCAATGCCAGTGGTTATAAGTGATTCGGAGACTTTTGCCTTATTAGATGCAAGCCAGAACTCATGCAGTGCAAGATAAGTGGAAGAAAGGATGGAGATTATTGTGTGAGGAGAAACACACATCCATTGGGTGTGTAGGGTAATTTACCCACCCAGTGACTAGCCAGGGCTATGTTAAATCCTATGGCATTACCACCATCTACCTCCCCCTCGCCACCAAAACGTCATCTTTCTGGAACTCTTTGAGCTAGCTCTATCACAAAGTAACACACACATGTTGCTGTATAGGGCCTTCCAGTGTTATATCTAAGCATTCTTTTGAGTGTTTAATTACTTAATTGCCTATGCAAATGAGCTCCGTGTGTAATATAAATATCTTAATGTGTTTCTTTAGCCAGTTGATTTTATAAGCAATATCTTTGTCAATGCCTCTGTTCCTTGCACTGAAATCCTGTCTTAAAAAAGCAATCGCAAATCCAACAGTGTTGGCTTGTGCATAGGTATTAGACATACATTTGCCAGCCATGCCATTATATGCCCAGACACTCACACCATGTTCCAGCTGTTCCCCTCTTATGTGCTGGGTGGTACCCTTAAGTTCCTGGCAAAAGCCAACCCATGTTTAATCAAAAGCCCAAGCTGTTGGCTGTGCCAATGCATGTTGACTTCAGTTTGTCCCCTTAAGTGAACGTATATATGCCCAGATGTGGGTGTCTTGCTTGCTACGCCAAGGAAGTCAAGCTGCACCTGACTGAGTTGGTCCAACTAGGCACTAACTGAAAATGAAAAGGCTAGGATGGCAAGTATGGACCAGTTTCAGATATTCTCACGTGTACTTACTAGTGGGGATCCGACATAAATAGAATGTATGTGTGTCTGTGTAGAAGCCAATTCTACTCTGCCAGAATGTTTCATGATGGAAACTGATAAGCACTCACTTGATAACCTCATACATTTTGATTATTTTAACAGAGTTTGCATTCAAACAGAATACATCATGTGTATTGTGGGTTTGTTTGGAAAGTATGATGTTATTCCTGGGTGCTGGGTGTTAGGCAGTGCCGGAAATGAAACATGAACACCTGTAAAATAAAACATGAGAAAAGCGTTTCATATATTGTTGAGGGCAAAGTATAAAAGGTGTACATCTTTTTAAACTAAAAAGCAATATTGAAATATTTCCTGAAGAGTGCAATCAGAGGTGGATTTAACATTTGGACCTGGGACAAATGCCCATGCCCCTCTGCTCTGCCTCTTCAATCTCAAATCAAACAGCCAGAGCTGCACAGGCCCTCCCAGTCAGGTCTTATCTTTTCAATGTGTCTCAGAGGCAGATTATTTCAACAGGAAGCGATTAGATATGAAAAAAGGTAACCGGCAGTGACCATTGCTATGGCGCTATTTTCTTTAAATTATAACAAGCTATTTAAGTGTGATTGTTGGGTGATTAGAAATTAAGGGGATACAGAACAACCCATGTGAAACAATGACCTTGTCATGAAATTTATTTCCCTTTGTGTCTGATGAGGATTTGTGTAAATTCTCATTAATTTCTATGCTTGAGCTTGTAGGCTTCCATTCAGGATGGGGAAAATAAAGCTACAATCATAGGGGGGCTTTTTCTAAGTCAAGCAGAGTGGAAAAAGTGGTGATAAATGCATTTATTGACACACTTTTTATGAGCTGCAGGATTTTGTATGATTTGTCAGGCGAACCTGGAGAACAGATCAGACTTAACAAAGTCCAACTGCCAAATCTGATTGGTTTTCCACCAGCACATGTTTTTATTTTGTCAGAAAAACAATAGATTCCTATGGGGTACACCTGCCTTATATACCTGGTAAAAGCAGGCAGATTCCAAAGGAATCCATTGTGGATGGCTCTCACAATCATTAATTGTGGAAGTGATTTAGACTTTTCCAGACACGTAGTGGAAAAGTGAAGAGCAAAGATGATTTTCACCTGTGTTTTACCCTTTACTTTTCCAGTACTTGATGGAAACAATAACATTAATGAATGGCCACTTTTGCAAAAAGTGCAAATAGGAGTTGTCCCCGCCTGTGCAATTTAGGATGAAAACGAAATCCCCCCCTTACAATTTTCATCAACACATTTCTATAATGATGAATATGAATACATTGTCATGTTGATTTATCATCTGACTTGTGCATTTTTTAAATAATGTGGCTCAAATCGAGTATTATTTTAGCTATTCAAAACCAAACTTCAACACATATTTGTACCAACTTGAGCTTGGAAGATGCATGGTCAAGGATCTAAATGTCAGGCTAGGTTCAAAGTCTGACTTTACCGCTTAACCGAAGTGTGTGATCCTGGACAAATCATTTAATTTCTCTATGCCTTACCTGATAAAATTAAGTGCCCCTAGAAGTGCTTCGGGTTGCATTATAAGCTATTCCAAAAAGCCTCACTCATGGTTTAATAGTTGGGCAGCACTGGCATTACGACCCACCAAGAACACACACATCTTTCTTTGAAAATATCAGGCCACATTTATTGAACACAATTGTGTCATTCAATATCAAATTAAAGTAAACACATCAAACAAAAAATCTGTCATGGACAATTGCTTATTATAACCAGTATGTAAACAGTATCTACCAGACAATGATGTACAGCGGCATGGTTGGGGAGCAATGCCCTCTCCTACCTACCCCGCCCCACCAGGACTGATACCAAGAGGGTGGAAACCTCTCAACCTGGACTGTCTGCCTCCTGATGCAGCTCTCCCAGCCACAGCACTCTCTCCTACATGCTAGCACTCCCTTGGACCCTCAATTTAATTAAAATGTGCTGCAAAAAAGCAACACAAAATCAAAGGTGTTTAAAATGTAATTTAGTAAGAAACAAAATCTCCTATTCCTTGCTTCAGTATTCCAAAGGTGTGGGTGTCCATCTTTCACAACAAGATGGGGGGACCACAAGCACCTCCTTCGGGGCCTGCTGGGAGTAGCCACAGTGTTTAGGAAGGTATTGTTGGGTGAACACCATCTGAGATGGTACAAGGACTGCTCGGCACTCTCAGAGCAGGAGGAGGCATCACCCTCGATTCTCCCCAGCCAGGCCAGTAAAGGTATGAGTAGGTGGGAGTAGACGCAGGAGTCAAGTCCTAAAAAAAGAAGTGGGGGGACTCATTAGCATAGCTACAGGGAGTGATGTCACAGGAAGTGGTGGCATCACAGGAAGTTGTGTGGCTAGAAGTGACATCACAGGAAGTGACATAAGTTGCATTGTGTGCTTGTTCAAGGGTACTGCACAGATGTGGTCACAGGAAACTAAATTTCCCATGGTGCATCCAAGCCCACAGAAAACATTAGTTGACACAGACTCTGTTCTGTTTCACCCAAACTCCCACTCCTCCCTCAACCATGCATTCATTTGTTATATGAAAAACAAAAACTACACGTCAGTGGGGACAGTAGAAGAGAGAAGGCAGGAAAGCGGAAGAGACAATATGAACTGGTTAATGAAAGAAGGGCGAGCATAGAGGGACACTGGCAGTTGAAGAATGGATGGCGCGGGGTGACTGTGTAACAGACAAGGAGAAGTAAGGAGGCTGATAGTGTTTGTGACAAGTGAATAGACAACTTGCTGGGTGCTGTGACAGCAGTACACGCATAATGCCCAGCCCAAAACTGCATCCTTTGAAGCATAACCAGGGCCATCACACCAAAGACTGCCTGTAGCTGTTCTGACCCATCAGTTTTGACATTGCCGACACACCCGCCTGATATTACCAGAAATTAGCCTGCATAATCCTAGACGGCAGCCTGACACCATCCCAGCCCAACACAGTAGCATGACTGCCCCCTTATCAGCCTGATATAGCAATCAACCACATCAGTATGGCATTGGTTCGATATATCAGCCTAACACATTGGAATAACTTTATCGCTACTGCCCACACGCCAACAAGACACGGTCCAATACAGTGGCCCAACACACCAACCTGCTGTGCCTCAACACACACGTGCACACTACCACCCCTAACATTGAGTGTCTTGTGTTCGTCCCCTACTAATGCAGAGCTTATGAACTTCCTGCCGTTTCTTCCCTTCATCACCTCTAAACCCACCACTTTTTTCAACAGTTTCCATATTTGTATACTTCAGCTTATTGCAGGGGTCTCATGCTGCACCATAGTATGCATGGAGAGCCTACCCAGACCTCTTTATTTCTAGTATTGAAATGGTGGTCCTGCATTTACAATTTAAGCGAACACTCAAAACCTACTAGTACTAGAATGCAAAGCATAACACCAGGACTGGGTGAACCACCCACGAGGACATGGGACCACTTGTGATCTCCCAACTCATAGAAGACTTAAACAGCGTATCTTTCAGAGGGGATTGTTTGAAAGACAAGTGGAACGTATGGAGCAGTGGGGGTTCTTATTTACAAAACGGCAGCTGTCAAAAGCTCAATATAATTGAAAAAAAAAGAAAATGGGTTTATGATAGAGCAAAGAAGATTGTGCATGACTGCAACTCCCAGGAGACATTAGTTTGTTACATGAAAAACAAGGACTACACGTACACAATGATATGCTTACCGTAAATTGGAATATAATGTGCAAAGCGTCAAGCATATAAATGGTCCATTTTAATAACATTCATAATATTTTGAGTCATATGCAGGTCGCACTGTTGGTAAAAATGGCAAGTATGATGTCACATGTACCAGGTAAGATTCCTCACTTTGGCTATTACCAGGTTGAGCGAGGCCACCATTCCATCCTTGAACCTTCCCGAAATGAAAAGCATGGAAAACTAGCCACACAGCGTAATGTTGATGGGTCCTCTTCTTTAACATGGCGCTAAATGGAAACCCAGTACTAGGAGCAAAATGGAATACGGCGTGGAAAGAAGAGATGCAATGGACCGCAGAACAAGATTAAGAGAGATACTGTGCTTATCTGGCACAGTGGTATATTGCTAGGCCTGTGAACTGGGCAACTGTGGTTTGAGTTCCGAGGATGGCAAAAATTCTAATTTAAAGAAAAACAGTCAATGTTTTTAATTTTAGAGACAGTCTCTAAAATACCAAGGGGGACGGTGTCCACCCTCTGAAAAAAGTGGGTGTACACGTCCACCCGCGTGTTCCTTCGACTTGAGCCCTGGAGTGGGAAGTGTATGGAATGGTGGTTATGGGAGCTGAAGGAAGTTGATTGGGGGGCTGAAAGGTGAAGGGTGATCAGATATATTAGAAAGGAGAGAGCAGATGGGAAGGGAACATAGGTAGATTGATGGTGAAACAACATTTTCCTTGCTTCTTCTTTTGTTCAGTACTTTTGTTTTATAGAGGGGTGTACATTTCTATTCTATTCTATTCTATTCTATTCTAGTGTATTTTTTTATAGCGCCAACTAACACGTAGGCCTCGGAGCGCTCAGATCTGGGAAGAATTATCTTTCTGGATCCCGGATCTGGGAAATCTGGATCAATGTGTCCCACACCCTATGGAATTTGGGCCCCCCTGATCACAAACCTGGCCCACCCAGATGAAAATTCCTGGAACCGGGCCTGCCAGCAGTGACTAAAATGCATAGAATAGGGAGGCACCTAAATGCGACAATCCCAGCAGTGACTAAAATGCATAGAATAGGGAGGCACCTAAATGCGACAATCCCAGCAGTGACTAAAAATGCATAGAGCAAGGAGGCACCTAAATACGACAATCCCAGCAGTGACTAAAATGCATAGAATAGGGAGGCACCTAAATGCGACAATCCCAGCAGTGACTAAAAATGCAGAGAGCAAGGAGGCACCTAGTTGTGACACTCCCAACAATGACTGACATGCATAATATAACTACCTTGAAGCAAGACATGTGTGTATATAGGCAAGAGGGTGCATTTAAAGTACATTTACAATGTTAGTAGACGTCTAGTCAGCGGAGCAAGCAACATGCTGAGTATCATGTTGAGCTAATTAGTGCAACCCAGTAGTCTATCGGTACACAACACAGAGGCATACAGTCTATTGTGTCTGGATAAAAGTATATGCATAGTTTGGTTAGTATGTTACAAACGTGTACAGTAACACTTGATGGTATGCAGTTCAGGCTGTGTCTAGGTCAAATGACCATTTGCCATGATTATAGTAGAGCATGCAGTTGAGCGAGACAAATGGGTGTTCTCGATCATTAGTAACAGTGGGCTTGGCAACTTCGATGCGGCCGATAGATCAAGTAAGGTGTGCCATATCGGTGATAGATTAGGGCGATAAGTAAAGAACGTGGAAGAGTGCAAGAGTGCAAAAGTTTGAAGGCAAGGGACCAGGGGACGGTAGGGAGTTTGGATCACTGTCTATATCTAGTGATTAAGTAGTGAGAGGGGGTTAAAGTACTCACATAGATCTGGCTCGAATCGGGCAGGGGATCTGGCCGACGGCACGTACGGCCGCGGACAGGTGCAGACAGGCCCTTTGGCTTGCCCTTCGGCTGCCGCCTATCGGTCAGCTAGAGGGCGGGTGATTGTAGGTGCAGCCAATCACAGGCTGCAGATGCTGCTAGGCTCCTTGAGGGTGCTGAATGTTGCACGAAGCGGCGGCCATTAAACACGTTGCGGGGAATGGCGGCCAGTAGAGCAGCTACGCTGATCCGAAGTAATCTGGGCCCCAAATTGCGATTTTGACAATTTGGCGAAGACAGGAGGCGGATTCTCAGAATTATAATGCCAAAAGCAGGCAAAGTGTAGAAATGCGCTCACGTTGCTCATTCAGAGCATGGGGTGGCCGTTGGGGTCGCAACGATCTCCTGTGTCTTGTGGGTGAGGAGAGAAGGCTCTGGCCCTCTCCTCTATGCACGGTGTCGACTCTGCACTTTTGGGTGGAAATGAGCGGGTTGGAAGGAGAACAAGCAGCACTGTGTTGGAAGCCCTGACGTCAAAAGGGAACGAAGTTGATAAACTGTATCCTACACTACCAGTGAGTGAATTGTGATGCGAGTGGCCGGCTAGGGCTAAGTGGTGGAAGATACATTGGCATTTGATGGCTGTGCGTGTGCCATAGGAAACCGCAAGAGAAAACCTGGGACATTGTTGCCAATTAAGAAGCCGATCAAGGGATTGTCAAACAAGTAGGAAGCAAAGTGAATAGTGGAGTGGTCCGGTAACCGATTGTTACCTTGTCGAAAGACTCCGAAGGTTGAACTGCGCAAGTGTGAACCCGGCTGAGGGATTCGAAACTACAAGTACCAAGAGGCTTTAGGAGAGGCTGGCATAAGATGTCAAAGTGGTCGTATGAGGGTAAAACCAAACCCCTCCTACAGTCGAAAGTATTTGACAAGTAGTCTATTGCTGAACTGTGAACCCGGCTGAGGGAAATTGTGAGATCAATCGTGAAAGTAAGGGGAAGGGTACCCGAATATTCGTGAACTGTGAACCCGACTGAAGGAAGCTTAAAGTACATTGAAATTTGTCTGAGCCTGGCTGAAGGAGACTAATTGAAGGGATCTGACTGAGCTTGGCTGTGGGGGAACCAGGGTGAACCGTGAGCCACCAGAGAAAGAATTTTCTGATCTTGCTGTGAAAGGGATCTGATCCTGGAAGAGTGAGATTCAGGGTGAACACACTACAGGCAAGTGAACTGCGCTATTGAGAAGGCAAGCGTGAACCCGACTGCGGGATGCCATTGTGATAGAAACTGTGCTATTATATGTACAAGGTTTGAGACCGGCTGAGGGGAAACATGGAACTGTGAATGAAACTGTAGGCCTCATTATGAGTCCGGCGGTAGCTGTGCCGGTAAAAATGGCACGGCTGCTGCCGGAGTCATTTTCTTTCCGGCGCCCGGCAATGGGGATTTACCGGGGCATTACAGCCCTGTCGGTCCCGGTAATTCCTCATTGTCGGGCACAGAAAATATTTCTCCCCATTGGAATTCCATCGGGAATGGGGAGGTCAGATGCACCGGCATCATTCATGAATGGTGCCGGTGCATCCATCAAGGTCTGCGAGTGGTGCCTTTCCAGCCGCCAGGTCAGACCTGGCAGGCGAAAAGGCACCCGCTTGCAGAACTCGTAGTTTGCCGGTCCGGAAACAACGGTACCAGCAAGCTTACCGGTACCATTGTTTCCGGACCGGCAACCTCATAATTTCCCCCTGTGTTTGTAAAGGAACTTTGAGATACGTAACAAAACTGGGGAAGCTTGCAACACTGGGAAAATGGGTTGAAGTGTTTGCCTGCCTAATTGTGGCTCACTGCCAAGGAACTATGTCTGCCCCTTTGCCATTAACATGGTCAAGGGAGTTACTATTACATCCAGTTATCCCGACAATTCTTTTGAGACACACTATTTCTTTTGCATTTCCCATTGGAAAATTTGAACACTCTATTATCTTTGAAAAAACTACCCTGTTGTGTTGAAAGTTTACATATCCCTTATCACCTTTGTATTAGATTGAGTGCGGGAAATAGTTTTTTTTTTAGTTTAGGCCTTTTTAATTTGACTAGACGGACTAGGGCTGTCTTTTCTTTTTTTTGTTTGATGGTTGGGACTGCTCCCATCTTGGCAGTAGGGCAAGATAGGAGTTCTCCAACCCCTCTGAAACTATTGAATAAACACCCTTGAACTTGTACCACTTGTGTTGTATTCTTACTTCTGATAACAATGTCATCCTCACATAGGGAAGCAGTCCTAAATCCTGGTGAAAGATAATTAATACCAACAGATTTAGTACTGATTCCCCCCTCTGGGACTTACATCAAGTTAACCTCCATATCATGTCTGGCATGTAAGTATGGCCTAGATGTACTTGTCAGTGTAATAGATCCAAATTTTAGAGGGGGTTTTCCAAATACTACTACAAAAATACGGCAACCAAATCTTTCACATTAAACCTGGGGACAAAGTAGCTGAAGGTATTTTGGGAAAAGAGCTCTGTTCCCCAGAATAATAGAAGAAAACGGACTTAGAAGATACTGAGAGAGGAACTGAAGTCTTCAGAGATGCATATACAGAGCCAGTAACTGCCCCTGAAGTGGGAAAGAGTCCCCCTGCGGAATATGACACCAGCATCCTTCCTGATTTGGCCTTCACACAGCATAATGACCCAGTGTTAGCAGAGGCCCTCCCCAGGGTCATTCCTGAGAAAGAAGGAAGAACTAAAGTAGGTCAATTTTTTTCCTTAAGCATGGTTTATTATATAGGGGTGAAGGCGGACCGGATGGGACTCCCTGCTCCCAAATTGTCGTACCACGCAGCTATAGAAGATATAGAAGAATGGTTCTTGAAATTGCACATGCCCATTTTACAGCCGGACATTAAGGGGTCGCTAAGACACAGGCACAAATATTAAATCACCTTTCGGATTCCAGAGTCCCGCAGAGAAATAGTCCAAAAGGAAGTAGAGAAAAAGCTGGCTTCCAATATAATAGCTCCATTGCAGAGCCCGTGGTCCTTGCCAATAGTCTCAGTAACAAACCAGATCAGTCGTGGAGAGTTTGTATTGTCTTTAAGAAGTTGAACGCATTATCCCAGTTCGACAACTATCCCATGCCCAGGATAGACAACCTTTTTGATTGACTGCGATCTGCAAGTTTTCTCTCCCCAATTGATCTAACTAAAGACTATTGGCCGGTAACAGTGAATACATCAGACAGGCAGAAGACAGCTTTCTCCACTCCTATGGGGCTATTGCAGTTTACAATTCTACTGCTTAGTCTCCACGGGGCATTCTCTGGATGGTAGTTATTCATAGTAGAACTTGGGAGGAACACTTGATTCCCCTCTATGAGGTTACCAGGCCCCTGAGGAAATCTGGCTTTACCGAAAGCTAATAAGTGCCATATGGCCCAATCTGCCATAAAGTATTTGCTTTTCTTTTGTCAGCAATGGGCTTTTGCAACCCCAATCTGAAAATGTTAGAGCACTACAGAAGACACCTGTACCTAAAACTAAATGGGATCTAAGAGCCTTCCTTGGATTGGTGCGATATTACAGGCAGTTTATACCAAACTACTCCTCCATGTCTTACCGACAGGCTATGAAATGCAGAACTCCAAAAACCCAAATGGGATATAACCGATCAGGCCTGCTTTAATACTTTAAAATCTATCCTGTGTAGTGCTTCAGTTTTGAAAGTACCTAATTTCACCAAAGAATGTATTCTTCAAACAGATGCTTCACAGGTTTGCCTAGGAGCAGTTTTGCCCCAGGAGTATGAGGGAATACAGCATTGGGTACTCTATATCAGCAGAAAGCTCTTCCCTAGAGAAAGAAATGACACAACAATCGATCTAGAGGCTCTAGTCATAAAATGGGCCATGGGGTATTTGAAGTATTATCTCACCAGAAGAAGTTTCGGCTAGTTACTGACCACTCACCTCTTACATGGATGAGCCTCCATAAAGACACAAACCCCAGGATTATGTGCTGGTTTCTTGATCTCCTCTGTAGAACACCAGAAAGGTAAGGAGCAGGGCAATGTAGACTTTTTTGTCCCATTTTCCTCTTGAGAGATGAAGATCTATTATGGGATTGGGGATGACTATTCTCAGAAAACGAAGTATGCCCCCGCTTCAATACACCCAACCCCTTTTCCAAAGCCAAATTCTCCTTCCCCTTCTCTAGATAGAAACCCTATGTTCTGTTGTCAGGTAAGTCAACCTAATATACTTGGCAAGACTAAAATACCAAAGAATACCAAGTATGTTGTATCTGGTTTGAAAATAAGTACTGTGAAAAAGAAGATGACTGAGAGACAGAGGATCACTCTGGTGAACTACAGCGAGCGGATTAGCTTCTCACAGGAAATGACTGGCCCAAATCAATACAACCATCTAGTATGGCAGTTCAAAAGAAACTCAGCTGGGACGCTAAATGAGAACTGTCCTCTGAGGCGGAACTATGGGAGCCGTGCACCGGGCGAGCAGACGAGAGCCGAAAGGGAAGCCGTGAATGGTGGAAAAGGAGAACCTGAACATGGTCCATGATGGAAGGACTACTCGGGACGCTGCTGAGACGATCCTCTGAGCACCCCATGCCCCAGCAAAGCATCTGAGCAAGAGGACACCCACCCAGGCACAGTCGGGCAACTGCAGAGTCGCTACAGACCCTGCTAACAACCCAAACACTACTGGAGCCTCGAGAAGCCACGCAGCTGCTTGGGAAACGCTGGTTCCTGTGAGAAAGAAACAAACAGGTACACAGGTTACCTAAGAGACATTAGAGGTCCGAGGAAGCACTTGTGGTGAAAGTAGAAGTTGGAACAAGAGGGTCTGGGATCCTTATATGAGATTGCGAGTCTGGGGACTGCATGTGAAAGTCAAAGTATAGGAGGGTCTGAGACCCCGAGAACAGCCAAGATATACAAAGAGGAATCATTTGTTTGGCAGGAGAGTGAACCAAACAGATACAATAACGGATTGCGAGTCTGGGACCCGCACCCATATGGGAAGCAGAGAATAAAAGGGCCTGGTACCCTAATTGTCAAAGAAGAAAACAAGGAAGAGTTGTATGCTTGGCAGGGGAGTAAACCAAGTGCATACCATGCTACATTGTGAGCCTGAGACCCGCTCTCATGTGAAAGGCAAAAGCCTAAAGTAACGGAATGAGAGGCTCCGAGACAGTGTGAGAGAAAGAGAGACAGTCCATGAGAGGACAACTGCTTGGCAGTTGAGTAAAGCAAGCTAATCATAATATTGCAAGTGTGGAACCCACACCCACATGAGAGTTTGGGAACAAATGGGTTGAGATCCATGGTACTGAAAAATAGCTAATTAGAAGGATATAATCCTACGCTTGGTAAGGAAGTGTACCAACTTGGTGGAATAAAGAACTGTGAATCTGCGAAGTCTATCCTTGTGAATTGCCAAGTAACATTTACTTAAAAAGGATACAGGGCTCAAAGCCCAAACGTAAGTAAAGTAGAATTTGATTAAGTCTACGGGAAAGGAGCACAACTCTAGCCTTGGAATTCTATATTTGTGAACATTGTTTATTTCATCACTTTTGGATTGCCCTAGAGACTGGGAACTTTTCAGTTGGTTGGAACCACCATGAACACTTTACTTTGCGAAGAGATCATCATTGCACACTTGGTTTAAGTAAGTAGTGTTAGGGACAAAGGTAGGCCTTTTGAGACACAACCGTGACAGACCTTTTGGCTTTGGACACCCTGACAATTTCACTGGTTCTCTTTTGAGGCAGGCAAACCACTCTTAGCTTTAGGGATAGACAGGCAGTTTTCCAACCCATTCTTGATTAATAAAAGACTGTACCCAAAAATATGCCACCATTGTGTCCGAGCCTTACTTCTGCACCCTTACACGTGGCAGACTCATTTTGTTGGCTGCAGTTGGAGGATAAAGGTGGGATCAGGCTGGATAGGGAACTGCTGTGTAGATGAATGGGACAGGATCACAACATGACTGATAACAGAGGAGGAGCAGTGAACACAGAATGGGAAGCAAGGACCTGGCATGGAAGACATTGAAAGGGCAAGGATGGTATGGCAAGCCAGAAGAAGTACTCAGACCAGAGGATATTGGTACATGTATTTTTATTTAAAAGAAAATAAACAATGCCTTACTATCCCTTTTTAAAAAAGGGGGTTTCCCTTTCTGTCCAAACTAAACTATGGCGCTCATTAGGAGTCCAAAAATAAAACAGTCCTACCACTTATCGAAACGTAACACAAAGATGCAGAGTATCTTGCACTCTCTGTTCTCCATAGAGGCTTCTCTACATTTCCAGGACTTCCTCCCGATAATGTTTTTAACTAAAAGTTCCTTTCAAGGCAAAACTGTCCTTGTCAGTCTTATCACAAAGTTCCTTGAAGATTCCCAACAAATGTACTAATCTGAAATTCCTGAAATTAGAACAAAACCAATTTTTATGTGAAGGGATAATTCCCTGATCTCCTTCTGCCAGCGTGTCCGTTCTTTCCGCACTTTGACCAGTTTTCCGGGGTTTCTGGTGTCCTATATTATTTAATTCTCACTCTGTTAATGCTTCCCCTGTAGGCGAATGGGGTCTCCTGACCCACTATTCTATTGTGTTAAGCAGTGTCCTTGTGACCCTTCAGGAGTTCTGACTCTCTCTGGTTCTCTCGGGTCCCTGTGACCCTTCTGGCTGGTAAGCCATTCAGGCTTCTCAGGCTCCCATCACCCCTTAGCTGCTTGGTCTCGCTTTTGCTCTTTGGTTCTCTGTGATCTTCCCAGTGAAGTTCTGGTTGCCCAAGGCCCCAGCAAGGGTTTTGCAGTGTGGGCTTACCTCCCTAGCCTCATAGGGGGTGAATCCCCCATGGGGATAAGGGACGAATACCCTACATTTGTCACAGTGGCCATGACCAGGAGGGAAACAAGGAAGCATGGAAGGGCTGAGCCAGTGAAAAAAAAGGACTGGCGAAAGTGGGTCACAATGGATAAAACCAGACTTGGACAGAGTAAAGCAGATAGTATGTGCAAAGAAAGTTGGGGGCCCATTGTTAGAAAGTGCACTCGCAAATGTGTTCTTGCAATGGCCTTCTTGTACAATGATCACATAGGATCACACCTTTTGATGTAAAAGTCTTAAGGGAAACA
Source organism: Ambystoma mexicanum (assembly GCF_040938575.1). Taxonomy (NCBI): domain Eukaryota; kingdom Metazoa; phylum Chordata; class Amphibia; order Caudata; family Ambystomatidae; genus Ambystoma; species Ambystoma mexicanum. The sequence goes on from NC_090941.1 coordinate 620,189,992, forward strand.
CATATCTGCTTCCATTGCCATACATGCCAACATTCTGACGCACCTGGGCGGGAGATTTCATCAGGGAAATCGGGAGATGTAAATTTCCCCATAGGAATACATTGGGGCTAGAATGATTATAGCCGGGAGAACGTGAAAAATAGATATATTTTTCACTGAAAAGTCGGGAGTCTCCCGCCTAAATCGGGAGGGTTGCCATGCATGCATTGCTTACAATCTGCGTCTGCTCAGTCACAAAAACCATGTGATCCTCTATTTCATATAATTCCTGATTTTATTTCTGGGGCTTCCCCCTTCTCTGTATATTTTTCTAGTCTTCTTGGTAAAAAATACAGTTGTCCGCTGTACTTCCTTTTTCCCTGTCTGGATAACACTCAGGAAATCTTTGAGTGAGCTAAGGTTTACCCTTTGAGGCTCCCTTTTTTCAGACTCCCATCTTCTTTCTTCCAGCAATGGCAGTGACCTGGAATTCACTCCTTTCCAGGGCTGCTGAGAAAGTCTGGTATTCCCTCTGTTTGCCATTCTTCCTGTTTCAGTTCTTTCCTCAATAATTCCTCTCGGCATTAGTGGCGTAGCACAAAATGTGGGTCCCCCCTGCGAACCATGCTGACAGCTGGCCACCCCCATCTCGACAACAAATCATGGGTCGTGTCGCTCTCTGGACTGACCTAGACTACCATGCCCAGAATTACCTCCACGCCCCTCTTACCATTCTCAGTCCTAACGTATGGGGCACCTTGCCTAATAGGTAAGTAGTGGGATGAGGAAGAGTGGGACTAGGAATAATGAAGAGTACATGTAACTAAGCCAGGTATTATCTCCATGTCTCTCTAACTCGCCCCAGTACTTGTGTATGAGGCAAAGTGCCTCCTACACAAGTACGTACTGGGACGAGGAAGAGTATGGCTAGGAGTAATGAAGATTATCAATAAGTAATCTAGGCATTAAACAAAAGCATGCACACCATTCACCGTAAATTCACACACACCCAGCAACCTGTACATTTACATGTGCACCCTTTCACCATACACTCACACTTACATGCACGCACAAACATTTAAACAAAATACATCGTCTTACCTTTTTGAATCCGTTGGTCAGGGAGCGAGGCCTTCAGCTCTCTGCAGCACCTAGGAATGTGTGTTTCTGTCATTTGCAAAGGATTTGGAGCCGTCCATGTCATTGGGTGGAGAGGAGAACTGTCATGCGCGGAAGGAACCGTACACGCAGTGGACGGCACAGCACGGATTTCCGGTCCGATCAGACAACAAACTGCCCCAATCACCATGAATATACAGAACACCCATCAGGAAGTGATCTCCTTTGATTTAATTTTGATGCCACAGTTTGGTTTGATATTGGGTATCCCGTGGTTGAAACAACATAATCCGCTGATTGACTGGAAGTCTGGGCATGTCCTTTGGGCTTTGTAACGCCCCAGCCACTTTTCTACGTTTCATGAACAAGGTATTCCATGACTTGCTGGACGTATGTGTAGCGGTATATCTCGATGATATCCTCATTTTCTCACAAAACTTAAAAGAACATGTGATACACATCCGCAAGGTTTTGTCTCGTCTTCGTCAAAATTCACTCTTCGCTAAGCCTGAGAAGTGTCAGTTTCATACTGACAGTGTGGAATTCCTGGGATTCCATATTACACCCAGAGGTCTATCCATGAATCATTCCAAGGTCCGTGCTGTGTTAGATTGGCCGAAGCCCAGTAACCTCAAGGCATTACAATCATTTCTGGCCTTCTCAAATTACTACAGGCGTTTTATTCAGGATTTTTCCTCCATTGTAACACCCCTTACTGCATTAACCAGCCCAAAGACGCCTTTTGTGTGGCAAGATGAACACCAGACAGCTTTTAATGCATTAAAGACAGCATTTACCACTGCCCCTGTTCTAAAACATCCCGATCCAGAACTCCCTTTTTATAGTGGAAGCAGATGCATCCTCATTTGCTCTTGGCGCAGTGTTATCCCAGCATTGTCCCTTTTCAGGTCAGCTACATCTGGTGGCATTTCATTCCCGAAAGTTTTCCCCTACCGAAAGCCATTACACTGTTACGGAAAAAGAATTATTGGCCATCAAGGATGCCTTTCAAGTCTGGCGACATCATCTGTTAGGGGCAAAACATCCAATCATGGTATTCACAGATCACGTAATATCCAAGATTTGGCCTCGCTAAAGTGTATCAATAGCCGGCAGGTGCGGTGGCATTTATTCTTTGCGGCCTTCGACTTCCAGATCAAACATCGATTGGGCTTGTCCCATGGAAAGGCAGACGCATTGTCTCGTTCCCCTGGCGGGGTCTCCTTACCCGTTTTCCCTGAAACCCTATTAGAACAACATGTCATTTGTCTCTGTACACCTCCTTTACCACTACTGAAATCGATTCGTACATGGGTTTCGCTACATCCTGAACAAGTCTCCGAGTGGGATCCGGTGTTTCATGATGGGCTACCTTTCATCCAGAATAAATTATGGTTACCAACAGCAGACACCCGCAACCTCGCTCTGGAATGGTCCCATGAGAGAGCCATTACTGGGCATCCTGGACAAAAGAGGACGTTGGACCTCCTCAAACGCTGGTGTTGGTGGCCCTCCATGAAACGCGATGTCGAAGGCTATGTGAACATGTGTGCAATATGTGCCCAGTGTACACATCGCCGGGGGCACCCAGTGGGTCTCTTACATCCCTTACCTGTACCTCCTAGACCCTGGCACACGGTTTTGATGGATTTTGTGACAGACTTGCCTCGAACCAAGGGCTTCGACAAAGTTCGGGTGGTGGTAGATTCTTTCTCTAAGGTCGCTCGGTTTATTCCCTGTTCTGGCATTCCGTCCGCCCCAGTCTTGGCCAACCTTTTCTTTAAATCTGTCTTCTGTCTTTTTGGGCTACCCACGGTTATCATCTCGGACAGGGGGCCGCAATTCACATCTCGGTTCTGGCGGGCGCTCACAGGTCTCCTGGGCATCGATTCCCGTTTCTCATCCGCCTATCATCCGGAAACAGATGGCCAGACTGAGAGGGTGAACCAGGCCATGGAACAGTATTTACGTTGTCTCATTTTACAGCACCAACAATCATGGCTAAGTGTCTTGCACCTTGCTGAATTTGCATACAATAACTCTTTGCACGCTTCTACTGGCTGTTCTCCTTTTTATGTTCTGTATGGTCAGCACCCCTGTACCTTGCCTATTCCTGATTTCACGCTTTCTGTTAATCCTGCTGCGGTTGCATGCGCCCGTGACCTGTCGGCTGTCCATGCCCAGATGCTCACTCATCTTCGCGAGGCTCAGGCATCGGCGAAGTCTGTGGCTGATAGACGGAGGGCTGTGGCACCTTCCTATGTTGTGGGGGACAGGGTTTGGCTTTCTTCACATCACCTCCGACTGCCAGGCTGTCACAAATTGCTTCCCCGTTTTGTAGGACCCTATAGGATTTCTGCAGTGATCAACCCGGTGGCATATTGCCTCTCTGTTCCCACTTCTTGGCGCATCCATCCCGTGTTTCATACCTCCCTATTGAAACCTTGTCCCGCTCCTACCCGTCTCCGGTCTGACCCTGGCCCCTTTTCTGTGGGTGGTTCTGAGGAGTATGAGGTGTCGAACATTCTGGGGTCCTGTGTGGTTAGGGGTGGTCTCCAGTATCTTGTGGACTGTGCAGGTTTTGGCCCGGAGGAACGGTGTTGGGTTCCTGCGGCAGATGTCCATGCCCCGAGGCTGGTTTCTCGTTTTCACCTGGACCATCCCGCAAGCCCACGTAGCCGTGGGCCATTGGAGGGGCACTGTCATGCGCGGAAGGAGGGTTACCCACGGGCACACCGCTTTACATAACACTCATACCCCCGGGGACTCCCCGACACAAAACACAGCTAGACTCCCCAAGTCACAGTCAGCCCTTCATAAGGTCACGCTACCTGTGGTGCGGAGGAAGCGTCATCAGCTCCAAGGCTCTGTCAGAGGGCGATTTTGTTTGTTCCCTCTTTTCCAGTGGCAACTGCCATTGAGATTGCGAGCGGGCTGGAGCAGTCGATCGCAACCACTTCCTCGTTCCGGGCCGACTTCCTGGTCACATGCCCTGAGCTCGGCAGACATAAAAGCCGCGCACTTTGAATCACTCGCCGCTTCACAGCTGTTTCATGACACTGTTTGGCGTTCTCGATTCACGTTTTGGATTCATTGAAAAAAGACCTCAAGCTTACGGATTACGGACTGGTTATTCTTGCTCCTTGGATTTGTGGTTTTGGTTTCTACTCAGATTTGCAGACTTTTGGATTTTTGTCTAACGGTTAACGGATTGTTTGGATTACCCTTCTCTGCTTTGTCATTTACTCTACTGTCTTCGAGGTTCCTTGAACTGCTACGGTGCTTCCACGTAGTCCACGAGTACCGCAGTGTCACAAATACATCCAAGAATCATCAGGTGTGTAGCCAGCGCTGAGTTTCTGGCGCCTGGCTTTATGGATTGCTGACGCTTCCTTGCACCACAGCCTCAGAGTTCCTAGCACTTTCAATTACACTTAGGTAAGCCCCTTTTCAATAACAGTTACATTGTTTGCAGTACTGTGCTTGTTTGTGCTAATACCTGAATTAATTCCAACCGCTCTGGGGTCCTCGGCGGCGTCTGATCCTGCAAAACAACAACTACCTGTGGCCTCAAGGCTCACATAGGGAGTAGTTTTCTCTCTCCCTGTGTGGAACTTGGGGACAGAGGCCCATATATTCTTCACGACGCGTCAAGTCAAGACAAGAACTATGACTAGAAAAAGAATGTGTTTCCTTTTAAAGTCACTCTGTCTTCATAAAGAAATTATTTCCAAATGCAAATAATTTCTCTATGAAGGCAGAGCGACTTCAAAAAGAAACTTTTCTTTTTGAAGTCATAGGGCTCCCACCCACTCCATGACATGGTGTGCCATATCGGTGATAGATTAGGGCGATAAGTAAAGAACGTGGAAGAGTGCAAAAGTGCAAAAGTTTGAAGGCAAGGGACCAGGGGACGGTAGGGAGTTTGGATCACTGTCTATATCTGGTGATTAAGTAGTGAGAGGGGGTTAAAGTACTCACATGGATCTGGCTCGAATCGGGCAGGGGATCTGGCCGACGGCACGTACGGCCGCGGACAGGCGCAGACAGGCCCTTTGGCTTGCCCTTCGGCTGCCGCCTATCGGTCAGCTAGAGGGCGGGTGATTGTAGGTGCAGCCAATCACAGGCTGCAGATGCTGCTAGGCTCCTTGAGGGTGCTGAATGTTGCACGAAGCGGCGGCCATTAAACACATTGCGGGGAATGGCGGCCAGTAGAGCAGCTACGCTGATCCGAAGTAATCTGGGCCCCAAATTGCGATTTTGACAATTTGGCGAAGACAGGAGGCGGATTCTCAGAATTATAATGCCAAAAGCAGGCAAAGTGTAGAAATGCGCTCACGTTGCTCATTCAGAGCATGGGGTGGCCGTTGGGGTCGCAACGATCTCCTGTGTCTTGTGGGTGAGGAGAGAAGGCTCCGGCCCTCTCCTCTATGCACGGTGTCGATTCTGCACTTTTGGGTGGAAATGAGCGGGTTGGAAGGAGAACAAGCAGCACTGTGTTGGAAGCCCTGACGTCAAAAGGGAACGAAGTTGATAAACTGTATCCTACACTACCAGTGAGTGAATTGTGATGCGAGTGGCCGGCTAGGGCTAAGTGGTGGAAGATACATTGGCATTTGATGGCTGTGCGTGTGCCATAGGAAACCGCAAGAGAAAACCTGGGACATTGTTGCCAATTAAGAAGCCGATCAAGGGATTGTCAAACAAGTAGGAAGCAAAGTGAATAGTGGAGTGGTCCGGTAACCGATTGTTACCTTGTCGAAAGACTCCGAAGGTTGAACTGCGCAAGTGTGAACCCGGCTGAGGGATTAGAAACTACAAGTACCAAGAGGCTTTAGGAGAGGCTGGCATAAGATGTCAAAGTGGTCGTATGAGGGTAAAACCAAACCCCTCCTACAGTCGAAAGTATTTGACAAGTAGTCTATTGCTGAACTGTGAACCCAGCTGAGGGAAATTGTGAGATCAATCGTGAAAGTAAGGGGAAGGGTACCCGAATATTCGTGAACTGTGAACCCGACTGAAGGAAGCTTAAAGTACATTGAAATTTGTCTGAGCCTGGCTGAAGGAGACTAATTGAAGGGATCTGACTGAGCTCGGCTGTGGGGGAACCAGGGTGAACCGTGAGCCACCAGAGAAAGAATTTTCTGATCTTGCTGTGAAAGGGATCTGATCCTGGAAGAGTGAGATTCAGGGTGAACACACTACAGGCAAGTGAACTGCGCTATTGAGAAGGCAAGCGTGAACCCGACTGCGGGATGCCATTGTGATAGAAACTGTGCTATTATATGTACAAGGTTTGAGACCGGCTGAGGGGAAACATGGAACTGTGAATGAAACTGTAGGCCTCATTATGAGTCTGGCGGTAGCTGTGCCGGTAAAAATGGCATGGCTGCTGCCGGAGTCATTTTTTTTCCGGCGCCCGGCAATGGGGACTTACGGGGGCATTACAGCCCTGTCGGTCCCGGTAATTCCTCATTGTCGGGCACAGAAAATATTTCTCCCCATTGGAATCCCATCGGGAATGGGGAGGTCAGATGCACCGGCATCATTCATGAATGGTGCCGGTGCATCCATCAAGGTCTGCGAGTGGTGCCTTTCCAGCCGCCAGGTCAGACCTGGCAGGCGAAAAGGCACCCGCTTGTAGAACTCGTAGTTTGCCGGTCCGGAAACAACGGTACCGGCAAGCTTACCGGTACCATTGTTTCCGGACCGGCAACCTCATAATTTCCCCCTGTGTTTGTAAAGGAACTTTGAGATACGTGACAAAACTGGGGAAGCTTGCAACACTGGGAAAATGGGTTGAAGTGTTTGCCTGCCTAATTGTGGCTCACTGCCAAGGAACTATGTCTGCCCCTTTGCCATTAACATGGTCAAGGGAGTTACTATTACATCCAGTTATCCCGACAATTCTTTTGAGACACACTATTTCTTTTGCATTTCCCATTGGAAAACTTGAACACTCTATTTTCTTTGAAAATACTACCCTGTTGTGTTGAAAGTTTACATATCCCTTATCACCTTTGTATTAGATTGAGTGCGGGAAATATTTTTTTTTTTAGTTTAGGCCTTTTTAATTTGACTAGACGGACTGGGGCTGTCTTTTCTTTTTTTTGTTTGATGGTTGGGACTGCTCCCATCTTGGCAGTAGGGCAAGATAGGAGTTCTCCAACCCCTCTGAAACTATTGAATAAACACCCTTGAACTTGTACCACTTGTGTTGTATTCTTACTTCTGATAACAATGTCATCCTCACATAGGGAAGCAGTCCTAAATCCTGGTGAAAGATAATGAATACCAACAGATTTAGTACTGATTCCCCCCTCTGGGACTTACATCAAGTTAACCTCCATATCAGGTCTGGCATGTAAGTATGGCCTAGATGTACTTGTCAGTGTAATAGATCCAAATTTTAGAGGGGGTTTTCCAAATACTACTACATAAATACGGCAACCAAATCTTTCACATTAAACCTGGGGACAAAGTAGCTGAAGGTATTTTGGGAAAGAGCTCTGTTCCCCAGAATAATAGAAGAAAACGGACTTAGAAGATACTGAGAGAGGAACTGAAGTCTTCAGAGATGCATATACAGAGCCAGTAACTGCCCCTGAAGTGGGAAAGAGTCCCCCTGCGGAATATGACACCAACATCCTTCCTGATTTGGCCTTCACACAGCATAATGACCCAGTGTTAGCAGAGGCCCTCCCCAGGGTCATTCCTGAGGAAGAAGGAAGAACTAAAGTAGGTCAATTTTATTCCTTAAGCATGGTTTATTATATAGGGGTGAAGGCGGACCGGATGGGACTCCCTGCTCCCAAATTGTCGTACCACGCAGCTATAGAAGAATGGTTCTTGAAATTGCACATGCCCATTTTACAGCCGGACATTAAGGGGTCGCTAAGACACAGGCACAAATATTAAATCACTTTACTGGACAGGGGTAAATGCAGAGGTCCAAAACTGTTGTCACCTGTCCACTCTGCCAGAAAACCAGTACTCAAACCCCCACCAGTTTCTTTACAACCTCTTCCCAATATTGATGTCCCTTTACAACAAATCCTCAAACATCTCCTTCTCCTCGCGTCCTGAGTATGTTTTCCTGATGAAATCCTGACTGGCCAGAGAACCACTTTCATGACCAGGTTTATGGCAGAAGTAAAAGAAGTTGTACAGATCAAAGCCCTCAGAACTTCGATGTATCACCCACAAATTGATGAGTTAGTAGAACTATTGAATAAAACTTCGAAAACTGCCTTTCAGAAGTTAGTCAAAGCCGATGGCAGAAATAGGGGCACCATGATACGGTGGACCATGTTTGCTGTTCAGAAAACCACCCAAGCCTCCCTAGGTGTCTTACCATTCAAGCTTCTATATGGATGAGACCCTAGAGATGTTCTTGATATGCTAAGAGAAACATGGGAAGAATGAGAAGAGGCCATGTTACCCCTATCCCAGACCACCCAATGTCTAAAAAAATATATAGCCAGAGTTAAATCTATAGTATGTTCACATATTAGTAAATCCCAGGAACATCAAAAAGCCAACTATGACCGGAACACCCTTACTTGTTCCTTTTCGGTTGGTCAGAAAGCATTGGTACTCCTTCCCACCTCGGAACATAAGATGCTATCCCGATGGCATGGTCCCTATGAAATCCTTGAACAAATAAGACCCTGTAATTATCGGGTGTCACAGCCAGATAGAAGTGCCAAAACATAGATTTATCACATCAACCTATTAAAATATTAGAGGGAGGACCCAATTCAAACAACTACTGTATTGATGGCCAGTTTCCTGGCCGAGGAAGTTGACAGGATCTATTTAGTCCCGGCTGATCTGCCACTCAGTAAGAAACAGGACATACAGATCCTGTTGGACCAGTTGCCAGACGTCTTTGACAGTGAACCAGGAAGTGTAAAAGGGTTTTTCACTTCATACGTCCTCCTCCTGATTAAGTTGTCAATCTACAATCCTTTCGGATTCCAGAGTCCCGCAGAGAACTAGTCCAAAAGGAAGTAGAGAAAAAGCTGGCTTCCAATATAATAGCTCCATTGCAGAGCCCGTGGTCCTCGCCAATAGTCTCAGTAACAAACCAGATCAGTCGTGGAGAGTTTGTATTGTCTTTAAGAAGTTGAACGCATTATCCCAGTTCGACAACTATCCCATGCCCAGGATAGACAACCTTTTTGATTGACTGCGATCTGCAAGTTTTCTCTCCCCAATTGATCTAACTAAAGACTATTGGCCGGTAACAGTGAATACATCAGACAGGCAGAAGACAGCTTTCTCCACTCCTATGGGGCTATTGCAGTTTACAATTCTACTGCTTAGTCTCCACGGGGCATTCTCTGGATGGTAGTTATTCATAGTAGAACTTGGGAGGAACACTTGATTCCCCTCTATGAGGTTACCAGGCCCCTGAGGAAATCTGGCTTTACCGAAAGCTAATAAGTGCCATATGGCCCAATCTGCCATAAAGTATTTGCTTTTCTTTTGTCAGCAATGGGCTTTTGCAACCCCAATCTGAAAATGTTAGAGCACTACAGAAGACACCTGTACCTAAAACTAAATGGGATCTAAGAGCCTTCCTTGGATTGGTGCGATATTACAGGCAGTTTATACCAAACTACTCCTCCATGTCTTACCGACAGGCTATGAAATGCAGAACTCCAAAAACCCAAATGGGATATAACCGATCAGGCCTGCTTTAATACTTTAAAATCTATCCTGTGTAGTGCTTCAGTATTGAAAGTACCTAATTTCACCAAAGAATGTATTCTTCAAACAGATGCTTCACAGGTTCGCCTAGGAGCAGTTTTGCCCCAGGAGTATGAGGGAATACAGCATTGGGTACTCTATATCAGCAGAAAGCTCTTCCCTAGAGAAAGAAATGACACAACAATCGATCTAGAGGCTCTAGTCATAAAATGGGCCATGGGGTATTTGAAGTATTATCTCACCAGAAGAAGTTTCGGCTAGTTACTGACCACTCACCTCTTACATGGATGAGCCTCCATAAAGACACAAACCCCAGGATTATGTGCTGGTTTCTTGATCTCCTCTGTAGAACACCAGAAAGGTAAGGAGCAGGGCAATGTAGACCTTTTTGTCCCATTTTCCCCTTGAGAGATGAAGATCTATTATGGGATTGGGGATGACTATTCTCAGAAAACGAAGTATGCCCCCGCTTCAATACACCCAACCCCTTTTCCAAAGCCAAATTCTCCTTCCCCTTCTCTAGATAGAAACCCTAGGTTCTGTTGTCAGGTTAGTCAACCTAATATACTTGGCAAGACTAAAATACCAAAGAATACCAAGTATGTTGTATCTGGTTTGAAAATAAGTACTCTGAAAAAGAAGATGACTGAGAGACAGAGGATCACTCTGGTGAACTACAGCGAGCGGATTAGCTTCTCACAGGAAATGACTGGCCCAAATCAATACAACCATCTAGTATGGCAGTTCAAAAGAAACTCAGCTGGGACGCTAAATGAGAACTGTCCTCTGAGGCGGAACTATGGGAGCCGTGCACCGGGCGAGCAGACGAGAGCCGAAAGGGAAGCCGTGAATGGTGGAAAAGGAGAACCTGAACATGGTCCATGATGGAAGGTCTACTCGGGACGCTGCTGAGACGATACTCTGAGCACCCCATGCCCCAGCAAAGCATCTGAGCAAGAGGACACCCACCCAGGCACAGTCTGGCAACTGCAGAGTCGCTACAGACCCTGCTAACAACCCAAACACTACTGGAGCCTCGAGAAGCCACGCAGCTGCTTGGGAAACGCTGGTTCCTGTGAGAAAGAAACAAACAGGTACACAGGTTACCTAAGAGACATTAGAGGTCCGAGGAAGCACTTGTGGTGAAAGTAGAAGTTGGAACAAGAGGGTCTGGGATCCTTATATGAGATTGCGAGTCTGGGGACTGCATGTGAAAGTCAAAGTATAGGAGGGTCTGAGACCCCGAGAACAGCCAAGATATACAAAGAGGAATCATTTGTTTGGCAGGAGAGTGAACCAAACAGATACAATAACGGATTGCGAGTCTGGGACCCGCACCCATATGGGAAGCAGAGAATAAAAGGGCCTGGTACCCTAATTGTCAAAGAAGAAAACAAGGAAGAGTTGTATGCTTGGCAGGGGAGTAAACCAAGTGCATACCATGCTACATTGTGAGCCTGAGACCCGCTCTCATGTGAAAGGCAAAAGCCTAAAGTAACGGAATGAGAGGCTCCGAGACAGTGTGAGAGAAAGAGAGACAGTCCATGAGAGGACAACTGCTTGGCAGTTGAGTAAAGCAAGCTAATCATAATATTGCAAGTGTGGAACCCACACCCACATGAGAGTTTGGGAACAAATGGGTTGAGATCCATGGTACTGAAAAATAGCTAATTAGAAGGATATAATCCTACGCTTGGTAAGGAAGTGTACCAACTTGGTGGAATAAAGAACTGTGAATCTGCGAAGTCTATCCTTGTGAATTGCCAAGTAACATTTACTTAAAAAGGATACAGGGCTCAAAGCCCAAACGTAAGTAAAGTAGAATTTGATTAAGTCTACGGGAAAGGAGCACAACTCTAGCCTTGGAATTCTATATTTGTGAACATTGTTTATTTCATCACTTTTGGATTGCCCTAGAGACTGGGAACTTTTCAGTTGGTTGGAACCACCATGAACACTTTACTTTGCGAAGAGATCATCATTGCACACTTGGTTTAAGTAAGTAGTGTTAGGGACAAAGGTAGGCCTTTTGAGACACAACCGTGACAGACCTTTTGGCTTTGGACACCCTGACAATTTCACTGGTTCTTTTTTGAGGCAGGCAAACCACTCTTAGCTTTAGGGATAGACAGGCAGTTTTCCAACCCATTCTTGATTAATAAAAGACTGTACCCATAAATATGCCACCATTGTGTCCGAGCCTTACTTCTGCACCCTTACACGTGGCAGACTCATTTTGTTGGCTGCAGTTGGAGGATAAAGGTGGGATCAGGCTGGATAGGGAACTGCTGTGTAGATGAATGGGACAGGATCACAACAGGACTGATAACAGAGGAGGAGCAGTGAACACAGAATGGGAAGCAAGGACCTGGCATGGAAGACATTGAAAGGGCAAGGATGGTATGGCAAGCCAGAAGAAGTACTCAGACCAGAGGATATTGGTACATGTATTTTTATTTAAAAGAAAATAAACAATGCCTTACTATCCCTTTTTCAAAAAGGGGGTTTCCCTTTCTGTCCAAACTAAACTATGGCGCTCATTAGGAGTCCAAAAATAAAACAGTCCTACCACTTATCGAAACGTAACACAAAGATGCAGAGTATCTTGCACTCTCTGTTCTCCATAGAGGCTTCTCTACATTTCCAGGACTTCCTCCCGATAATGTTTTTAACTAAAAGTTCCTTTCAAGGCAAAACTGTCCTTGTCAGTCTTATCACAAAGTTCCTTGAAGATTCCCAACAAATGTACTAATCTGAAATTCCTGAAATTAGAACAAAACCAATTTTTATGTGAAGGGATAATTCCCTGATCTCCTTCTGCCAGCGAGTCCGTTCTTTCTGCACTTTGACCAGTTTTCCGGGGTTTCTGGTGTCCTATATTATTTAATTCTCACTCTGTTAATGCTTCCCCTGTAGGCGAATGGGGTCTCCTGACCCACTATTCTATTGTGTTAAGCAGTGTCCTTGTGACCCTTCAGGAGTTCTGACTCTCTCTGGTTCTCTCGGGTCCCTGTGACCCTTCTGGCTGGTAAGCCATTCAGGCTTCTCAGGCTCCCATCACCCCTTAGCTGCTTGGTCTCGCTTTTGCTCTTTGGTTCTCTGTGATCTTCCCAGTGAAGTTCTGGTTGCCCAAGGCCCCAGCAAGGGTTTTGCAGTGTGGGCCTACCTCCCTAGCCTCATAGGGGGTGAATCCCCCATGGGGATAAGGGACGAATACCCTACATTTGTCACAGTGGCCATGACCAGGAGGGAAACAAGGAAGCATGGAAGGGCTGAGCCAGTGAAAAAAAAGGACTGGCGAAAGTGGGTCACAATGGATAAAACCAGACTTGGACAGAGTAAAGCAGATAGTATGTGCAAAGAAAGTTGGGGGCCCATTGTTAGAAAGTGCACTCGCAAATGTGTTCTTGCAATGGCCTTCTTGTACAATTATCACATAGGATCACACCTTTTGATGTAAAAGTCTTAAGGGAAACACATATCTGCTTCCATTGCCATACATGCCAACATTCTGACGCACCTGGGAGGGAGATTTCATCAGGGAAATCGGGAGATGTAAATTTCCCCATAGGAATACATTGGGGCTAGAATGATTATAGCCGGGAGAACGTGAAAAATAGATATATTTTTCACTGAAAAGTCGGGAGTCTCCCGCCTAAATCGGGAGGGTTGCCATGCATGCATTGCTTACAATCTGCGTCTGCTCAGTCACAAAAACCATGTGATCCTCTATTTCATATAATTCCTGATTTTATTTCTGGGGCTTCCCCCTTCTCTGTATATTTTTCTAGTCTTCTTGGTAAAAAATACAGTTGTCCGCTGTACTTCCTTTTTCCCTGTCTGGATAACACTCAGGAAATCTTTGAGTGAGCTAAGGTTTGCCCTTTCAGGCTCCCTTTTTTCAGACTCCCATCTTCTTTCTTCCAGCAATGGCAGTGACCTGGAATTCACTCCTTTCCAGGGCTGCTGAGAAAGTCTGGTATTCCCTCTGTTTGCCATTCTTCCTGTTTCAGTTCTTTCCTCAATAATTCCTCTCGGCATTAGTGGCGTAGCACAAAATGTGGGTCCCCCCTGCGAACCATGCTGACAGCTGGCCACCCCCATCTCGACAACAAATCATGGGTCGTGTCGCTCTCTGGACTGACCTAGACTACCATGCCCAGAATTACCTCCACGCCCCTCTTACCATTCTCAGTGCTAACGTATGGGGCACCTTGCCTAATAGGTAAGTAGTGGGATGAGGAAGAGTGGGACTAGGAATAATGAAGAGTACATGTAACTAAGCCAGGTATTATCTCCATGTCTCTCTAACTCACCCCAGTACTTGTGTATGAGGCAAAGTGCCTCCTACACAAGCACTGGGACGAGGAAGAGTATGGCTAGGAGTAATGAAGATTATCAATAAGTAATCTAGGCATTAAACAAAAGCATGCACACCATTCACCGTAAATTCACACACACCCAGCAACCTGTACATTTACATGTGCACCCTTTCACCATACACTCACACTTACATGCACGCACAAACATTTAAACAAAATACATCGTCTTACCTTTTTGAATCCGTTGGTCAGGGAGCGAGGCCTTCAGCTCTCTGCAGCACCTAGGAATGTGTGTTTCTGTCATTTGCAAAGGATTTGGAGCCGTCCATGTCATTGGGTGGAGAGGAGAACTGTCCAGCGCGGAAGGAACCGTACACGCAGTGGACGGCACAGCACGGATTTCCGGTCCGATCAGACAACAAACTGCCCCAATCACCATGAATATACAGAACACCCATCAGGAAGTGATCTCCTTTGATTTAATTTTGATGCCACAGTTTGGTTTGATATTGGGTATCCCGTGGTTGAAACAACATAATCCGCTGATTGACTGGAAGTCTGGGCATGTCCTTTGGGCTTTGTAACGCCCCAGCCACGTTTCTACGTTTCATGAACGAGGTATTCCATGACTTGCTGGACGTATGTGTAGCGGTATATCTCGATGATATCCTCATTTTCTCACAAAACTTAAAAGAACATGTGATACACATCCGCAAGGTTTTGTCTCGTCTTCGTCAAAATTCACTCTTCGCTAAGCCTGAGAAGTGTCAGTTTCATACTGACAGTGTGGAATTCCTGGGATTCCATATTACACCCAGAGGTCTATCCATGAATCATTCCAAGGTCCGTGCTGTGTTAGATTGGCCGAAGCCCAGTAACCTCAAGGCATTACAATCATTTCTGGCCTTCTCAAATTACTACAGGCGTTTTATTCAGGATTTTTCCTCCATTGTAACACCCCTTACTGCATTAACCAGCCCAAAGACGCCTTTTGTGTGGCAAGATGAACACCAGACAGCTTTTGATGCATTAAAGACAGCATTTACCACTGCCCCTGTTCTAAAACATCCCGATCCAGAACTCCCTTTTTATAGTGGAAGCAGATGCATCCTCATTTGCTCTTGGCGCAGTGTTATCCCAGCATTGTCCCTTTTCAGGTCAGCTACATCTGGTGGCATTTCATTCCCGAAAGTTTTCCCCTACCGAAAGCCATTACACTGTTACGGAAAAAGAATTATTGGCCATCAAGGATGCCTTTCAAGTCTGGCGACATCATCTGTTAGGGGCAAAACATCCAATCACGGTATTCACAGATCACGTAATATCCAAGATTTGGCCTAGCTAAAGTGTATCAATAGCCGGCAGGTGCGGTGGCATTTATTCTTTGCGGCCTTCGACTTCCAGATCAAACATCGATTGGGCTTGTCCCATGGAAAGGCAGACGCATTGTCTCGTTCCCCTGGCGGGGTCTCCTTACCCGTTTTCCCTGAAACCCTATTAGAACAACATGTCATTTGTCTCTGTACACCTCCTTTACCACTACTGAAATCGATTCGTACATGGGTTTCGCTACATCCTGAACAAGTCTCCGAGTGGGATCCGGTGTTTCATGATGGGCTACCTTTCATCCAGAATAAATTATGGTTACCAACAGCAGACACCCGCAACCTCGCTCTGGAATGGTCCCATGAGAGAGCCATTAATGGGCATCCTGGACAAAAGAGGACGTTGGACCTCCTCAAACGCTGGTGTTGGTGGCCCTCCATGAAACGCGATGTCGAAGGCTATGTGAACATGTGTGCAATATGTGCCCAGTGTACACATCGCCGGGGGCACCCAGTGGGTCTCTTACATCCATTACCTGTACCTCCTAGACCCTGGCACACGGTTTCGATGGATTTTGTGACAGACTTGCCTCGAACCAAGGGCTTCGACACAGTTCGGGTGGTGGTAGATTCTTTCTCTAAGGTCGCTCGGTTTATTCCCTGTTCTGGCATTCCGTCCGCCCCAGTCTTGGCCAACCTTTTCTTTAAATCTGTCTTCTGTCTTTTTGGGCTACCCACGGTTATCATCTCGGACAGGGGGCCGCAATTCACATCTCGGTTCTGGCGGGCGCTCACAGGTCTCCTGGGCATCGAATACCCGTTTCTCATCCGCCTATCATCCGGAAACAGATGGCCAGACTGAGAGGGTGAACCAGGCCATGGAACAGTATTTACGTTGTCTCATTTTACAGCACCAACAATCATGGCTAAGTGTCTTGCACCTTGCTGAATTTGCATACAATAACTCTTTGCACGCTTCTACTGGCTGTTCTCCTTTTTATGTTCTGTATGGTCAGCACCCCTGTACCTTGCCTATTCCTGATTTCACGCTTTCTGTTAATCCTGCTGCGGTTGCATGCGCCCGTGACCTGTCGGCTGTCCATGCCCAGATGCTCACTCATCTTCGCGAGGCTCAGGCATCGGCGAAGTCTGTGGCTGATAGACGGAGGGCTGTGGCACCTTCCTATGTTGTGGGGGACAGGGTTTGGCTTTCTTCACGTCACCTCCGACTGCCAGGCTGTCACAAATTGCTTCCCCGTTTTGTAGGACCCTATAGGATTTCTGCAGTGATCAACCCGGTGGCATATCGCCTCTCTGTTCCCACTTCTTGGCGCATCCATCCCGTTTTTCATACCTCCCTATTGAAACCTTGTCCCGCTCCTACCCGTCTCCGGTCTGACCCTGGCCCCGTTTCTGTGGGTGGTTCTGAGGAGTATGAGGTGTCGAACATTCTGGGGTCCTGTGTGGTTAGGGGTGGTCTCCAGTATCTTGTGGACTGTGCAGGTTTTGGCCCGGAGGAACGGTGTTGGGTTCCTGCGGCAGATGTCCATGCCCCGAGGCTGGTTTCTCGTTTTCACCTGGACCATCCCGCATGCCCACGTAGCCGTGGGCCATTGGAGGGGCACTGTCATGCGCGGAAGGAGGGTTACCCACGGGCACACCGCTTTACATAACACTCATACCCCCGGGGACTCCCCGACACAAAACACAGCTAGACTCCCCAAGTCACAGTCAGCCCTTCATAAGGTCACGCTACCTGTGGTGCGGAGGAAGCGTCATCAGCTCCAAGGCTCTGTCAGAGGGCGATTTTGTTTGTTCCCTCTTTTCCAGTGGCAACTGCCATTGAGATTGCGAGCGGGCTGGAGCAGTCGATCGCAACCACTTCCTCGTTCCGGGCCGACTTCCTGGTCACATGCCCTGAGCTCGGCAGACATAAAAGCTGCGCACTTTGAATCACTCGCCGCTTCACAGCTGTTTCATGACACTGTTTGGCGTTCTCGATTCACGTTTTGGATTCATTGAAAAAAGACCTCAAGCTTACGGATTACGGACTGGTTATTCTTGCTCCTTGGATTTGTGGTTTTGGTTTCTGCTCAGATTTGCGGACTTTTGGATTTTTGTCTAACAGTTAACGGATTGTTTGGATTACCCTTCTCTGCTTTGTCATTTACTCTACTGTCTTCGAGGTTCCTTGAACTGCTACGGTGCTTCCACGTAGTCCACGAGTACCACAGTGTCACAAATACATCCAAGAATCATCAGGTGTGTAGCCAGCGCTGAGTTTCTGGCGCCTGGCTTTATGGATTGCTGACGCTTCCTTGCACCACAGCCTCAGAGTTCCTAGCACTTTCAATTACACTTAGGTAAGCCCCTTTTCAATAACAGTTACATTGTTTGCAGTACTGCGCTTGTTTGTGCTAATACCTGAATTAATTCCAACCGCTCTGGGGTCCTCGGCGGCGTCTGATCCTGCGAAACAACAACTACCTGTGGCCTCAAGGCTCACATAGGGAGTAGTTTTCTCTCTCCCTGTGTGGAACTTGGGGACAGAGGCCCATATATTCTTCACGACGCGTCAAGTCAAGACAAGAACTATGACTAGAAAAAGAATGTGTTTCCTTTTAAAGTCACTCTGTCTTCATAAAGAAATTATTTCCAAATGCAAATAATTTCTCTATGAAGGCAGAGCGACTTCAAAAAGAAACTTTTCTTTTTGAAGTCATAGGGCTCCCACCCACTCCATGACATGGTGTGCCATATCGGTGATAGATTAGGGCGATAAGTAAAGAACGTGGAAGAGTGCAAAAGTGCAAAAGTTTGAAGGCAAGGGACCAGGGGACGGTAGGGAGTTTGGATCACTGTCTATATCTGGTGATTAAGTAGTGAGAGGGGGTTAAAGTACTCACATGGATCTGGCTCGAATCGGGCAGGGGATCTGGCCGACGGCACGTACGGCCGCGGACAGGTGCAGACAGGCCCTTTGGCTTGCCCTTCGGCTGCCACCTATCGGTCAGCTAGAGGGCGGGTGATTGTAGGTGCAGCCAATCACAGGCTGCAGATGCTGCTAGGCTCCTTGAGGGTGCTGAATGTTGCACGAAGCGGCGGCCATTAAACACGTTGCGGGGAATGGCGGCCAGTAGAGCAGCTACGCTGATCCGAAGTAATCTGGGCCCCAAATTGCGATTTTGACAATTTGGCGAAGACAGGAGGCGGATTCTCAGAATTATAATGCCAAAAGCAGGCAAAGTGTAGAAATGCGCTCACGTCGCTCATTCAGAGCATGGGGTGGCCGTTGGGGTCGCAACGATCTCCTGTGTCTTGTTGGTGAGGAGAGAAGGCTCCGGCCCTCTCCTCTATGCACGGTGTCGACTCTGCACTTTTGGGTGGAAATGAGCGGGTTGGAAGGAGAACAAGCAGCACTGTGTTGGAAGCCCTGACGTCAAAAGGGAACGAAGTTGATAAACTGTATCCTACACTACCAGTGAGTGAATTGTGATGCGACTGGCCGGCTAGGGCTAAGTGGTGGAAGATACATTGGCATTTGATGGCTGTGCGTGTGCCATAGGAAACCGCAAGAGAAAACCTGGGACATTGTTGCCAATTAAGAAGCCGATCAAGGGATTGTCAAACAAATAGGAAGCAAAGTGAATAGTGGAGTGGTCCGGTAACCGATTGTTACCTTGTCGAAAGACTCCGAAGGTTGAACTGCGGAAGTGTGAACCCGGCTGAGGGATTAGAAACTACAAGTACCAAGAGGCTTTAGGAGAGGCTGGCATAAGATGTCAAAGTGGTCGTATGAGGGTAAAACCAAACCCCTCCTACAGTCGAAAGTATTTGACAAGTAGTCTATTGCTGAACTGTGAACCCGGCTGAGGGAAATTGTGAGATCAATCGTGAAAGTAAGGGGAAGGGTACCCGAACATTCTTGAACTGTGAACCCGACTGAAGGAAGCTTAAAGTACATTGAAATTTGTCTGAGCCTGGCTGAAGGAGACTAATTGAAGGGCTCTGACTGAACTCGGCTGTGGGGGAACCAGGGTGAACCGTGAGCCACCAGAGAAAGAATTTTCTGATCTTGCTGTGAAAGGGATCTGATCCTGGAAGAGTGAGATTCAGGGTGAACACACTACAGGCAAGTGAACTGCGCTATTGAGAAGGCAAGCGTGAACCCGACTGCGGGATGCCATTGTGATAGAAACTGTGCTATTATATGTACAAGGTTTGAGACCGGCTGAGGGGAAACATGGAACTGTGAATGAAACTGTAGGCCTCATTATGAGTCCGGCGGTAGCTGTGCCGGTAAAAATGGCACGGCTGCTGCCGGAGTCATTTTTTTTCCAGCGCCCGGCAATGGGGATTTACCGGGGCATTACAGCCCTGTCGGTCCCGGTAATTCCTCATTGTCGGGCACAGAAAATATTTCTCCCCATTGGAATCCCATCGGGAATGGGGAGGTCAGATGCACCGGCATCATTCATGAATGGTGCCGGTGCATCCATCAAGGTCTGCGAGTGGTGCCTTTCCAGCCGCCAGGTCAGACCTGGCAGGCGAAAAGGCACCCGCTTGCAGAACTCGTAGTTTGCCGGTCCGGAAACAACGGTACCGGCAAGCTTACCGGTACCATTGTTTCCGGACCGGCAACCTCATAATTTCCCCCTGTGTTTGTAAAGGAACTTTGAGATACGTGACAAAACTGGGGAAGCTTGCAACACTGGGAAAATGGGTTGAAGTGTTTGCCTGCCTAATTGTGGCTCACTGCCAAGGAACTATGTCTGCCCCTTTGCCATTAACATGGTCAAGGGAGTTACTATTACATCCAGTTATCCCGACAATTCTTTTGAGACACACTATTTCTTTTGCATTTCCCATTGGAAAACTTGAACACTCTATTTTCTTTGAAAATACTACCCTGTTGTGTTGAAAGTTTACATATCCCTTATCACCTTTGTATTAGATTGAGTGCGGGAAATATTTTTTTTTTTAGTTTAGGCCTTTTTAATTTGACTAGACGGACTGGGGCTGTCTTTTCTTTTTTCTGTTTGATGGTTGGGACTGCTCCCATCTTGGCAGTAGGGCAAGATAGGAGTTCTCCAACCCCTCTGAAACTATTGAATAAACACCCTTGAACTTGTACCACTTGTGTTGTATTCTTACTTCCGATAACAATGTCATCCTCACATAGGGAAGCAGTCCTAAATCCTGGTGAAAGATAATGAATACCAACAGATTTAGTACTGATTCCCCCCTCTGGGACTTACATCAAGTTAACCTCCATATCAGGTCTGGCATGTAAGTATGGCCTAGATGTACTTGTCAGTGTAATAGATCCAAATTTTAGAGGGGGTTTTCCAAATACTACTACATAAATACGGCAACCAAATCTTTCACATTAAACCTGGGGACAAAGTAGCTGAAGGTATTTTGGGAAAGAGCTCTGTTCCCCAGAATAATAGAAGAAAACGGACTTAGAAGATACTGAGAGAGGAACTGAAGTCTTCAGAGATGCATATACAGAGCCAGTAACTGCCCCTGAAGTGGGAAAGAGTCCCCCTGCGGAATATGACACCAACATCCTTCCTGATTTGGCCTTCACACAGCATAATGACCCAGTGTTAGCAGAGGCCCTCCCCAGGGTCATTCCTGAGGAAGAAGGAAGAACTAAAGTAGGTCAATTTTATTCCTTAAGCATGGTTTATTATATAGGGGTGAAGGCGGACCGGATGGGACTCCCTGCTCCCAAATTGTCGTACCACGCAGCTATAGAAGAATGGTTCTTGAAATTGCACATGCCCATCTTACAGCCGGACATTAAGGGGTCGCTAAGACACAGGCACAAATATTAAATCACTTTACTGGACAGGGGTAAATGCAGAGGTCCAAAACTGTCGTCACCTGTCCACTCTGCCAGAAAACCAGTACTCAAACCCCCACCAGTTTCTTTACAACCTCTTCCCAATATTGATGTCCCTTTACAACAAATCCTCAAACATCTCCTTCTCCTCGCGTCCTGAGTATGTTTTCCTGATGAAATCCTGACTGGCCAGAGAACCACTTTCATGACCAGGTTTATGGCAGAAGTAAAAGAGGTTGTACAGATCAAAGCCCTCAGAACTTCGATGTATCACCCACAAATTGATGAGTTAGTAGAACTATTGAATAAAACTTCGAAAACTGCCTTTCAGAAGTTAGTCAAAGCCGATGGCAGAAATAGGGGCACCATGATACGGTGGACCATGTTTGCTGTTCAGAAAACCACCCAAGCCTCCCTAGGTGTCTTACCATTCAAGCTTCTATATGGATGAGACCCTAGAGATGTTCTTGATATGCTAAGAGAAACATGGGAAGAATGAGAAGAGGCCATGTTACCCCTATCCCAGACCACCCAATGTCTAAAAAAATATAAAGCCAGAGTTAGATCTATAGTATGTTCACATATTAGTAAATCCCAGGAACATCAAAAAGCCAACTATGACCGGAACACCCTTACTTGTTCCTTTTCGGTTGGTCAGAAAGCATTGGTACTCCTTCCCACCTCGGAACATAAGATGCTATCCCGATGGCATGGTCCCTATGAAATCCTTGAACAAATAAGACCCTGTAATTATCGGGTGTCACAGCCAGATAGAAGTGCCAAAACATAGATTTATCACATCAACCTATTAAAATATTAGAGGGAGGACCCAATTCAAACAACTACTGTATTGATGGCCAGTTTCCTGGCCGAGGAAGTTGACAGGATCTATTTAGTCCCGGCTGATCTGCCACTCCGTAAGAAACAGGACATACAGATCCTGTTGGACCAGTTGCCAGACGTCTTTGACAGTGAACCAGGAAGTGTAAAAGGGTTTTTCACTTCATACGTCCTCCTCCTGATTAAGTTGTCAATCTACAATCCTTTCGGATTCCAGAGTCCCGCAGAGAACTAGTCCAAAAGGAAGTAGAGAAAAAGCTGGCTTCCAATATAATAGCTCCATTGCAGAGCCCGTGGTCCTCGCCAATAGTCTCAGTAACAAACCAGATCAGTCGTGGAGAGTTTGTATTGTCTTTAAGAAGTTGAACGCATTATCCCAGTTCGACAACTATCCCATGCCCAGGATAGACAACCTTTTTGATTGACTGCGATCTGCAAGTTTTCTCTCCCCAATTGATCTAACTAAAGACTATTGGCCGGTAACAGTGAATACATCAGACAGGCAGAAGACAGCTTTCTCCACTCCTATGGGGCTATTGCAGTTTACAATTCTACTGCTTAGTCTCCACGGGGCATTCTCTGGATGGTAGTTATTGATAGTAGATCTTGGGAGGAACACTTGATTCCCCTCTATGAGGTTACCAGGCCCCTGAGGAAATCTGGCTTTACCGAAAGCTAATAAGTGCCATATGGCCCAATCTGCCATAAAGTATTTGCTTTTCTTTTGTCAGCAATGGGCTTTTGCAACCCCAATCTGAAAATGTTAGAGCACTACAGAAGACACCTGTACCTAAAACTAAATGGGATCTAAGAGCCTTCCTTGGATTGGTGCGATATTACAGGCAGTTTATACCAAACTACTCCTCCATGTCTTACCGACAGGCTATGAAATGCAGAACTCCAAAAACCCAAATGGGATATAACCGATCAGGCCTGCTTTAATACTTTAAAATCTATCCTGTGTAGTGCTTCAGTATTGAAAGTACCTAATTTCACCAAAGAATGTATTCTTCAAACAGATGCTTCACAGGTTCGCCTAGGAGCAGTTTTGCCCCAGGAGTATGAGGGAATACAGCATTGGGTACTCTATATCAGCAGAAAGCTCTTCCCTAGAGAAAGAAATGACACAACAATCGATCTAGAGGCTCTAGTCATAAAATGGGCCATGGGGTATTTGAAGTATTATCACACAGAAGAAGTTTCGGCTAGTTACTGACCACTCACCTCTTACATGGATGAGCCTCCATAAAGACACAAACCCCAGGATTATGTGCTGGTTTCTTGATCTCCTCTGTAGAACACCAGAAAGGTAAGGAGCAGGGCAATGTAGACTTTTTTGTCCCATTTTCCCCTTGCGAGATGAAGATCTATTATGGGATTGGGGATGACTATTCTCAGAAAACAAAGTATGCCCCCGCTTCAATACACCCAACCCCTTTTCCAAAGCCAAATTCTCCTTCCCCTTCTCTAGATAGAAACCCTATGTTCTGTTGTCAGGTTAGTCAACCTAATATACTTGGCAAGACTAAAATACCAAAGAATACCAAGTATGTTGTATCTGGTTTGAAAATAAGTACTGTGAAAAAGAAGATGACTGAGAGACAGAGGATCACTCTGGTGAACTACAGCGAGCGGATTAGCTTCTCACAGGAAATGACTGGCCCAAATCAATACAACCATCTAGTATGGCAGTTCAAAAGAAACTCAGCTGGGACGCTAAATGAGAACTGTCCTCTGAGGCGGAACTATGGGAGCCGTGCACCGGGCGAGCAGACGAGAGCCGAAAGGGAAGCCGTGAATGGTGGAAAAGGAGAACCTGAACATGGTCCATGATGGAAGGACTACTCGGGACGCTGCTGAGACGATACTCTGAGCACCCCATGCCCCAGCAAAGCATCTGAGCAAGAGGACACCCACCCAGGCACAGTCGGGCAACTGCAGAGTCGCTACAGACCCTGCTAACAACCCAAACACTACTGGAGCCTCGAGAAGCCACGCAGCTGCTTGGGAAACGCTGGTTCCTGTGAGAAAGAAACAAACAGGTACACAGGTTACCTAAGAGACATTAGAGGTCCGAGGAAGCACTTGTGGTGAAAGTAGAAGTTGGAACAAGAGGGTCTGGGATCCTTATATGAGATTGCGAGTCTGGGGACTGCATGTGAAAGTCAAAGTATAGGAGGGTCTGAGACCCCGAGAACAGCCAAGATATACAAAGAGGAATCATTTGTTTGGCAGGAGAGTGAACCAAACAGATACAATAACGGATTGCGAGTCTGGGACCCGCACCCATATGGGAAGCAGAGAATAAAAGGGCCTGGTACACTAATTGTCAAAGAAGAAAACAAGGAAGAGTTGTATGCTTGGCAGGGGAGTAAACCAAGTGCATACCATGCTACATTGTGAGCCTGAGACCCGCTCTCATGTGAAAGGCAAAAGCCTAAAGTAACGGAATGAGAGGCTCCGAGACAGTGTGAGAGAAAGAGAGGCAGTCCATGAGAGGACAACTGCTTGGCAGTTGAGTAAAGCAAGCTAATCATAATATTGCAAGTGTGGAACCCACACCCACATGAGAGTTTGGGAACAAATGGGTTGAGATCCATGGTACTGAAAAATAGCTAATTAGAAGGATATAATCCTACGCTTGGTAAGGAAGTGTACCAACTTGGTGGAATAAAGAACTGTGAATCTGCGAAGTCTATCCTTGTGAATTGCCAAGTAACATTTACTTAAAAAGGATACAGGGCTCAAAGCCCAAACGTAAGTAAAGTAGAATTTGATTAAGTCTACGGGAAAGGAGCACAACTCTAGCCTTGGAATTCTATATTTGTGAACATTGTTTATTTCATCACTTTTGGATTGCCCTAGAGACTGGGAACTTTTCAGTTGGTTGGAACCACCATGAACACTTTACTTTGCGAAGAGATCATCATTGCACACTTGGTTTAAGTAAGTAGTGTTAGGGACAAAGGTAGGCCTTTTGAGACACAACCGTGACATACCTTTTGGCTTTGGACACCCTGACAATTTCACTGGTTCTTTTTTGAGGCAGGCAAACCACTCTTAGCTTTAGGGATAGACAGTCAGTTTTCCAACCCATTCTTGATTAATAAAAGACTGTACCCAAAAATATGCCACCATTGTGTCCGAGCCTTACTTCTGCACCCTTACACGTGGCAGACTCATTTTGTTGGCTGCAGTTGGAGGATAAAGGTGGGATCAGGCTGGATAGGGAACTGCTGTGTAGATGAATGGGACAGGATCACAACAGGACTGATAACAGAGGAGGAGCAGTGAACACAGAATGGGAAGCAAGGACCTGGCATGGAAGACATTGAAAGGGCAAGGATGGTATGGCAAGCCAGAAGAAGTACTCAGACCAGAGGATATTGGTACATGTATTTTTATTTAAAAGAAAATAAACAATGCCTTACTATCCCTTTTTCAAAAAGGGGGTTTCCCTTTCTGTCCAAACTAAACTATGGCGCTCATCAGGAGTCCAAAAATAAAACAGTCCTACCACTTATCGAAACGTAACACAAAGATGCAGAGTATCTTGCACTCTCTGTTCTCCATAGAGGCTTCTCTACATTTCCAGGACTTCCTCCCGATAATGTTTTTAACTAAAAGTTCCTTTCAAGGCAAAACTGTCCTTGTCAGTCTTATCACAAAGTTCCTTGAAGATTCCCAACAAATGTACTAATCTGAAATTCCTGAAATTACAACAAAACCAATTTTTATGTGAAGGGATAATTCCCTGATCTCCTTCTGCCAGCGTGTCCGTTCTTTCCGCACTTTGACCAGTTTTCCGGGGTTTCTGGTGTCCTATATTATTTAATTCTCACTCTGTTAATGCTTCCCCTGTAGGCGAATGGGGTCTCCTGACCCACTATTCTATTGTGTTAAGCAGTGTCCTTGTGACCCTTCAGGAGTTCTGACTCTCTCTGGTTCTCTCGGGTCCCTGTGACCCTTCTGGCTGGTAAGCCATTCAGGCTTCTCAGGCTCCCATCACCCCTTAGCTGCTTGGTCTCGCTTTTGCTCTTTGATTCTCTGTGATCTTCCCAGTGAAGTTCTGGTTGCCCAAGGCCCCAACAAGGGTTTTGCAGTGTGGGCTTACCTCCCTAGCCTCATAGGGGGTGAATCCCCCATGGGGATAAGGGACGAATACCCTACATTTGTCACAGTGGCCATGACCAGGAGGGAAACAAGGAAGCATGGAAGGGCTGAGCCAGTGAAAAAAAAGGACTGGCGAAAGTGGGTCACAATGGATAAAACCAGACTGGGACAGAGTAAAGCAGATAGTATGTGCAAAGAAAGTTGGGGGCCCATTGTTAGAAAGTGCACTCGCAAATGTGTTCTTGCAATGGCCTTCTTGTACAATGATCACATAGGATCACACCTTTTGATGTAAAAGTCTTAAGGGAAACACATATCTGCTTCCATTGCCATACATGCCAACATTCTGACGCACCTGGGAGGGAGATTTCATCAGGGAAATCGGGAGATGTAAATTTCCCCATAGGAATACATTGGGGCTAGAATGATTATAGCTGGGAGAACGTGAAAAATAGATATATTTTTCACTGAAAAGTCGGGAGTCTCCCGCCTAAATCGGGAGGGTTGCCATGCATGCATTGCTTACAATCTGCGCCTGCTCAGTCACAAAAACCATGTGATCCTCTATTTCATATAATTCCTGATTTTATTTCTGGGGCTTCCCCCTTCTCTGTATATTTTTCTAGTCTTCTTGGTAAAAAATACAGTTGTCCGCTGTACTTCCTTTTTCCCTGTCTGGATAACACTCAGGAAATCTTTGAAAGAGCTAAGGTTTGCCCTTTGAGGCTCCCTTTTTTCAGACTCCCATCTTCTTTCTTCCAGCAATGGCAGTGACCTGGAATTCACTCCTTTCCAGGGCTGCTGAGAAAGTCTGGTATTCCCTCTGTTTGCCTTTCTTCCTGTTTCAGTTCTTTCCTCAATAATTCCTCTCGGCATTAGTGGCGTAGCACAAAATGTGGGTCCCCCCTGCGAACCATGCTGACAGCTGGCCACCCCCATCTCGACAACAAATCATGGGTCGTGTTGCTCTCTGGACTGACCTAGACTACCATGCCCAGAATTACCTCCACGCCCCTCTTACCATTCTCAGTGCTAACGTATGGGGCACCTTGCCTAATAGGTAAGTAGTGGGATGAGGAAGAGTGGGACTAGGAATAATGAAGAGTACATGTAACTAAGCCAGGTATTATCTCCATGTCTCTCTAACTCGCCCCAGTACTTGTGTATGAGGCAAAGTGCCTCCTACACAAGTACTGGGACGAGGAAGAGTATGGCTAGGAGTAATGAAGATTATCAATAAGTAATCTAGGCATTAAACAAAAGCATGCACACCATTCACCGTAAATTCACACACACCCAGCAACCTGTACATTTACATGTGCATCCTTTCACCATACACTCACACTTACATGCACGCACAAACATTTAAACAAAATACATCGTCTTACCTTTTTGAATCCGTTGGTCAGGGAGCGAGGCCTTCAGCTCTCTGCAGCACCTAGGAATGTGTGTTTCTGTCATTTGCAAAGGATTTGGAGCCGTCCATGTCTTTGGGTGGAGAGGAGAACTGTCATGCGCGGAAGGAACCGTACACGCAGTGGACGGCACAACACGGATTTCCGGTCCGATCAGACAACAAACTGCCCCAATCACCATGAATATACAGAACACCCATCAGGAAGTGATCTCCTTTGATTTAATTTTGATGCCACAGTTTGGTTTGATATTGGGTATCCCGTGGTTGAAACAACATAATCCGCTGATTGACTGGAAGTCTGGGCATGTCCTTTGGGCTTTGTAACGCCCCAGCCACGTTTCTACGTTTCATGAACGAGGTATTCCATGACTTGCTGGACGTATGTGTAGCGGTATATCTCGATGATATCCTCATTTTCTCACAAAACTTAAAAGAACATGTGATACACATCCGCAAGGTTTTGTCTCGTCTTCGTCAAAATTCACTCTTCGCTAAGCCTGAGAAGTGTCAGTTTCATACTGACAGTGTGGAATTCCTGGGATTCCATATTACACCCAGAGGTCTATCCATGAATCATTCCAAGGTCCGTGCTGTGTTAGATTGGCCGAAGCCCAGTAACCTCAAGGCATTACAATCATTTCTGGCCTTCTCAAATTACTACAGGCGTTTTATTCAGGATTTTTCCTCCATTGTAACACCCCTTACTGCATTAACCAGCCCAAAGACGCCTTTTGTGTGGCAAGATGAACACCAGACAGCTTTTGATGCATTAAAGACAGCATTTACCACTGCCCCTGTTCTAAAACATCCCGACCCAGAACTCCCTTTCATAGTGGAAGCAGATGCATCCTCATTTGCTCTTGGCGCAGTGTTATCCCAGCATTGTCCCTTTTCAGGTCAGCTACATCTGGTGGCATTTAATTCCCGAAAGTTTTCCCCTACCGAAAGCCATTACACTGTTACGGAAAAAGAATTATTGGCCATCAAGGATGCCTTTCAAGTCTGGCGACATCATCTGTTAGGGGCAAAACATCCAATCACGGTATTCACAGATCACGTAATATCCAAGATTTGGCCTCGCTAAAGTGTATCAATAGCCGGCAGGTGCAGTGGCATTTATTCTTTGCGGCCTTCGACTTCCAGATCAAACATCGATTGGGCTTGTCCCATGGAAAGGCAGACGCATTGTCTCGTTCCCCTGGCGGGGTCTCCTTACCCGTTTTCCCTGAAACCCTATTAGACCAACATGTCATTTGTCTCTGTACACCTCCTTTACCACTACTGAAATCGATTCGTACATGGGTTTCGCTACATCCTGAACAAGTCTCCGAGTGGGATCCGGTGTTTCATGATGGGCTACCTTTCATCCAGAATAAATTATGGTTACCAACAGCAGACACCCGCAACCTCGCTCTGGAATGGTCCCATGAGAGAGCCATTAATGGACATCCTGGACAAAAGAGGACGTTGGACCTCCTCAAACGCTGGTGTTGGTGGCCCTCCATGAAACGCGATGTCGAAGGCTATGTGAACATGTGTGCAATATGTGCCCAGTGTACACATCGCCGGGGGCACCCAGTGGGTCTCTTACATCCCTTACCTGTACCTCCTAGACCCTGGCACACGGTTTCGATGGATTTTGTGACAGACTTGCCTCGAACCAAGGGCTTCGACACAGTTCGGGTGGTGGTAGATTCTTTCTCTAAGGTCGCTCGGTTTATTCCCTGTTCTGGCATTCCGTCCGCCCCAGTCTTGGCCAACCTTTTCTTTAAATCTGTCTTCTGTCTTTTTGGGCTACCCACGGTTATCATCTCGGACAGGGGGCCGCAATTCACATCTCGGTTCTGGCGGGCGCTCACAGGTCTCCTGGGCATCGATTCCCGTTTCTCATCCGCCTATCATCCGGAAACAGATGGCCAGACTGAGAGGGTGAACCAGGCCATGGAACAGTATTTACGTTGTCTCATTTTACAGCACCAACAATCATGGCTAAGTGTCTTGCACCTTGCTGAATTTGCATACAATAACTCTTTGCACGCTTCTACTGGCTGTTCTCCTTTTTATGTTCTGTATGGTCCGCACCCCTGTACCTTGCCTATTCCTGATTTCACGCTTTCTGTTAATCCTGCTGCGGTTGCATGCGCCCGTGACCTGTCGGCTGTCCATGCCCAGACGCTCACTCATCTTCGCGAGGCTCAGGCATCGGTGAAGTCTGTGGCTGATAGACGGAGGGCTGTGGCACCTTCCTATGTTGTGGGGGACAGGGTTTGGCTTTCTTCACGTCACCTCCGACTGCCAGGCTGTCACAAATCGCTTCCCCGTTTTGTAGGACCCTATAGGATTTCTGCAGTGATCAACCCGGTGGCATATCGCCTCTCTGTTCCCACTTCTTGGCGCATCCATCCCGTGTTTCATACCTCCCTATTGAAACCTTGTCCCGCTCCTACCCGTCTCCGGTCTGACCCTGGCCCCGTTTCTGTGGGTGGTTCTGAGGAGTATGAGGTGTCGAACATTCTGGGGTCCTGTGTGGTTAGGGGTGGTCTCCAGTATCTTGTGGACTGTGCAGGTTTTGGCCCGGAGGAACGGTGTTGGGTTCCTGCGGCAGATGTCCATGCCCCGAGGCTGGTTTCTCGTTTTCACCTGGACCATCCCGCATGCCCACATAGCCGTGGGCCATTGGGGGGGCACTGTCATGCACGGAAGGAGGGTTACCCACGGGCACACCGCTTTTGATAACACTCATACCCCCGGGGACTCCCCGACACAAAACACAGCTAGACTCCCCAAGTCACAGTCAGCCCTTCATAAGGTCACGCTACCTGTGGTGCGGAGGAAGCGTCATCAGCTCCAAGGCTCTGTCAGAGGCCGATTTTGTTTGTTCCCTCTTTTCCAGTGGCAACTGCCATTGAGATTGCGAGCGGGCTGGAGCAGCCGATCGCAACCATTTCCTCGTTCCGGGCCGACTTCCTGGTCACATGCCCTGAGCTCGGAAGAGATAAAAGCCGCGCACTTTGAATCACTCGCCGCTTCACAGCTGTTTCATGACACTGTTTGGCGTTCTCGATTCACGTTTTGGATTCATTGAAAAAAGACCTCAAGCTTACGGATTACGGACTGGTTATTCTTGCTCCTTGGATTTGTGGTTTTGGTTTCTGCTCGGATTTGCGGACTTTTGGATTTTTGTCTAACGGTTAACGGATTGTTTGGATTACCCTTCTCTGCTTTGTCATTTACTCTACTGTCTTCGAGGTTCCTTGAACTGCTACGGTGCTTCCACGTAGTCCACGAGTACCACAGTGTCACAAATACATCCAAGAATCATCAGGTGTGTAGCCAGCGCTGAGTTTCTGGCGCCTGGCTTTATGGATTGCTGACGCTTCCTTGCACCACAGCCTCAGAGTTCCTAGCACTTTCAATTACACTTAGGTAAGCCCCTTTTCAATAACAGTTACATTGTTTGCAGTACTGTGCTTGTTTGTGCTAATACCTGAATTAATTCCAACCGCTCTGGGGTCCTCGGCGGCGTCTGATCCTGCGAAACAACAACCACCTGTGGCCTCAAGGCTCGCATAGGGAGTAGTTTTCTCTCTCCCTGTGTGGAACTTGGGGACAGAGGCCCATATATTCTTCACGACGCGTCAAGTCAAGACAAGAACTATGACTAGAAAAAGAATGTGTTTCCTTTTAAAGTCACTCTGTCTTCATAAAGAAATTATTTCCAAATGCAAATAATTTCTCTATGAAGGCAGAGCGACTTCAAAAAGAAACTTTTCTTTTTGAAGTCATAGGGCTCCCACCCACTCCATGACATGGGGGACTTCAGCCTGAAGGCTTCCATGTCATGGGGTAGCTGGCGGGGAGCCATCAGGCTTTAAAAAATAAATTGTTTCTTTAATGAAGGTATACTAGACATATTGTACATGTTGAGGTTTGAGAAAAGAGCTGACATGATGGTGGTGGGGGAGTTTGGAAAAGAGCTGGGGTTTGAGGGCTTTGAAGACCCAGTAGGATTTCTCAGCTCTCAGGGAGGGGGAGGTCATTCCAAAGTTTTGCAACGCAGTAGGGGAAATAGGAGCAACCTGGTATTTGAGAGAGATACCAGGTGTCATTTTCCCACGAGCGCCACTATTAAGCATAATCTCTGGTGAATGAGCCAGCAGCTTTATATCTCAGAGCACCCCTTTGGCAATATTGTCTAAGGGGAAGACCATCAATGCTAAACTCTTTGTTTCTCAGGGATCATTGACACATGGAGGGTTTAGTCAAGGAAAGAGGAAACACTGGTGTGGTTTCAAACACGTATTCTGCCTCTCGGCAAGCACACACAAATCCTACTACTTGCATTAAAGAAAGTAAAAGTAATTAAAAGCAAAACAAAATACAGGCGTTCGGAAATGTTAACCAGATGCATGACCCCTGAGCCAGGTTTCTAAGTGTTCATGACATCTTGATGTAAGGATATCAAAGCAGTAGACCGCCCCACATGACACAGGGCCCATAGAATATGACTCCTCCCTACCAAAATTCACCTAAGCCTTGAGATCAACCCACAAACTGGGGTTATAGGAGTTTAGGGGCCAGGTATGAAGGGCTCTGACTGACATAAATGACTTTGTGTTCAGGCTTCTAGCATTAAAGGCAATTATGGGGATTTAATGCAGGATGATCAAGGGTGGATTCAGTCAAACACAGAAGACCAAAAATACAAGTCAAGTTTGGAAATTAAAGTGTAACTCCTGTAAAGAAAGATTTTTAAACCAAAATATTATGTCAGGTGAAATGGATGGATGTAAGAAAGCACAAGAAACTCAGATTTGGAGCTGTTACGTTTTAGGAAAGGAGAGACCACACAGGACTCTATCCTAGGGAGGAAGTATTTAAGGAGATGGATGCCCTGTCGGGATGTGCCCCACATGTACAACCCATA
The DNA here is from genome assembly GCF_040938575.1 of Ambystoma mexicanum. NCBI lineage: Eukaryota > Metazoa > Chordata > Amphibia > Caudata > Ambystomatidae > Ambystoma > Ambystoma mexicanum. The sequence continues at coordinate 620,222,600 of NC_090941.1, forward strand.
ATATACAAAATCCCACAATGGCAGCTTCCTTCCTTCACGTACTGAGTCAGTTCTTAGACCCACCTGACATCTTTACCTCCACCAATTTAACATATATTTAGGTAGACCTCCATGGATTTTCCAAAAATACACATATTTTATTATTTATAAAACACAATTCCATCAACAAAATTAAGTGCTTAAAAAGAAAGATGTTCATACTTCATTGTTCATTGTTGTGTGTATGACAAAGGAGGAACAAACGCATTTTTCGTTTCTCGTTCGTCTACTAAAAAAGACAACTCGTTCTGTCTACTACCTGAATTATACCTGAGAACCTCTCCTGTTATCGAGAGGGACAATATGTGCCAACACTTCACATGTGTTTCTAGTACCAATATCAACTGATTATCATGCAATTTAAATTAATATTAATCGCATCTCTTATTGGTGCTGTCTTCAGGGCACTTGTTATTTTTCATCACATGGTAGTTTTCAACGTATGGCATCACTGAGGCCTGTTTTCTCCCAGACACATCTATAGTTAAAAAACAATATAAAACCGTATTATTACCATGTGGGTACTCTTTATGTTATGTCAGGCATTTATGGGTACATATTTTGACTTGACCGCTCCTTATTTCTAACGGAAGGACTACGATTAATCTAAAATATACAATTTCTTCAAGAACATAATTCCACTGGAATCAAACCAGTATCTTATAACAAGAGGAAACTAATACTACTCCTGTCTTTGATGAAACTGTGGGCCTCATTATGAGTCTGGCGGTAGCTGTGCCGGTAAAAACGGCACGGCTGCTGCCAGAGTAATTTTTTTTCCGGCGCCCGGCAATGGGGACTTACCGGGGCATTACAGCCCTGTCGGTCCCGGTAATTCCTCATTGCCGGGCACGGAAAATATTTCTCCCCATTAAAGTCCCATTGGGAATGGGGAGGTCAGATGCACCGGCATCATTCATGAATGGTGTCGGTGCATCCGTCAATGTCTGCGAGCGGGTGCCTTTCCACCCGCCAGGTCAGACCTGGCAGGCGAAAAGGCACCCACTTGCAGAACTCGTAGTTTGCCGGTCTGGAAACAACGGTACCAGCAAGCTTACCGGTACCGTTGTTTCCGGACCGGCAACCTCGTAATTGCCCCCTGTGTTTGTAAAGGAGCTTTGAGATACGTGACAAAACTGGGGAAGGTTGCAACACTCGGAAAATGGGTCGAAGTGATTGCCTGCCTAATTGTGGCTCACTGCCAAGGAACTATGTCTTCCCCTTTGCCATTAACGTGGTCAAGGGAGTTACTATTACCACATCTAGTTATCCTGACAATTCTTTTGAGACAGACTATTTCTTTTGCATTTCCCATTGGAAAACTTGAACACCACTCTATTTTTTTTGAAAATACTACCCTGTTGTGTTGAAAGCTTACATATCCCTTATCACCTTTGTATTAGATTGAGTGCAGGAAATAGTTTTTTTTTAGTTTAGACCTTTTTAATTTGACTAGACGGACTGGGACTGTCTTTTCTTTTTTTTGTTTGATGGTTGAGACTGCTCCCATCTTAGCAGTAGGGCAAGATAGGAGTTCTCTAACCCCTTTGAAACTATTGAATAAACACCCTTGAACTTGTACCACTTGTGTTGTATTCTTACTTCTGATAACAATGTCATCCTCACATAGGGAAGCAGTCCTAAATCCTGGTGAAAGATAATTAATATCAACAGATTTAGTACTGATTCCCCCCTCTGGGACTTACATCAAGTTAACCTCCAAATCAAGTCTGGCATGTAAGTATGGCCTAGATATACTTGCCAGTGTAATAGATCCAAATTTTAGAGGTGGTTTTCCAAATACTACTACAAAAATACGGCAACCAAATCTTTCACATTAAACCTGTGGACAAAGTAGCTGAAGGTATTTTGGGAAAAGAGCTCTGTTCCCCAGAATAACAGAAGAAAACGGACTTAGAAGATACTGAGAGAGGAACTGAAGGTTTCAGAGATGCATATACAGAGCCAGTTACTGGCCCTGAGGTGAGAAAGAGTCCCCCTGCGGAATATGACACCATTATCATTCCTGATTTGGCCTTCACACAGCATAATGACCCAGTGTTAGCAGAGGCCCTCCCCAGGGTCATTCCTGAGGAAGAAGGAAGAACTAAAGTAGGTCAATTTTTTTCCTTAAGCATGGTTTATTATACAGGGGTGAAGTTGGACCGGATGAGACTCCCTGCTCCCAAATTGTCGTACCACGCAGCTATAGAAGAATGGTTCTTGAAATTGCATATGCCCATTTTACAGCCGGACATTAAGTGGCCGCTAAAACACAGGCACACATATTAAATCACTTTACTAGACAGGGATAAATGCAGAGGTTCAAAACTGTGTTGTCACCTGTCCACTCTGCCAGAAAACCAGTACTCATACCCCCACCAGTTTCTTTACAACCTCTCCCCATTATTGATGTCCCTTCACAACAAATCCTCAAACATCTCCTTCCCTTCGCGTCCTGAGTATGTTTTCCTGATGAAATCCTGACTGGCCAGGGAACCACTTTCATGACCAGGTTTATGGCAGAAGTAAAAGAGGTTGTACAGATCAAAACCCTTAGAACTTCGCTGTATCACACACAAATTGATGAGTTAGTAGAACTATTTAATAAAACTTCGAAAACTGTCTTTCAGAAGTTAGTCAAAGCCGATGGGAGAAATTGGGACACCATGATATGGTGGACCCCGTTTGCTGTACAGAAAACCACCCAAGCCTCCCTAGGTTTCTTACCATTCAAGCTTCTATATGGACGAGATCCTAGAGATGTTCTTGATATGCTAAGAGAAACATGGGAAGAATGAGAGGAGGCCATGTTACCCCTATCCCAGACCACACAATGTCTAAAAAAACATATAGCCACAGGTAGATCTATAGTATGTTCACATATTAGTAAATCCCAGGAACATCAAAAAGCCAACTATGACCGGAACACCCTTACTTGTTCCTTTTCAGGTGGTCAGAAAGCATTGGTACTCCTTCCCACCTCGGTAACATAAGATGCTATCCAGTTGGCATGGTCCCTATGAAATCCTTGAACAAATAAGACTATGTAATTATCGGGTGTCACAGCCAGATAGAAGGGCCAAAACACAGATTTATCACATCGAACTATTAAAATATTGTCGGGAGGACCCAATTCAAACAACTACTGTATTGATGGCCAGTTTCCTGGCCGAGGAAGTTGACAGGATCTATTTAGTCCCGGCTGATCTGCCACTCAGTAAGAAACAGGACATACAGACCCTGTTGGACCAGTCCCAGACGTCTTTGACAGTGAATCAGGAAGTGTAAAAGGGTTTTTCACTTCATACGTCCTCCTCCTGATTAAGTTGTCAATCTAAAACCCTTTCGTATTCCAGAGTCCCGCTTAGAAATAGTCCAAAAGGAAGTAGAGAAAAGCTGGCTTCCAATATAATAGCTCCATTGCAGAGCCTGTGGTCCTCGCCAATAGTCTCAGTAACAAACCAGATCAGTCGTGGAGAGTTTGTATTGTCTTTAAGAAGTTGAACGCATTATCCCAGTTCGACAACTATCCCATGCCCAGGATAGACAACCTTTTTGATTGACTGCGATCTGCAAGTTTTCTCTCCCCAATTGATCTAACTAAAGACTATTGGCAGGTAACAGTGAATACACCAGACAGGCAGAAGACAGCTTTCTCCACTCCTATGGGGCTATTGCAGTTTACAATTCTACTGCTTAGTCTCCACGGGGCATTCTCTAGATGGTAGTTATTCATAGTAGAACTTGGGAGGAACACTTGATTCCCCTCTATGAGGTTACCAGGCCCCTGAGGAAATCTGGCTTTACCGCAACCTAATAAGTGCCATATGGCCCAATCTGCCATAAAGTATTTGCTTTTCTTTTGTCAGCAATGGGCTTTTGCAACCCCAATCTGAAAATGTTAGAGCACTACAGGAGACACCTGTACCTAAAACTAAATGGGATCTAAGAGCCTTTCTTGGATTGGTGCGATATTACAGGCAGTTTATACCAAACTACTCCTCCATGTCTTACCGACAGGCTATGAAATGCAGAACCCCAAAAAACCCAATGGGATAGAACCGATCAGGCCTGCTTTAATACTTTAAAATCTATCCTGTGTAGTGCTTCAGTATTGAAAGTACCTAATTTCACCAAAGAATGTATTCTTCAAACAGATGCTTTACAGGTTCGCCTAGGAGCAGTTTTGTCCCAGGAGTATGAGGGAATATAGCATCGGGTACTGTATATCAGCAGAAAGCTCTTCCCTAGAGAAAGAAATGACACAACAATCGAACTAGAGGCTCTAGCCATAAAATAGGCCATGGGATATTTGAAGTATTATCTCACCAGAAGAAGTTTCGGCTAGTTACTGACCACTCACCTTTTACATGGATGAGCCTCCATAAAGACACAAACCCCAGAATTATGCGCTGGTTTCTTGATCTCCAACCTTATTGCTTTTGTGTAGAACACCAGAAAGGTAAGGAGCAGGGCAATGTAGACTTTATTGTCCCATTTTCCCCTTGAGAGATGAAGATCTATGGGATTGGGGATGACTATTCTCAGAAAACGAAGTATGCCCCCGCTTCAATACACCCAACCCCTTTTCCAAAGCCAAATTCTCCTTCCCCTTCTCTAGGTAGAAACCCTATGTTCTGTTGTCAGCTTAGTCAACCTAATATACTTGGCAAGACTAAAATACCAAAGAATACCAAGTATGTTGTATCTGGTTTGAAAATAAGTACTGTGAAAAAGAATATGACTGAGAGACAGAGGATCACTCTGGTGAACTACAGCGAGCGGACTAGCTTCTCACAGGAACTTATTGGCCCAAATCAATACAACCATCTAGTGTGGCAGTTCAAAAGAAACTCAGCTGTGATGCTAAATGAGAACTGTCCTCTGAGGAGGAACTATGGGAGCCGTGCACCGGGGGAGCAGACGAGAGCCGAAAGGGAAGCCCTGAATGGTGGAAAAGGAGAACCTGAACATGGTCCATGATGGAAGGACTACTCGGGACGCTGCTGAGACGATCCTCTGAGCATCCCATGCCCCATTAAAGCGTCTGAGCAAGAGGACACCCACCCAGACACAGTCAGGCGACTGCAGAGTCGCTACGGACCCTGCTAACAACCCAAACACTACTGGAGCCTCGAGAAGCCACGCAGCTGCTCGGGAAATGCTGGTACCTGCGAGAAAGAAACAAACAGGTACACAGGTTACCTGAGAGACGTTAGAGGTCCAAGGAAGCACAAGGGGTGAAAGTAGAAGTTGGAACAAGAGGGTCTGGGACCCTTATATGAGATTGCGAGTCTGGGGAACTACACCCATGTGAAAGTCAAAGTATAGGAGGGCCTGAGACCCAGAGAACAGCCAAGATATATAAAGAGGAATCATTTGTTTGGCAGGAGAGTGAACCAAACAGATACAATAACGGATTGCGAGTCTGGGACCCGCACCCATATGGGAAGCAGAGAATAAAAGGGCCTGGTACCCTAATTGTGAAAGAAGAAAACAAGGAAGAGTTGTATGCTTGGCAGGGGAGTAAACCAAGTGCATACCATGCTACATTGTGAGTCTGGGACCCGCTCTCATGTGAAAGGCAAAAGCCTAAAGTAACGGAATGAGAGGCTCCGAGACCGTGTGAGAGAAAGAGCGACAGTCCATGAGAGGACAACTGCTTGGAAGGTGAGTAAAGCAAGCCATTCAGAATATTGCAAGTGTGGAACCCACACCCACATGAGAGTTAGGGAACAAAGGGGTCGAGATCCATGGTACTGAAAAATAGCTAATTAGAAGGATATAATCCTACGCTTGGTAAGGAAGTGTACCAACTTGGTAGAATAAAGAACTGTGAATCTGAGAAGTCTATCCTTGTGAATTGCCAAGTGACATTTACTTAAAAAGGATACAGGGCTCAAAGCCCAAACACAAGTAAAGTAGAATAAGATTAAGTCCACGGGAAAGGAGCACAACTCTAGCCTTGCAATTCTATATTTGTGAACATTGTTTATTTCATCACTTTTGGATTGCCCGAGAGACTGGGAATGTTTCTGTTGTTTGGAACCACCATGAACACTTTACTTTGCGAAGAGATCATCCTTGCACACTTGGTTTAAGTAAGTAGTGTTAGGGACAGAGGTAGGCCTTTTGAGACACAACAGTGACAGACCTTTTGGCTTTGGACACACTGACAATTTCACTGGTTCTTTTTTGAGGCAGGGAAACCACTCTTAGCTTTAGGGATAGACAGGCAGTTTTCCAACCCTTTCTTGATTAATAAAAGATGGTACCCAAAAATATGCCACCATTGTGTCCGAGCCTTACTTCTGCACCCTTACACGTGGCAGACTCCTTTTGTTGGCTGTAGTTGGAGGATAAAGGTGGGATCGGGCTGGAAAGGGAACTGCTCTGTAGATGAATGGGACAGGATCACAACAGGACTGATAACAGAGGAGGAGCAGTGAACACAGAAAGGGAAGCAAGGACATGGCATGGAAGACATTGAAAGGGCAAGGATGGTATGGCAAGCCAGAAGAAGTACTCAGACCAGAGGACATTGGTACATGTATTTTTATTTATTATAAAGAAAAGAAACAATGCCTTACTATCCCTTTTTCAAAAAGGGGGTTTCCCTTCCTGTCCAAACTAAACTATGGCGCTCATCTACAGTCCAAAATGTAAACAAAGATGCAGAGTATCTTGCACTCTCCGTTCTCCATACAGGCTTCTCTACATTTCCAGGACTTCCTCCTGGATACTGATCCTATAATGTTTTTAACCAAAAGTTCCTTTCAAGGCAAAACTATCCTTGTCAGTCTTATCACAAAGTTCCTTGAAGATTCCCAACAAATGTACTAATCTGAAATTCCTGAAATGACAACAAAACCAATTTTTATGTGAAGAGATAATTCCCTGATCTCCTTCCACCAGCGTGTTCGTTCTTTCTCCACTTTGACCAGTTTTCCAGGGTTTCTGGTGTCCCTGTATTATTTAATTCTCACTCTGTTAATTCTTCCCCTGTAGGCGAATGGGGTCTCCTGACCCACTATTCTATTGTGTTAAGCAGTGTCCTTGTGACCCTTCAGGAGTTCTGACTCTCTCTGGTTCTCTCGGGTCCCTGTGACCCTTCTGGCTGGTAAGCGGTTCAGGCTTCTCAGGCTCCCATCACCCCTTATCTGCTTGGTCTCGCTTTTGCTCTTTCGTTCTCTGCGATCTTCTGTTAAGGGTAGGGTCTTGTTCCCCTGTCCCTCGCTACTTCGCTTCTCTTTCTCTCCCGCGTTGACCTTGACAACCCACATACCTGCAGCAGTGGCGGCCTACTTTGCTCTCCGCTACTCGCTATTGGAAGTCAGTGGTCTTTGCATTCCACGGACCTTGCCTTGCTCCTGTGCCTCTCTAGCTCTCAGCTTGGGAGCCGATGGTCTCGTGCTCCGGTCGAGTTAGGACTCAGCGTCTCTTGACGGGCTTCAGGCCCACCACGTCTGATACGTGGCCCACCTTACGGTCTCCTCGACTCCATGCAGCCTTGCTTCCTATGGCCTTGCGTGTCTCTTCCATGGATGTATTGCATCACACCTGGCGTCTCTTGCTCCCTTGGTGCCTCCGGTTCCGCAGCTCTGCGTGGCTCCTTCCATAGTACACTCTCTCACATCAGGGAGTCATCTTGACTCTGGGATTCTCCTCCTCCATTCCAGGGTGCTTGTCCCTTTATTTGTCCTCCACTCCTCAGAAGGGGCATGTTCTTCATGACAGTTGATCCAACAGGTAGAGGATTCAGCATTACCTTTCACCAAATACTAAGAGGTTTTGTCTGCTCTATTAACTCCCATATAGGCAGATAATACGGGGAGTCACTCCCAGTGAAGTTCTGGTTGCCCAAGGCCGCAACAAGGTTTTTGCAGTGCGGGCGTACCTCCCTAGCCTCATAGGGGGTGAATCCCCCATGGGGATAAGGGAGGAATACCCTACAATTGTCACAGTGGCCATGACCAGGATGGAAACAAGGAATCAGAGAAGTGCTGAGCCAGTGAAAAAAAAGGACTGGCTAAAGTGGGTCACAATGGATAAAACCAGACTGGGACAGAGGAAAGCAGATAGTACGTGCAAAGAAAGTTGGGGGCCCATTGTTAGAAAGTGCACTCGCAAATGTGTCCTTGCAATGGTCTTCTTGTACAATTATCACATAGGATCACACCTTTTGATGTAAAGGTCTTAAGGGAAACACATATCTGCTTCCATTGCCATACATGCCAACATTCTGATGCACCTGGGAGGGAGATTTCATCAGGGAAATCGGGAGATGTAAATTTCCCCATAGGAATACATTGGGGCTAGAATGATTATAGGCGGGAGAACGTGAAAAATAGATATATTTTTCACTGAAAAGTCAGGAGTCTCCCGCCTAAATCGGGAGGGTTGCCATGCATGCATTGCTTACAATCTGCGCCTGCTCAGTCACAAAAACCCTGTGATCCTCTATTTCATATAATTCCTGATTTAATTTCTGTATATTTTTCTAGTCTTCTTGGTAAAAAATACAGTTGTCCGCTGTACTTGATTTTCCCTGTCTGGATGACACTCAGGAAATCTTTGAGTGAGTTAAGGTTTGCCCTTTGAGGCTCCCTTTTTTCAGACTCCCATCTTCTTTCTTCTAGCAATGGCAGTGTCCTGGAATTCACTCCTTTCCAGGGCTGCTGAGAAAGTCTGGTATTCCCTCTGTTTGCCTTTCTTCCTGTTTCAGTTCTTTCCTCAATAATGCCTCTCCACATTAGTGGTGTAGCACAAAATGTGGGTCCCCCCTGCGAACCATGCTGACAGCTTGCCACCCCATCTCGACAACAAATCATGGGTCGTGTCACTCTCTGAACCAACCTAGACCAGAATTACCTCCACGCCCCTCTTACCATTCTCAGTGCTAACGTATGGGGCACCTTGCCTAATAGGTAAGTAGTGGGATGAGGAAGAGTGGGACTAGAAATAATGAAGAGTACATGTAACTAAATCAGGTATTATCTTCATGTCTCTCTAACTCGCCCCAGTACTTGTGTATGAGGCAAAGTGCCTCCTACAAAAGTACTGGGACGAGGAAGAGTATGGCTAGGAGTAATGAAGATTATCAATAAGTAATCCAGGCATTAAACAAAAGCATGCACACCATTCACCGTAAATTCACACACACCCAGCAGCCCGTACATTTACATGTGCACCCTTTCACCATACACTCACACTTACATGCACGCACAAACATTTAAACAAAATACATCGTCTTACCTTTTTGAATCCGTTGGTCAGGGAGCGAGGCCTTCAGCTCTCTGCAGCACCTAGGAACGTGTGTTCCTGTCATTTGCAAAGGATTTGGAGCCGTCCATGTCATTGGGTGGAGAGGAGAACTGTCATGCGCGGAAGGAACCGTACACGCAGTGGATGGCACGGCACTGATTTCCAGTCCGATCAGACAACAAACTACCCCAATCACCATGAATATACAGAGCACCCATCAGGAAGTGATCTCCTTTGATTTAATTTTGATGCCACAGTTTGGTTTGATATTGGGTATCCCGTGGTTGAAACAACATAATCCGCTGATTGACTGGAAGTCTGGGCATGTTCATTTTGAGTCAGAAATATGTCCGAATTATTGCCTCACCGCACCCGAAGGCATTGAATCACCCCCACATGCTTTGGGGGCCATCGCGCAGCTCATGCTGAACGATGGCATCCCTTCTCCATCAGAGCCACACCTGGTGGGGGCTGTTGCAAATTCTTCCTCTACATCGCCCTTATGATTGTCCCATTGACATAATTCCTGATTCCATTATTCCTTCGGGACGCATTTACTCACTGTCTCCCTCGGAGGAATAGGCTCTCAAGGAATACATCCAAAAGGCCCTAAAAATTGGTCCCATACGCCCTTCTACCCCCCCGACGGCCAGCCCTATTTTTTTTGTTCCCAAGAAGGAGAGCGACTTACGTCCCTGTGTGGACTACCGCCGCTTGAATTCCATCACCGTAAAAAATCGGTATCCAATCCCTTTGATCACCCAGTTGTTGGATAGATTAAGTCACATCACTGTCTTTACGAAACTCGATCTCCGTGGAGCATATAACCTGCTTAGGATTTGCCCCGGAGACAAGTGGAAAACTGCCTTCTGTACCCGTTATGGGCTGTTTGAATACGTGGTTATGCCCTTTGGGCTTTGTAACGCCCCAGCCACGTTTCTACGTTTCATGAACGAGGTATTCCATGACTTGCTGGACGTATGTGTAGCGGTATATCTCAATGATATCCTCATTTTCTCACAAAACTTAAAAGAACATGTGATACACGTCCACAAGGTTTTGTCTCGTCTTCGTCAAAATTCACTCTTCGCTAAGCCTGAGAAGTGTAAGTTTCATACTGACAGTGTGGGATTCCTGGGATTCCATATTACACCCAGAGGTCTATCCATGAATCATTCCAAGGTCCGTGCTGTGTTAGATTGGCCGAAGCCCAGTAACCTCAAGGCATTACAATCATTTCTGGGCTTCTCAAATTACTACAGGCGTTTTATTCAGGATTTTTCCTCCATTGTAAAACCCCTTACTGCATTAACCAGCCCAAAGATGCCTTTTGTGTGGCTAGATGAACACCAGCCATCTTTTGATGCATTAAAAACAGCATTTACCACTGCCCCTTTCTAAAACATCCCGACCCAGAACTCCCTTTCATGGTGGAAGCAGATGCATCCTCATTTGCTCTTGGGGCAGTGTTATCCCAGCATTGTCCCTTTTCAGGTCAGCTACATCTGGTGGCATTTCATTCCCGAAAGTTTTCCCCTACCGAAAGCCATTACACTGTTACGGAAAAAGAATTATTGGCCATCAAGGATGCCTTTCAAGTCTGGCGACATATTCAAGATTTGGCCTCGCTAAAGTGTATCAATAGCTGGCAGGTGCGGTGGCATTTATTCTTTGCGGCCTTCGACTTCCAGATCAAACATCGACCGGGCTTGTCCCATGGAAAGGCAGACGCATTGTCTCGTTCCCCTGGCGGGCTCACCTTACCCGTTTTCCCTGAAACCCTATTAGACCAACATGTCATTTGTCTCTGTACACCTCCTTTACCACTACTGAAATCGATTCGTACATGGGTTTCGCTACATCCTGAACTAGTCTCCGAGTGGGATCCGGTGTTTCATGATGGATTACCTTTCATCCAGAATAAATTATGGTTACCAACAGCAGACACCCGCAACCTCGCTCTGGAATGGGCCCATGACAGAGCCATTAATGGACATCCTGGACAAAAGAGGACGTTGGACCTCCTCAAACGCTGGTGTTGGTGGCCCTCCATGAAACGCGATGTCGAAGGCTATGTGAACACGTGTGCAATATGTGCCCAGTGTAAACATCGCCGGGGGCGCCCAGTGGGTCTCTTACATCCCTTACCTGTACCTCCTAGACCCTGGCACACGGTTTCGATGGATTTTGTGACAGACTTGCCTCGACCCAAGGGCTTCGGGTGGTGGTGGATTATTTCTCTAAGGTCGCTCAGTTTATTCCCTGTTCTGGCATTCCGTCCGCCCCAGTCTTTGCCAACCTTTTCTTTAAATCTGTCTTCTGTCTTTTTGGGCTACCCACGGTTATCATCTCGGACAGGGGGCCGCAATTCACATCTCGGTTCTGGTGGGCGCTCACAGGTCTCCTGGGCATTGATTCCCGTTTCTCATCCGCCTATCATCCGGAAACGGATGGCCAGACTGAGAGGGTGAACCAGGCCATGGAACAGTATTTACGTTGTCTCATTTTACAGTCACCAAAAATCATGGCTAAGTGTCTTGCACCTTGCTGAATTTGCATACACTAACTCTTTGCACGCTTCTACTGGCTCTTCTCCTTTTTATGTTCTGTATGGTCAGCACCCCTGTACCATGCCTATTCCTGATTTCACGCTTTCTGTTAATCCTGCTGCGGTTGCATGCACCCGTGACCTGTCGGCTGTCCATGCCCAGACGTTCACTCATCTTCGCGAGGCTCAGGCGTCGGCGAAGTCTGTGGCTGATAGACTGAGGGCTGTGGCACCTTCCTATGTTGTGGGGGACAGGGTTTGGCTTTCTTTACGTCACCTCCGACTGCCAGGCTGTCACAAATTGCTTCCCCTTTTTGTAGGACCCTATAGGATTTCTGCAGTGATCAACCCAGTGGCCTATCGCCTCTCTGTTCCCGCTTCTTGGCGCATCCATCCTGTGTTTCATACCTCCCTATTGAAACCTTGTCCCGCTCCTACCCGTCTCCGATCTGCCCCTGGCCCTGTTTCTGTGGGTGGTTCTGAGGAGTATGAGGTGTCGAACATTCTGGGGTCCTGTGTGGTTAGGGGTGGTCTCTAGTATCCTGTGGACTGGGCGGGTTTTGGCCCGGAGGAACGGTGTTGGGTTCCTGCGGCAGATGTCCATGCCCCGCGGCTGGTTTCTCGTTTTCACCTGGACCATCCCGCATGCCCACGTGGTCGTGGGCCATTGGGGGGGGCTCTGTCATGCGCGGAAGGAGGGTTACCCACAGGCACACCGCTTTACATAACACTCATACCCCCGGGGACTCCGCGACACATAACACAGCTAGACTCCCCAAGTCACAGTCAGCCCTTCATAAGGTCACGCTACCTGTGGTGCAGAGGAAGCGTCATCAGCTCCAAGGCTCTGTCAGAGGGCGATTTTGTTTGTTCCCTCGTTTCCAGTGGCAACTGCCATGGAGATTGCGAGCGGGCTGGAGCAGCCGATCTCAACCACTTCCTCGTTCCGGGCCGACTTCCTGGTCACATGCCCTGAGCTCCGCTCACGTGATCGGGAGACGGCAGACATAAAAGCCACGCACTTTGAATCACTCGCCGCTTCACAGCTGTTTCATGACACTGTTTGGCGTTCTCGATTCACGTTTTGGATTCATTGAAAAAAGACCTCAAGCTTACGGATTACGGACTGGTTATTCTTGCTCCTTGGATTTGTGGTTTTGTTTTCTGCTCGGATTCACTGACTTTTGGATTTGTGGCTAACGGTTAACGGATTGTTTGGATTACCCTTCTCTGCTTTGTCATTTACTCTACTGTCTTCGAGGTTCCTTGAACTGCTACGGTGCTTCCACGTAGTCCACGAGTACCACAGTGTCACAAATACATCCAAGAATCATCAGGTGTGTAGCCAGCGCTGAGTTTCTGGCGCCTGGCTTTATGGATTGCTGATGCTTCCTTGCACCACAGCCTCAGAGTTCCTCGTACCTTTCAATTACACTTAGGTAAGCCCCTTTTCAATAACAGTTACATTGTTTGCAGTACTGTGCTTGTTTGTGCTAATACCTGAATTCATTCCAACAGCTCTGGGGGTCCTCGGCGGCGTCTGATCCTGCGAAACAACAACCACCTGTGGCCTCAAGGCTTGCATAGGGAGTAGTTTTCTCTCTCCCTGTGTGGAACTTGGGGACAGAGGCCCATATATTCTTCACGACGCGTCAAGTCAAGACAAGAACTATGACTAGAAAAAGAATGTGTTTCCTTTTAAAGTCACTCTGTCTTCATAAAGAAATTATTTCCAAACGCAAATAATTTCTCTATGAAGGCAGAGCGACTTCAAAAAGAAACTTTTCTTTTTGAAGTCATAGGGCTCCGACCCACTCCATGACATGGGGGACTTCAGTCTGAAGGCTTCCAAGTCATGGGGTAGCTGGCGGGGAGCCATCAGGCTTTAAAAAATAAAATGTTTCTTTAATGAAGGTATACTACACATATTGTACATGTTGAGGTTTGTGAAAAGAGCTGACATGATGGTGGTGGGGGAGTTTGGAGAAGAGCTGGGGTTTGAGGGCTTTGAAGACCCAGTAGGATTTCTCAGCTCTCAGGTTGGGGGGAGGTCATTCCAAAGTTTTGCAACGCAGTAGGGGAAGCTGGAGCCACCTGGTATTTGAGAGAGATACCAGGTGTCATTTTCCCACGAGCGGCACTATTAAGCATAATCTCTGGTGAATGAGCCAGCAGCTTTATATCTCAGAGCACCCCTTTGGCAATATTGTCTAAGGGGAAGACCATCAATGCTAAACTCTTTGTTTCTCAGGGATCATTGACACATGGAGGGTGTAGTCAAGGAAAGAGGAAACACTGGTGTGGTTTCAAACACGTATTCTGCCTCTCGGCAAGCACACACAAATCACACTACTTGCATTAAAGAAAGTAAAAGTAATTAAAAGCAAAACAAAATACAGGCATTCGGAAATGTTAACCAGATGCATGACCCCTGAGCCAGGTTTCTAAGTGTTCATGACATCTTGATGTAAGGATATCAAAGCAGTAGACAACCCCACATGACACAGGGCCCATAGAATATGACTCCTCCCTACCAAAATTCACTATGAGCTCCTAAGCCTTGAGATCAACCCACAAACTGGGGTTATAGGAGTTTAGGGGCCAGGTATGAAGGGCTGTGACTGACATAAATGGCTTTGTGTTCAGGCTTCTAGCATTAAAGGCAATGATGGGGATTTAAAGCAGGATGATCAAGGGTGGATTCTGTCAAACACAGAAGACCAAAAATACAAGTCAAGTTTGGAAATGAAAGTGGAACTCCTGTAAAGAAAGATTTTTCAACCAAAATATTATGTCAGGTAAGATGGATGGGTGTAAGAAAGCACAAGAAACTCAGATTTGGAGCTGTTATGATTTAGGAAAGGAGAGACCACACAGGACTCTATCCTAGGGAGGAAGTATTTAAGGAGATGGAGGCCCTGTCGGGATGTGCCCCACATGTACAACCCATAATATACAAAATCCCACAATGGCAGCTTCCTTCCTTCACGTACTGAGTCAGTTCTTAGACCCACCTGACATCTTTACCTCCACCAATTTAACATATATTTAGGTAGAGCTCCATGGATTTTCCAATAATACACATATTTTATTATTTATAAAACACAATTCCAACAACAAAATTAAGTGCTTAAAAAGAAACATGTTCATAATTCGTTGTTCATTGTTGTGTGTATGACAAAGGAGGAACAAACAAATTTTTCGTTTCTCGTTCATCTACTAAAAAAGACACTGGACCTCAAAATCACGTGCCGGCTGATCTAGAGACAAGCCCCTATTTCAATTCTAAAAATGCCCCATTGGAATGGGCCAAACTCATATTCAATATCCCTGTGATGTTCGACCAAACAATTAAAGACAGGAGTAGTATTAGTTTCCTCTTGTTATAAGATACCGGTTTGATTCCAGTAGAATTATGTTCTTGAAGAAATTGTATATTTTAGATTAATCGTAGTCTTTCCATTAGAAATAAGGAAAGGTCAAGTCAAAATATGTACCCATATATGCCTGACATAACATAAAGAGTACCCACATGGTAATAATACGGTTTTATATTGTTTTTTTAACTATAGATGTGTCTGGGAGACAACAGGCCTCTGTGATGCCATACGTTGAAAACTACCACTTGATGAAAAATAACAAGTGCCCTGAAGACAACACCAATAAGAGATGCAATTAATATTAATTTAAATTGCATGATAATCAGTTGATATTGGTACTAGAAACACATGTGAAGTGTTGGCACATATTGTCCATCTCGATAACAAGAGAGGTTCTCAGGTATAATTCAGGTAGTAGACAGAACGAGTTGTCTTTTTTAGTAGAAGAACGAGAAACGAACAATGTGGTTGTTCCTCCTTTGTCATACACACACTTAAATAGGATGTATTGAAAGTCTGTGTGTTGTTCTTAGATATAAGATCTAGAACAATGAAGTATGAACATGTTTCTTTTTAAGCACTTGATTTTATTGATGGAATTGTGTTTAATAAATAATAAAATATGTATATTTTTGGAAAATCCATGTAGGTCTACCTAAATATATGTTAAATTGGTGGAGGTAAAGATGTCAGGTGGGTCTAAGAACTGACTCAGTACGTGAAGGAAGGAAGCTGTCATTGTGGGATTTTTTTATATTATGTATTGATGTGTCCTCACCCACACAGCCCCTAAAAAGAGGACTTTACAGCTCTGTATAGCTGACCACATGTACAACCTACATTGAGATGTACATCCTCACTGCCCTGGCAACTACATGTATATGTTGATTAATATTAGAAACAGGATAAATCCAGTGGGCTTACAACAGGAGAGAGTTATGCAACCTTCGGCTCTCCAGATGTTTTAGACTACATATCCCATCAGCCCTATCCAGCTCAGTCTATGGTGAGGCATCATGGGAGAAGTAATCCAAAACATCAGTAGAGCTATAGGTTGGAGAACACTGCAATAGGGTAGGAAAGTAGAGCAGACTCAGAGTATTCCATTTACACAACAAACAAAATATGAATACCACAGTCAGATATAACAAAATGGCAAATGACCACAGAGACCCATCTGATTATTCAAGATGTTAGTGCACGCTCCATGGCCGATTGTCCCAAAAAACAACATAGAGTTATTTAAGCTTCATTCTAGAGGGAGAGGGGAGCATAGGGGGCTGTTGAAGTGATGCAGCTTTGCTTCTCTGCTTCTTGTTCTTGTGGGAAGTATGGCAGGCAAAGGGAAGGAAGACAGCATTCCAGTAAATGATGATGGTCATGCAGGGCTGCATGACCCTGCATTGGAGATACAGGCTGCTGTATCTGTAAACCAGAGCTCAGAGTGCACAAACAGAAGGCTTTCTGTAGGTTGGTTGTTTGTGCTGCACCCACCCATATTTGCCTCAGCCATTGCCACAAGAAGTAAGCAATAATTGATGGTGTGCAACGCTCAGACATTTATCTCTCGCACCATTTTCTGTGGTGTCCTCTTGCTCCCTAGTTTGATAGCAAAAGTGCGACACTCCACAAGCCCTTCTATCGAACCGTCTCGACGCAGACTTGCTGGATGCAATCATTGTTGCCATTCTCAACGCCTGTTTGACGGACAGGAAGCCTACATCTTAACCTGTCTCAACACTGTTGGGAGCAACGGAAAAGCACCTAGAATCCTGTCTCAATGTTATCGAGAGCCAAGAAGAAGCCTATAAGTATTTTAAATGGCTCTGTCCCCCAGGCGGTCTTCCAGGGCTCAAGCGAGAAATACAACCCAATCTGTATCTCTGTTAAAATATATGTTCGGTGAACTTGACTTTGCTGCACAAATTCTTGCCTGTGCACCCCTACCTTCAGACTCAGAGTGCTCCCCTTTCGTTCAAAAACAGTATGTTATATGGCTTCTCTTACAGGGATGGGTTATAGTTTTTCTTTCTAGTGTTTTTGTATTTTCTTGCTTAATTAAAGTATCCTATTTGTATAGAACCTTGTTTGGACATTATTTTATTTTAGTAACAAAGTATTATTGTTATGTGAACTAATTATGTGCTCGCTCATATTCCGCCTGGATTCAGTAGCCTCTCCTCATCCCCGCAATACAATGAGCCGCAAAAGGTGGTTTACCAGTCAGGATGTTCCCATTTCACCTATATGATGGGGAATCGCTGCTGGGTTTGAAGTAGTGTGGGGCATGGTAAGAATGTTATCCACTACACATCCCTATTCTCCTGCAGAGTATTAGACATTTCACCACAGGGAGATAGCAGATGTTTGCTTCTTCCCCTTTGGCATTGAACAATGATATCATTCTTTGCTTTGATGCTGGGCGAGGTGAGTAGAGAATAGGGAGAGAGGTGATATGATGCTTGTTCTTGCACTCTCACCTACTCTGCCATCAAACCAGCAGATGCTCCTTTTTTTGATTACTTTTACCAGGGATCAGAATGAGTGGGAACTATTTTTTTTTTTTTTTCTTTTTTTTTAAACTTTTATTTTTGGCGGCAGAGGCAGCATGGTACATACATCAAGCCAACAATCATGGTCAGATAACATGAGATGGAGCAGTACATAGAGCATAATACATTGTTGATAACAGTGTCAAGCAACGGTCACTTAGGAATCCCGTAGGTAAAGGTTCATGCAGTAGGAGTGGACGCCAACGGGATGGGAGACGAGACAGAGCTGGAGATGCCCTCTCCTTGGCAGTTCAGGTATGAGTTGAATTCCAACCAGATGTATGAGTGGGAACTATTTAACTTGTGACACATCTAGGAGACAGTTAAAGCGTAATGATTAAAAAGATGCAGTTTGCATCTTGTGGAAGTTAGATTTGTGGCATGCTATATGCTAGCTCTTCAGTCACCAAAGAAAGCTTACTGGATGATGTTGGTTCCATGTGTTAATATCCCCGCAAAAATATTGCGATACAAAAATATCGTCATATTTTTGCGGCGATATTGACCCATGGACCCTGTGTGGGACACAGCCGCAGCCCCCGGCAATATTTTTGGTGGGGATATTGTGTAGGGATAACATGATGTCTACACCCAACAGCTGCTTTTTCCTCTTGCTCATAATATCTTTATCCCATTTATGTATATTAAATGGGATAATGTGTCATATCATCCCTTCTTAGACTTTACAATTTATGGGGAAAGACTGCCTCTGGATCATGTCATAAATTTGAAATATTGACTGTTTGAGAGTCCAAGACATTAAATCTGCCATGAAATGTGTTGTTTCCGGATCTCGGTTGCATTAAAAAACTTTATGCTGACATTTCTTGGACGTTTAAGTCTCAGTTTGAGAGAGGAAAAAAGGATAAGGTTAGTCTCCTTCGAGAGGCTTTGGTTTACAGGTTGTGCCCATTTCATATGACGCAGTGGAAAGCTCCATCAGCTGAGCATTTTGACAATGAATGAGAGTTGCCCAGGGAAGCCTTGAGATGCCTTTGCCTCACAGCATGGAGGCTGAGCGGCCTGGCTTTGTACTACCAGGTTTCTCTGAAGAAGTAACATTATGCCATCATCAGTCTAATTGGTTCCCTCACCGAGCTGCTTATTTTTGTTATTCGGTCAATTTCTTGATTTGGATGCATGATTTTCGATCTGCTCTGAAATTTCGATATTTGGAAAGTTAATTCAGGCATTCAATTTTTGGTTGCTCAATTTCTTTGTCACTGCATCTGGCCAGATGGACTCCTTAGCAGCTTGGGATTTGCCTTTGATGTTGTAAAGTGTACCATAATTCACTCCCTTCACTCTTGTTCCCACCACTGTGCATGGTTTCGGAGCTTCACAGTTGTGGGCTTTGCTTGTGGACCATGTGACATCTACTTATTCCGACCTTGGTGCTCTAGCATTGCATATACTTAAGAATTTGCTCCTGACCCATTTCGAAATTGTGGTAGCCAGTGTGTTTTTTATGCTAAATGTTAAATTTACAAGAATGCCTTGCATGTAGCTTTGTATGCCCGTTGCGATCCAAAAATGGATGGAGGAAGCGATACACCTTTGCAATGATTGCACACCTTGGCAGGTGATCGTTGGTCACCTTTAAAAGCCTCAGTTTGGTTTATTCCATTGTTGGTCATTGATGCATTCAGTGTTTCTATGACAATGTTTTCGTCGTTCTTTGTTCCTGCTATTTCCGTTGATATACATTTTGGGCCTCATTATAAGCATGGCGGTAGCCGTGCCTTTAAAACAGGCACGGCTGCCACCGGAGTTGCATTTTTACCGGCACCCGTCAATGAGGAATGACCGGGTAATTCTGACATTGCCGGACCCAGTAATTCCTGCATTGCCCGGTGCCTGTCAGTCCCCATACCAAGGGAATGGGGACGTCAGATGCACCGGCACCGGCAACTGCGGTGCCGGTGCATCTGACATCCTGCACTCGCGGGTGCCGCTCTGCCCGCCAGGCCAGACCTGGCAGGCTGACAGGCGCCCGCGAGCACAGCTAGTAGTATGGCGGTCTGGGAACTACGGTACCGGCATGCTTACCGGTACCGTAGTTCCCAGACCGCTATTTTCAGTGTTTCCTGCTTCCTGTTCCTGCACTGTTTAGTAACACTCTTGCGCCCTGAGCCGTTTTGTTTTGCAGTATATCTCGGTTCCTGAACCTGAACTATTGCAGTGTGCTTTGTTTCTGAACCAGAATAGGACTGTGGTGCACCCTGGTTTTCTGGCACAATTCTGATTTTCCATTAATCCTATTTCTTGAGCATTCTGGCTTTGAGATCATTGCTTTTCCCAAGTCTTGTTCCCTTCTCTTGAGCGTCCCTTGGTCAGATGGGGGATGTTTGGGGATAAGTTATTGTTTTTTTCTTTCTCCTTACTTCCAGGTACCTTGTTGTTTATTGAGTGCATTTTTTTGGGTTGCTTGCTTTTCTCTCACACTATGATTGCCCATGCTTTCCCTTCTGTACTGTTATTCTCTAATTCTACTTTGCTCCTTGTCTTGTCATCTGTTATGTTACTCAAACCTGCGGTAAAGAGCTTCATCATGAGTTGGGTGCTAACCCCGGCAGTATTACCGCCGGGGCATTTAGCCCTACTGCCAAACCCCCCGACGCTGTTAGCGCCGGATCACGGATTTGGCGGAATGGTTAATCCCCATTCCCCATTGGGCCCATTCGGAAATGTACCATTCCCCATTGGGCCCAATGGGGAATGTGTGGCGCTATTATCGCCAGCAGTATTAGCGCCGGCGGTAATAGCGCCAGAAATCAGCGGAATTGCAGAGGATTTGCCCCCATCTCAGAGCTGGGGGTAAATCCGCCAAACTCGTGATTTGGCGGACCCTTAAATGCGGCGGTAATAGCGTTACCGCCGCATTTAAGGATTAACGCCAAACTCGTGATGAGGCCCTTTGTGTTCTTGTACAATGAGCAGGATCCATGGCCACTACTGCCGCCCTGCATATAGTGACTGGTCTGTGTAAACATTGTCTTTGAGTTACATTCTATAATGCTGCTGAAGCGGCCAGCTTCAGGCATTGCTTGTCCTATTAATGGACTTTGAACAAACATTATATGTAACAGTAATTGCGGGTGAGGAGATTCCTGGGCTTCAGTGTAATTATAAGGAGCTTCAGAATACACACCCCACATCATTTTTTTTGTATTTCTGTGATGGTATTTTTTCAAAACCACTGTGTTTGTCTGTGCAATGTATTGCATTTTTAATGAATGTTCTTGGTGAGTGGAGACATCCTGTGCCATAATGGCCACATTGACCTTAGGCGTGTACTCCGACTGGTGTCTCCCTTTGAAATCTTACACTTTTGTACCAATGTAAGAAGCTTCTTTAGAAATGTTATTGACCAAGGTATATTTTCTAACTGCTATCCCTAGTTGGAGGCGCTAGGAACCTTCTTCAAATATCGGTCATTTTTGTAAGTTGCTGTATCCCTGTATTTGGTTGTTCCTAAAATAGTATTCCATACTTTTATGCTCATCCGCAGTATTCAAAAGAGGTAGAATGGCATATGTTCGAAACATGAAAGTCGCTTTTCATCAATTTGCATGAAAAGCAGTAGTTTCAAACATGCTTCTCATTGTTTGTCACACCAGAATTGTACAGTGACAGCGAAAACCTAAAGCCACTTGCCTAAGGTGCCATTGTCGCGCATGTGCAGAACGAGGTATATCTTGCCTCTACAAAAGGTATTATAGCTCAGTGGCAACGTGCTCGTCTTGGAAGCAAGTCAACAATCTGCGCTTAGAAAACTCTTCGAACCTTACAATAATAATACAGTGCAAGGTTAGCGTTGTGGTGGGGAAATGGAGATGGACTCCTTTAAGGAGGACAGACTGGGAACTCAGGGAGGAAGGGGAGGGGAAAGAGCAGTTGTGACGGAGAACTAATTAAGAGAAGTTCGAGAAAGATACATGGCTCCCGTGTCCATTCTTGGGAGTCTATCAGGGGCCTAACAACTGGCAACAAAGTGTTGTGTCCCCATGCTGCTGGACAACGCCTCTGGGTGCCAAGACACAGGACCGCGACACACGTCACAGCTGTTGCCCTGGGTGAGGAGTAGCCAGCGGGACGTCGGAGAAGGCAAGGAGAGCCGTCGTGGCGGTGCAGGCGTGGAAGGAAGGACCGGCACAGGAAACAGCTGACCCGAGAAGGGAAAGCCAGCTGGAATCATGGGAGAGCGTTAAGAGGGTGAGGTGGACCCAGCATATTGAGGCAGCCGACCCGAGAAGGAATAGCCGGCAGAAGTGATCAGAGTGCAGCAAGAGGATGAGGAGAACCCAGCCCACAGACACTGGTAAGCTGCGCACAACAGCAGATATAGGCTGAGGGACATGCGCACTGCACGCACTACAGCAGAGCTTGCAGAATGCACGTGGATGCACTAGGCGAGCAGCGCGTGCAGTTGTAGAAGACCTAGCCCACATCAGAGGCAAGAAAGGGGAGCACAAGCTCTCTGGCACAGGTGTAGCTATCCATGTGCCCACCACACTACGCCACCAGAGAGGCGACCATTCAATAAAACAAAACCGAGAGAAGGTGAGCACGAACACAGCCAAAGACACCACAGGGCACCACCTAGTGAACACTGAGGAGAGGCTGACTGGAGACAGAGTGTGCGACATATGCCTACAAAGGCCCACATCACAATCAAACTACAAGGCACAGGAAAAAGTGAGAGACTCCAACGGAAGCCCAGATACACAGACGGGCCACACAGCACAAATATATATAAGAGAGCACACCCATAAACTGCGTAAAATGACAGAGGAGGCACGAGCAGGGGCCCAGGTCGGCATCACCGCCAGAGCAGAAGGCAACCCAACCCATTTACGCTACAACCACATTATGACCCGGGACAGAGGTGGGAAGAATGGATGGATGAATTTGAGGATTTTATGGCAGCATAGGATACCAAGACTCTCCCAACAAAATAGACATGTTTGCCAACCTAGCGGGGAAGGAGATCAAGGGGATCCTAAAAACAATCCTGCCACAAGAGAAAACTACCTACGCACGCCTGATTTTTGCCATCAACAGGAAACTAGTCATACTACCTAACAGAGACTACGAGAGATATTCATTCAATCAATGTGTACAACTACCGCACAAGACCGTAGGGGAATTCGTCATCAGGCTCCAGAGAAAAATCACTTACTGTGACTTTGCCAACTTCAAAGATGACAAAGCGATCCGACTCAGGATAATTGAGGGATGCACCTCCTCACACTTTGGAAAGAACCTACTGAAAAAGCCCCCTCTCACTACCAGCTATCATCGACATGGCAAGGGTATACGAATGAGTAGTCGTGCAGGCGGCAGCCATGGGGAACCCAAAGAAAGATGACACCGTTGAAGCAGTACTCATTGGCCTCAACAGGAACGTCCGCAACCCAGGAATGCCAAGCAGACAAGATCTCTGAAGACTGTACCGATGGGCCCAAGGAGACAAGCAATGCTATAGGTGTGGATTTGAATTCCCTCACAGGGGTCAATGCCCGTCCATCGGTCAAATGTGCAAGAGGTTCAGCCAGGAAAACCACTTTCAGGCAAAGAGTAGGGAGAAATCCCCAATGCTTGCTGCTGACAGACCGATCCCACTGTCAGACCCCGTTAGGAGGCTTGAGCAGCCGAGAGGGCTCAGTCCCAGACCATACCACGACCAGGACATCATGAGAACAACCCAAAACAGAAACATACCGACATTTCAGGCCTAAACAGGAGTCATAAAAGTGATGGAAAATCTCAACATGGACCCACTGATGCACTACTCAAATGCATACGACTACTCACCCAACTCACCGGCAGTCTACGCCCTCGGCCAAGGACACAGCCACGGACCCAACGTGAGCACAAACTCAGTACCATAGTACAGCCAGAACCCATATACGAGAACCCAGCTTTGGATGGAGTGATAGAACAAAAAGATACTACACTCACGACAGGTATAGCAAAGAATATGTCAGACTCATCATTGAAACCTCGACGACAGCACAACTCTGACTCTGAAGGTTGCCGTCCGAATTGGTGTCTAAACAACCAATTCATCGTGGACACTGGCTAAACAGTCAACATCATGAATGAGTGCCTCCACCAAGCGATTGAAGACACCTACCCACTATGCCCATCCCAGGTTTGCATATTTCAGTGCGGCACAGCCCACCCACTCCAATCGAAAGGACAATTCCAATGTGACCTGGTCCACAAAGGGCGAAGAGTGCCCACCACCATACATGTCATCTGTAGCCCTACAACAGGATGATGTCTCCTCAGCTAACGGACTGCCAGAGCCCTGGCCTTGATCAACATGGGCTCAATGTTCTGTCAAGAAATGAACATCGAAGAACTCAAATCCCTATTCCCGAAGCTATTCGAATGGGTGGGCATGCTAAAAGACACCATCATATCTCTCCACATTGACCGAAAGGTCACCCAGTGCCTCAACACCCTCGCAGGGTCTGATTCCACCTACAGGCCCAAATCACACACAAACTGCAACTACTCCTCGACAACATCATCGAGAGAGTGGATGGCCCCACCCCATGGGTATCCCCTCTAGTCGTCATCCCAAAGGACAACGGTCGCCTGCGCCTATGCGTAGACATACGCATACTGAACACTGCAATTCAAAGAGAGAGGCACCCAGGACCCAACATCGAGGACATGCTAGTGAGGCTAAACCAGGCCACTCGTTTCTCCAAGCCAGACCTTAATCAAGGGTATCCCCAGCTGGTGATTGACCCCGCCTCCAGACCGATCACCACTTTTGCAACGCACAAAGGGCTGTTCCGCTATGAGTGGCTCAACTTTGGGATATCCTCTGCCGCAGAGATATTTCAAGAGAAAATTCACAGACTGATATCTCCAGTGCTTAACGCCCTCAACCACAGAGATGACATTCTCATCTTTGGCACCACCCAAGACCAGCATGACCGTGCACTGAAAGCAGTGTGTGACATCCTACACAAGGCTGGGTTTACCCTCAAAGGACCGAAGTGTGCCATCAACAAACACAGCCTACGATTCTTTGGCCACATCTTTTTGGACCAGGGCATCACGGCTGACCCTTAGAAAATCAGCACCATCGTCAACCTAGTCTCCCCCACAGAAGTTGCCGAGCTGCGATCATTCCTAGGTATGGCAGACTACTGCGCCCGCTACCTACTGAACTATGCCACCTTCACAGACCCGCTCCGAAAACTCCTCAAAAAAGACTGCCCGTTCTAGTGGGACACAGGATGCCAGGAAGCTTTCCACACCATAAAAGAAGAACTTGCCAACAATCGTCGGCTTGCCTACTTTAACCCAGAGAGGGAGACAGAACTTACTGTTGACGCCAGTCCCATTGGTCTTGGGGCCATACTTGCCCAGACAGACCCCAGTGGGCACCACACATGCAAAATCATTGCATATGCCAGCAGAGCCCTGTCACCCACCGAACAGTCATATTCCCAAGCTGAGCGAGGAGCCTAGCAGCAGTATGGGCCTGCGAGAAATTTCATCACTTCATCATTGGCAGAAGAATCACCCTCATCACCACCATGCATCGAAAGGTGGGGCACCAGACTCCAAGAGTATGACTACCAAATCATCCACAATCCTGGGGGAGACGCCAATCCAGCAGACTATCTATCCCGACACCCACAAGGGAAAACAGAGGATTTCATGATGCACAAGGCAGAAAACTACAATTTGTACCTTTCACACAACTCTCTCCCCCCTGACATCACTACAGAGGCATTCACTGCCAAAAGCAGAGTGGACCCCACTATACAAGTGGTGGCACACCTCACCAATGCAAACACATGGAAACAACTCAGCATGGAAATATTTGTTGATGGGGAAGTCTACAGGAAAGAACTGGAAAGGATGGCCAAAATATAAACTGAACTCAACAAAACGGAACAAGGGATACTGCTACAAGGGCCAAGGGCCTGAGGAAAGCACTTGTGACCGTAGCCCATGAGGTACACCGAGAGTTTCAAGCACAAAAAAGATACTGCAAAACCAAGTGTGGTTCCTGTACATGGATGCAATTGTTGAAGACACCTTGACCCACTGCCTACCCTGCCAGAAGACAGAGGTCCCCCATGCCCACTACAGACAGTATCGCTACCAAACGGACCCTGACAAAGAATAGCCATGGACTTGTATGGCCCATTAGAGGAAGGAGGTCATCTGCTTGTAATAATGGATGAGTACTCCCGATTCCCACTAATAAAATGTATTATGTACAATCCAAGGCATTCCACCATGTAGACTGACTGATCGATTAACTATTCAGTTTATGGGGAATCCCCAATGCCGTAAAAACAGATAATGGGCCACAATTTCAAAAACAAGAGTTCCAAAAACACGCTGCCCATCTAGTATTCCACCACCAGAAAATCACACCATTATGGCCACAGGGCAGTGGGATGGTGGAACATTTCATGTCCACCATCAAGCGAACCTGACAGAAGGCCACCGCCGATCAAACGTCGCTACCCCAAGCAATATGCCAAATGCTGAGGAGCTACAGAAATACACCACATGAAGCAACAGGATGGACACCACTGGAACTAATGATAAAGTATTAACCTCAAACTCGTCTCCCACAAGTAGTGTACTACACTCCAGAACAAGATGCATAAATCCGAGAACAGGACACAGAGAAGAAAAGGAAGGCGAAGGAATGGGCGGACCAAAGGAGGAGAGCAAAGGAACACCAATTCACAATAGGTGAGACTGTTCTGGTGAGACAAAGACAGCAAAGGAAGACCGACCCAAGGTACAAACTGGAATCGCTCTTAGTGACCAAAGTGAAAGGGCCAATGGTGACCGCAACAGGAGACGGGTGTGAGATAACCCAGAATGCCTCGTTCTTCAGCAAGTTACATCTCGATGAGCCTTAACCGATGGAGGAGACAACCGCAGAAGAGGAAGAACCGAGACACGAAGAAGCAAACAAACTACTGGGTGTGGAAAGATCAGGGGAGACTCACAGATCACCTGGGTGCTCCCAGCGAACCACAAAGAGGGAGGGTTGGAGGGGGGCAAGAGGGGAAAGAGCAGTTGTTACAGAGGATGAATAAAGAGAAGGTCGAGAAAGATACATGGCTCCCGTGTCTATTCTTGGGAGTCTGTCAGGGGCCTAACAGTTAGCCGCATAGATAGAGGTGAGCAAAGTCTATGCCCGGGTTATTAGTCATGCATCATGGAGGAGTTTCCCTGCATCTTCTTTTATCGTCACTGCTTGCATTACTGATCTGCTTCATTGGCTAGTACTGATGACATTGTTTCCTTTCTCTGCCGATGCAGTATATTTACTGCTTGCTGGCCCCTCGCTTGATCATGACTGTGACAAAGAAGAGCAGGGAAAGTGGAAACTGAGGGTTTTGGTGTTCATCTTCATTAATGTTTAGGCAAAGTTTTTTTGTTGTGTCTGTTGGCAGGTATTCACCATATACTTGTTAGGCCTGTGATGAACAAGAGGTCCATTTAATTTAGTGAAGATCACCAGTAAGCAGTGAGGGCAGGCAATGTTACAATGTGCAGAAAGAAAATGCAAGTTTCGTAAAAATAGGAAAGAACTAATTTATGAGTTTCGGTGTGGTACATTCAGCTTCCACTCAAGGAAGTTAGCTGATAAAAGGGCTAGAGATAATGGGGCTTGGATAATGAGATAGAAGCTTTTCTTGCCTCTAGAGTAGAGTCCAATCTCTTGAATGACTGGTTCATTGGCACCTTAGGATCAGGCCATGGAGGCCCATTTATGTTTGCCCCTATCATTCCTGAAAAATATCTTGTGGTGTGGGATTAGGATATTTAGAGAAATATAGATATTTGTATCTTTTTGAATATGTGTTTTTGGGCCAATTTATGGTGAAGTTTCATTCATATTTCTTTCTTTTTTTTCTTTACAAATATATGCTCAATGTTATGTCCATGATGAGAATAATAAATATGTAGGATTCTGCTTCCTAAGCGTTTTGTCTAAGGCATATGTCTGTAGTCTGAACCTGTAAGATCTCTGTTAACATAGTGTCAGCTCTACTGTCCGAGCCTATAATACCTATAAAACCTAATTCATTTTGGGAATGGCTTTGGTCACTAAAAATCTAGATGAGGAAATCTGTGTAACATACTTTTTCCAATCCTGCCACTCTAATACAGTATACACTCCGTCATATTTGATTCCTTTCAATGCCCTCGGATGGTGCGTGATTTGGAAATGAAAGGAAGTGAGAGATATCAGTGGAGGGAAGAGGCATTGCTACGGGGGGCGCTAAGAGGGCTTTCGCCCTGGGTCCTTTGGTTGTAGCCCTGGATAGAAGCTCAGAGGCTACACCCAAAAGACTATCTAGCCCCGAGTCCTGACAGTCCTAACTTTAGCTTAGCCCCGGATCTTTTCCAGACCTAGCAACACCTCTGGTGCAGGGAGATGCATAATATAATTTGAAACGGTATGGGCCCCCTCAAAGCGCATTTTTTATCTGTTTTTTTTTCAACTCCCTTTAACTCCTATAAGGTCTATTATAGTTTAGGTAATTTAATGGAGAAATTATGCTGTAAAATGTATAAGTTGCCCCATTGTCTCAGCATGTTTTAATAGGTTGAAACGTCATACCCCAAACTCAGCGGAGGAAGGTCGGAGTCACAAGGCGGACCATGAAGCTTTGGACTATTTTAGATGTAGGACAGACTGTAAAACATATTGTGGCAACGTGGTGTTTGTGTTCAAGAAGTTTGTGAACACGAGCTCTAGCCGCGGAGAGAGAGAGACGGTTGGGGGCGATAGGAGCAGAGTCGCGTTGCAAAAACATGCAATGATGATGATATATATATATATACCAGGAGGAAATATTCGCACGGCAGATTGTTTATCTCGATTGGCGAATAATGAGGAACTAAACAAAGAGGAGGAATGAGGACAAATTATGATGATTGGAGAACACACAATACCAGAGCAGGAATGGCATGATTCAATGGCAGA
This sequence comes from Ambystoma mexicanum, assembly GCF_040938575.1. Lineage (NCBI taxonomy): Eukaryota > Metazoa > Chordata > Amphibia > Caudata > Ambystomatidae > Ambystoma > Ambystoma mexicanum. Next base: position 620,251,385 of record NC_090941.1, read on the forward strand.
TGATGAGGACTTGGCAAAGAGGAAATGATATAAAAGGATAGTTGGAGCAAAACAGGCTTGAAGGAAGCTGGTTTGGAGGCTATGTGGGAAATTCGAGATAAACTGTACCAAGAAGGTAACTTGCCTAAGAGAGGTTATAGGATAATACCACGAAATTGAGGAACTGCATAATAAGCCTGAATCATAAAGGCCATCAAGGGATCATAAAGAACAAACACATCAGAAGCGACTATCGGTGGTCTGGTTTTTGATCCCCAAGTGAAGACTCTGAAGGCAGTGTATCCTTTGCAAATTGAGTGAAAAGGACACAAATGTCCGATGTGCCTGCCTGTTTTTCCGAAACTACCATGGGATAAAGTTGGATAAGACAGTGTTGGACAACTGTAAAATTTGGGTCAAGCCACATATTGCTTGGTATTGGTTAATCTTTTGACAAAGTGGGTGGACATGATTCCTACTACAGATGTATCTTCAAGGATAGTGATTAAGTTCATAAAGGCAACTTGACAGGTTTTAATGTCGGGAAATACAACCGCTGGCTTGGTGAGCATGTGGGTACAAATGAAATATTTTTGGCCAGATATGATTGGGACATTTAGAAGATACTGGATTACTCTGTAAGTAGGGTGTGCACTGGGCAAACTTATCTACCCTTCAAAAAAGGTTTCTATGATATTAACTTTGCTAGCAGGAAAAAAGTGCTGCGCAGCGCAATTCGGATAAGCTTTGAGAAATGCTAACCTTGAGTGGAAGGAAAGGATGGCTTTTAGTAAGTCCCTTCATATGCAGTTTATGAACTGGCTTGACAATTATAAGTCCAACTTGAATAATGCTAATTGGTGCCTTTTATTTTCAATGCTTCGGAGCAATGATAGTAAAAATGTTCTGGAGCTATTATCGACAGTTCCTGGCTGAGGTTTCCCCTTCAGAATTTAATCCTCTCCCAAAATCTTGTTGAGTGAACCATATTACTAGTTTGTATTACGATATAATCTTAGATGGGACTCTGATACTTGAGTACAGGTTTACCTCAAGCTTCCTAGATGGTTTTCAGATAGATGTGCTTCTTGCCATCAACAGGTGTAAAGCATCACAGGCTCTTGGGCCAGATGGGCTTGCGAATGCAGTGCTCAAGGGTAACTCTGTTATGTGGGCAAGCATGCTTGCCTCTCTCTTTCAACATATTAAAAATGTAATTGTTCCAACTAGTTGGAGGGAGTCGATACTGATTCCGGTGTTTACGAACGGCTGTCATTCTGATCCTTTAAATTATCGGCTTCTCGCTATACTAGATTCAAGTGGCAAGATTTTCTCTTCCCATCTTCTTCGGAAACTGCAGAAGTGGGTTAACAAATGTGAACTATTGAGTACATTACAAACACGCTTTAGGTGCGATAGATGCACTTCTCACAATACATGGGCCCTACATGACGTAATGGCTGGCATATTGAGGCATTCAAATAGGTGTTTATGTATGTTATGGCAACTAGGATAGCTTGTTTGAACCTGTGTCACGAATTTTGTTATGGGAAAAACTGACCAGTTGGGGTATTGACCCGTCTTTATTATATTTTATTAAATCTTTAAACACCGACACATCAGTGGTAGTCCAGGTCAATCAAACTGGCCAATTAACCAATCCTGTCCCAACTAATCGAGGTCTGAAGCAGGGGTGCATAATCGCACTCCTGCTTTTTAACCTCTATGTTGCGGATATGAATCAGGCACTATGAGCATGTCGGAACATCGCACCACGCATTGGAGACAAATGTATACCTTGGCTGGCTTATGCCAATGATACCATACTGCTGGACTTCACACATATCGAGCTACAGCGTTCTCTAGAGGTTCTTGCCAAAAATATGCAGCTAAGAATAACATGAAGATTAACTATAAGAAGATGAAGATTATGGTTATTGGTACACAATCAAAAAGTAAGAGGGGTTTTAATTGGGGAATTGGTGAGGAACATTTTGATATTGTAAAGACTTATGTTTACTAAAGGGCCTCTATCACCTATCTCCCTTTTTGACTTTTTTATGAGTCTTTCATATACCAGACGATATATCAAAAATTGTCTATCATACGCAAATTCGTTGTTAGAAAGGGTGGATATAATGTGGAGGAACTTCTATGTTTACCGTCACATTTCTTTAACTGGTTTGGTCGCATGTAGGGAAAATGATTGAGATCTATATTGAGAGTTCCCCAGACTGTGCTAGTCGAAGCGCTTAGGTGAGAACCAGCTGCACCATCACTCTTTGGGCTATGGCTGATTCAGCTCAGTAAGTTCTTCATCAAACTCTGATGGGCCCAAGCCAGGGATTCCTCCCTGCATAGTCTGTTGGCTCATGGTACTAAAGACAATCCCCATAATCAATTATAGAATGATATGATATTTCATTTATATCGCGCTCATACACAAGTTTATTGAGGTGGAGAGTACAGTAACGATGCATTTTAATAATATAGGATTATCACCACACCCCTGCTGAATATTGCCCCACCTATATGAATCTTCTTAAGGTAAAAACAGAGGACTGGGATCGTGCCACAAACATATCTAAACTGTGTGTCAAAAAACAATATTCTGAATATGCTAAATCTGGCTTTCCTGTGGGGGATCTTTTAAAGCCCTGTGCTTCATTTATTAGGCGTTTTATAATTTATTTGCGTTTTAACATTTTGCCAATTTATGAACACCATACATTGAGGATGCAGCATTCTAGAGATTATCAAAAATGGATCTCTTGCTCCGAGCAACTATACAGAGATCAATTGTGGAGTACAATATTTGCCGATCAGTCTTTGGAAATTAGCACATCAGCTGCCTATGCATGGAAGGAGGCACTATTGAAGTTAAAGCTGTGATGATAATTGTATTATGGTTCAGAATTACTATGTATCCGAATTAGTTGATTTTAGCATTGTGATCTTAAAATGCAAATTTTACCTTGTTGGATTGTAATCCTTTTGATTCATGTTAATTGTAATATTATGTACTATTCATTTTAAGTGTATGTATTATAAAGTGCAAAGGTTTTTTTTATAATAAAGCCAATGGCACTAAATTAAAAAAAAGACATTTCCAAAGAGAAGGGATACTGAGAATTCTGTTCACAGATAATGCAGCACAGTTTGAATCTAGGGAGGTGCAAGAGTTTGCAAGGGTAAATGGCTTAGGTTTGCGAAATAGTGCGATTTATCATCCCGCAAACTAATGGGGGTAGTTGAACGATTCAATAGAGTGGGCATGGTCCAATCAAAGAAACTGAAAAGGAACTGCATAGCAAATGGTGGTGACGCACCCTTTCACCTCATACCAGTGCAGTTAAAGTGGCGGTAATTCCGTTCCTGCCACTTCTACTGCATACCGCCAAACTTGTAATGGGGCCCTATTTTCGATAAGGGGCTGCATTTTGGAAAGAAGAGGGGGTGCGTGATGATGTGGGGTTTGTGTTAAAGAGGTACACAAACACGAGCTGTAGAGAGAGAGATGCTTGGGTCCAATAGGAACGCAGTGAGTGGAACTCCTTTAACTACAATAAATGTATCATGAATAAAATATGTCTGTGCAGCCTCACTTCACTTGACATATTTGTTTATATACTTTAATTTGAAATGTGCATTAAAATTCATTGGGTTTGAGAGATGATTTGAAATATATTGCAGGAAATTGTCATTTTAGTCTTTACAAACAAAAAGTGAAAAACGAAGAGAAGACGCAGAGTCAGTTGAGAGATGTATATATATATATATCCGTACTAAGTATGTTAAATAGTCTCTATCTGGCACCACCCTGACAGGCGGAAATTGACAACGTCTGTTTGCTGGGAGTCATGGAAACTGGCAAAGCATGCATGCTCAGCATTATTACAATTGGTAATGTGTACTCACTGTGAGCTTCCTGAGCCATTTTGGCAGCTCAGGTCTATGAGCAGATCTTGGGCACTGGGGTTTCTTGGCAATGTTTGCACACTGTTTCTGTGTGGAAACTGACAATATGTGTTTACCAGTGCTTTGTGTGACCTGTTCAATGTTGGCCCAATTCCAAGTTGGGCATTTGTGCATTGTGTGCCTACGGGAGCAACGCAGAAACTGACAATGGATGTATAGTTTTGGTGCACTAAGGAAATAACCAATATCCCCCTTGCTGGCATGTGCAGACTGTGCAGCACTTATATACAGTTATGTAGAGACAATCCTCATTACGAGTCCGGCGGTAACCGAGGCGGTAAAACCACCTGGTTACCGCCGGATTCGTATTACCATTCCGCCTCCGTGATTCCCGGAATTACCAGGGCATTACAACCCCGGTTTTCCGGGAATCACAGAGGCGGAATGGTGTTAATCCCCATTCCCATTGAGTCCGACGGGACTCAATGGGAATGGGGATCATGGAAACACCGGCAGAATCTCGTAATGCTGCCGGTGTTTCCTCGTCCGCCTGCAGGCGGGCGGTGTTAAACCCGCCAGGTCAGACCTGGCGGGAACATCACCTCCCGCCTGCAGGAGTTGTGATCGCCCAGCATGGAATCAACGGTGGCGGCGGGTTTACCGCCACCGTTCTTTCCATACCGGGCGATTTTTAATGAGGCCCAATATGTGTCATAGCCTTGGGTGTGCACGTGCTGGTGAAAACAATGAGGCAATCACTTATGACAGTGTCTGAGGCTAATAATGTTGCTACTGAGTGGCATTGTAAGGAAAGAGCCAAGTTCCCCATGCACATTCACATCACATTTAATTTAAAAGAGTGAACTGAAGGAAAATTCCTTTTAGCTTCCAAATTTCTTAAGGGCACAAGGAGATGATAGCACCCCCTGAGGAGGGCTGTGTCACTACAGCAAATGAAAGTGCCACTGCGAACGCCCATTGGGCAACTTGATGCACACCACCAGAGACCACTAAACATTTTTGCATTATGAAACATGCCCATGCTCAGCAGTTTATCAATGCAAGAACAACGTTTCTTCAAGCATTTTTGTTTGAAGAAATACAACCGTTTCCCTGGATTTTCAGCATAAATCCATAAACATCCGGTGTCCAAAGGTTGTGTTGCTCTGCGCGTTTCCGGCTTTAGAATAAAAAGTATCACTGTGAACAAAAATGCAACATTTTATCACCGATCCATCTAAAAACAAATGTTTTTGCTAAGTTAGTGAAAATAGAAATATGGTGCCAGAACACGTAATACCATGGACAAATGGTTTGCCATTTGCACACTGGTTGTCTCTGTATGCACTAGAGATCCTTAGACGAAAATAATGGGCTACTTGAAGCAAGAGAAGATTTTCGTCTCTAATTACACACCTGAGAGGTGGGCACAGCACTTCGCTCAAGCATGTTTGATTTACACATTTGCCTGTGTGCAATCTATGAAGGCTGTTCGTTCAAGCGAAAGGAAAGACCCCACTGCATAGTCTACCAACATGCTCAGCTGGTAAGGGGTGGCTAAAGCTGAAGACAATACAACACAGTTACTGAGATACGAAGAGAGAACACAAGAAGGAAAGAACTGGAGTCCCAAGACATTCACTGAAGATATGGCCAGGTATCCCATAAGGGGGGAATACCTTATAGCACGCTGCCTCGTGGAGATGTTCTAAACAAGCTGCACCACCAAGCAGTGCACAGGGAGATGGATGGATGCGAAATTGTACAGGACAAGTTAAAGCGATTGTATTTCGACATTGCTGGGACAACTATGTAATGAAAGGTTAGGTTTGCTCAATTGAGTTAGAACAAATAAAAAAGGGGTCTGAGCCAGAGAAAGATTCAGTGAAAGGTTTGGAAGTATTGGTTTTAGTGTCACATCATTTTGACATTCCTGTGTATGTTCTTCCCAGCAGCCAGACACTCCCATTAATAATTATCCGCGGCTTGATTATCCTTAGTGCATTTCTGAATTGTGGAACATATGCTTTTGCCGTCACAAATGTTAGGATCTACAATGCTACCTGCACCCTTCACCTGATGCCTACCACCCTGAATCCAACTTATCGATGCAATATGTGTTGTATAGTGGTATGAACAATTTGTACATGGTTTCCCAGCAGTGCAAGGCAACCAGCAGTACCTTGATTGCATCCACAACCCAGAATGGTGAGTTGGAGAATGTTTGGATTCAAAAGAAGGGAGGTAGGAAGGGGGAGAGAAGAGAGTATGCCAAGAGAGGGAGAGTCGATGGCAGGGGCTGCTGTACCAGAGTATCTTCAAAACATTGGGCCTCATTACACGGTTGGCGGTAAGGGTTTACCGGTACCGGTATTTTACCGGTACCGGTAAATCCTTACCGCCTTACTACGAGGTCCCTTGGCGGGTTGGGGTATTTAACGCCTGGTTAAAAACCAACCTGCAAAGGGACCCAGGGAGCTAATTACGGTACCGCAATTTGCGGTGCCGTAATTAGCGCCTTCCCCAGTCCCATTATGCCCTATGGGGCAAAAATGGGAATGGGGAAGGGCAATGGTGGAAGGGGGAATTACCGCCCCGCCAACCTTGGAATGGGGCGGTAATTCCCCTTTCCACCAAGGCGGTGCCGGTATTTTACCGGCATGAACCATGGCGCTAATAGCGCCATGGTTCTCCGCCTACTATGTAATGAGGCCCATTGAGCTCAAAAGTGGCGCAGGTGAGCTGACCCAAGCTTGTGTCGCCTGCGTGCCAGCAGGTTGCCCCACACCATCACAGCAAGGAGAACTTACTGTGAGGAGGCACTGGGCGAGGGCGCGCTGAATGAGGCTTGTGCCACTTGCATGCACAGTGCTGCCACAGCAATGAGAACGTGCCACAAGAGGTCACCGAACTGAACACGTTCTCACGCTGTCAGGCGCGTTCCAGCCCCAGCGTCGCCAGGTTAATGAGGATACACTGTGTATGGACAAGCGGTGCTATGAGCAGTCGGGCACCACACTACAGAGATTTGCTGAATTGTGCTGCATGAGGAGCGCCTTGTGCACCAGGCGACACCTGGAGGTAAGGGTGATGAGGTTGAGAATTGATGCGGGGAACCATTATGGACTCTGATTCTGGTTGTATTGAGTAGTCAGTGACACCAGGGAACAGTGAAATGGCCAATATTTCGGGTCCACCACTTTTCCCACAGTCTGCTGTAGAGCCACCTGTTAAGTGGCAGGACTGGAGGGACGACTTCTTGTGATATTTACATGTAATGTACAGGGGAAACTTTGCGGCTGACAGGAAGGACTCCCTATTATACCACTGTTTGCAAAAGTGAAGCAGAGAATTGTGGAGTGTGGCAGAAGAGCAGAGGAAAGGTATGATAGGATACATTGTGTGAGGTATGTGCACATGCCAAAAGGTTCAGGGGTGAGGAATGCTTAGGGGAGGCATTTCTAGAAAGGATGGTGAGCGTAGGGCCCTTTAGGAATGTCCATATGTAATGTATGGCATCATACAGAATAATTATGAGTCCAAATAACCAAACCAACTCAGGAAGATGGCAAAGTACTGTTTCATTAACAATTATCTAAACAGGGAGTTTACAGCAAACCTCAACAGACGTATGCTCAGTCTCTCAGCGATCTTTACACAAAGCATAGATTTTATACCAAAAATACATCAGAGGCGATGTCATACTGCGTGGCAATAATGAATAACCTATCAAAGGTCGGGATTGGCTAAGGGCAACATCTAAGTATACTTTTCTATAAGAACTAGGATTGTGATGGGCTGTCCACTATCAGGTGGACAACATATACCTACATCTAAAACATGTCAGCTTTAGAAACATTAGATAGACAGTTTTTCATTGGTCTTTCAAACTATAAGGCCCTTCGTTATATGGACTACTATGATTGGTTGGCATACTTGTGCCATTTCTGGAACATTTGGTTAATTTTGCAGCATGTAAGCCCAGACCGAGGTGCAAGGAGATGAGGCATGACACTAACCCACCACCCAATCAGCCCAGCATCTCTCAACGCCCATGCCTTCTGCCATGAAGATTCTCTTTGTACTTGGCCTTGCAAAGTATCCTTGCCTTTAAGAATGCACGGAAGTGAGGGACTCCAAGTTTGAACTCTATTTCCATCCTTGGCTCACATGACAGGAGACCACAATGTGGTCCATTGTGCAGGTTTTAAATGCTCTAAATGAATTAAACTTGGCACTCTTGGTGTTCTTTCTTTGCACCTTAACAAGGGAAGATTCATTCTTCACGTTTGCTCTTTTCCAGAATAGATAGCTGACCTTGGCTGCTTCCGTCTTGACTCCAGGCCAGACAACCTCATCATCATAATACAGCTCCATGATTCTGCTTAATCTTGCTGCAACTAAGCTTTCCCTTCGCACTTCATGGGTCACGGCTTGCTAAATTCATGATACCGATGTCCAGCTTCTATATAATCACGGCTTCACCTGCGTTCTATTCACTATGTATAGCCAGCTTCTATGATGACTTGGTCTACCTTGAGTTTCAGCATCTGTACATTTATTGAACAGTTGATTTTCTGCAGCACCTTGTGCACGAGTAATCTTCTTTTTCATATTTAAAAGTTTACTTGATTCTTTAGTTCATCATTAGTTTCCTTAGGATCTATACATCCTCTTCAGTCATTATCTCGGGGTGTGGAACATACCTTTTATGATGTCAATAGCTTCCTTTCTTTGAACCTTCTCATATTCCTTCAGGGAATTCCTCCCTTAGGTTGTCATCAATTTGGGGATACATTCGGTAGGTTTGTCTCAATGGGTATCTTCTTTCGAACACAAGCTGCTGTATTGGCACAACGGTTGGTGTCAAACACAGCACGGTCTCATGTCTCCAACATATGATAGGAAGGGTGGCAGGGTCTCCTGCAGGAGGTATGCAGCTGCTCCTCTACAATGGTCAAGGTATTCCAGACCACACATAGTTGATGATCTAGAAAGATCAATAACATTGCAAAACAGTGAAATATGGATAAAGAGAGTTAGTTTGTTGTCATAGGGATGAATGAGGAACGGTAATGAGCTGTGGTTCATGTAGAGTGGGAAACTCTTTGGTTGAATTGTGGGGTCCAAAAGGAATGTTTAAGGAGAACAAGGATTGTCTGTTGTACATTGTACATTGTTTAGTCCTACATTCTCATCCCAGAAATAAAAAACAAAAAGCAGGATGGAGATGTGTTGTATAGTGGTATGAGTAAGTTGTACATACTTTCCCAGCAGTGAAATGCACCCAGAAATGCATCCATATCATAGAATGGTGAGTGGGAGTATGTTTGGATTCAAAAGTAGGGAGGTTGGAACGAATGGAGAAGAGAAAACACAAAGCGAGAGAGAGAGAGTAGATGGCAGGGGCTGCTGCATCAGAGTAACTTTTAATAAAGATGTTGAGCCTACCTTTATGGAGGGCTTGAATATTTGGGGACTCAACATAATAATACTTACAATTGCACTATGCCATGTGTCAAGACATACAAATTAGGGAATCCCCATAGTTTGGCAAAAGCTATATTGTGGTATGCTGTTGCTGACCTGTATAAAAGTTTGGTTCCCATGTACTATTAAATGGAATTGAACAAAGGATTTGTCTTATCTGCTGGCATTGCTCTGATAACTGTGACACTTGCAGCATGCATGAAGACCTTGAATATGTGACCTCTTACATTTCTAAATGTGCAAAGTATAAATGTGCAAATGCACAACATGTTTTGATGTACAATGATAGTTGTTATGAGGCAACATTTTATCGATAGGAGATTGGGTGCATTTTGGGCACTGGGTTCATAAAACATGCACAGTAAACACTGTACATGTGACAGACTTGCCTATAGTTAGACAGAAATGTAAATATGAATATGTTATGTCTGCTTCCATTGTTGTTCGTGTTATAGATTGCATTACATAGACAAAATATATCATTGCATCAACTCATTTCATTATGGGCATCAATGTATTAAAATCGATCTGTGATAAATTTTCTTCACTTCACTTTAGATCGCCTAGAACATCTTCTAATCGTTGGTATTCCTGAACTCTTGCAGAAGTAAAACAAGACTATCCACAGAAAGAAAAGAGCCTGGAGGAACTTCAAAGAGTTAACTGCTTTGGTCAGTACTAAACTAACGTCGAAGACATACAAGAAAACCATCTTTGGGGCCAAAGCTACATTTTTGTAGGACAATATAGCAGCTGCACTGAATAAACCCAAGGAACTGTTCCCCACGATTACTAAATTCCTAAACCCGTTGAGTGGTGTATTTAGTCTTATTCCCTCAGCAGACTTAGCCAGTGACTTCAATATTTTTTTCATGGATACAATTAAAGCCATCCAAGACAAAATACGCCAATCGGCTTCCCAGATCGATTCTTATAGTAGTGACTCTAGCCTAGCGAAGGGGTCATTTGATTTTGCGATGGTTGTTTCGAATACTATTTTTACATTTCTTCAGAGCCTAAAATCTACAAAGCGCTCATTTGACCCAATTCCAGCTTGCATTGCATGGATTAATGCCACCCACGTGATACAATTCTTGATGACATTTGTAAATGCATCTTTATATCAAGGACAAGTTCCAATACAGCAAAATTGTCCTTGGTTACTCCTCTGCTAAAAAAGCCATCCCTAGATCCTAAATCTTTACAGAATTACCCTCTTGTGGCAGGCCTGATCTGGCCAGCAACAATTCTGGAAAAAGAAATGCGTACTCTTCAACTTCATGGTCAGGTGGATAAATTCCAAGCATTGGACACCTTTCATTCTAGCGTCCGTCCTTTTAATGGAACTGGGCCCGCCTTAATTGCGGTTTGGGATGACATCCTAAAAAATCCAGACGGAGATGACATGATGCTGTTGATTATGCTAGATTTATCTGCAGCATTCAATACGGTAGATATAGATATTATGCTCTCTAAACTGGCAGAGGTTGCTGGAGTCTCCGAACATGTACTGAAGTGGTGTCTGTCTTTTTTGACCAATCGAAGTTCGATGTGTTAAAATTGTGATCCACAACGTGAATTCCAAAACTGTTCTCTGTGGAGGTCCTCAGGGCTTTTTGCTTTCTCCATTAATATTCAACATTTATATGCAGCCAATTATGGCGATTTTCAATAAATACAATCTTTATCATTCATATGCGGATAAGACCCAGATTTTCATGTGGGTAAATAAATCTGTAGATTCACTACATAGTATAGTACATTGTACAGATGACAAATACGTTTCAATTACATACAATTAAGACAGAGCGTATTTTGTTTGGACTGAAACACTTGATTGGGATTCCATATAGGTTATTCACCCCTGCCTGTTTGGTCTACCTATGTCAATTTCTTCCAAGGTAAAGAATTTGGGCTGCATTTGGCAGTCGAACTTAGAGTCTGAACAACATGTCTGGAGCAATAGTACAATCTATCTTCTACAATCTACGCTTGCTCCGGCATGTCCTCCCATACCTCCCACCATCATATCAAGCTGTTGTGGCGGGCTTCCATGTGAATTTCAGGTTGGATTATGCAGACGGCTTGCTAACCTGCATGCCTCTAAAGCAGCTTCAGCACCCACTAAGTGGTCAAAATGTGGCAGTTAAACTCATTTCCAAGTTACCTAAAACAGTCTCAGTTTCAGCCTCCCGGGTATCACTTTACTGGCTACCTGTTAGGTAAAGGAATGTTTTTAAATCTTGTGCCTGGTTTTTAAGTGTGTCAATGGATCTGCTCCTTCTTATCTAGCTAATGAAATTTCACACCAGCAACTGAATCACTCTCTTCGTTCGGCCAATAAGCATTTGCTACTGATTCTGTCATCTCAATGCTTTTGTAGAGGTGCCAGGCGATTCCTGGTCTACTGAACTTCGTTATGGAACTCACTACTAATATTTATATATGAACTGGCCTCTACGGTTGCTTTCAGGAAATCCCTTGACAAGGATCTTTTCAAGCAATAGGGGCTACATGTTTTGATGATCGTTATTCTCTGCCAGTGGCTTTTGTTCAGGAAGATCTGCATCTAGATGTGGTTTATTCTGCCTGGTACGCAGAACAGGTCCACCCCTGCTCCTCCAAAACTATTAAGGACCACATCGACTCCTTGGCTCCTGCCCTTGCTGACTTCTGCAATCACTCCTTCGCCTCTGGAGTCTTCCCATCCCCTCTCAAGCACTCCCTTGTCCACCCCCTTCTTAAGAAACCCTCCTCCGACCCGTCCTGCCCAGCTAACTATCGCCCTATCTCTATCACTCCTTTCCTGGGCAAGCTCCTGGAGAAACTTGCCATCTCCCAGCTTAATCTCCATGCTGAATCTGTTGGTAGCCTTCATGACCACCAGTCTGGCTTCAGAGCTGCCAGAAGCACGGAAACTGCTCTCCTGAACATCCGTGAGGACCTGCTCTCGAACCTTGACTCTAACATTCCTTGTGTTCTCATCTTGCTTGATCTCTCTTCTGCCTTTGATACTGTCAACCATACCATCCTGCTCAACCGTCTCCGTGATAACCTGGGTATCACTGGTCAGGCTCTGGCTTGGCTGACCTCTTTCCTCTGAAATCGACCCTCCCAGGTCCAACTGGGGTCTTTCCTGTCTGACATCTTTTTTCTCTACCTGTGGTGTCCCCCAGGGTTCTAACCTCTCTCCCTGGCTGTTCAACCAGTAGCTGGCACTTCTCGCCCACCGCATCACTGCTCTCTGCCCCTACTTTCAGTGCTATGCTGATGATACCCAGCTCATTTTCAGGCTATCCTCGGCCTCCTCTTCTCCTTCCCTCATCTCTGACTGTCTTTCTGCTATCCAAGAATGGTGTGCCGCCAATGACCTCTGCCTTAATGCCAGTAAGACCGAGATTCTACTCATCGACACACCCACTCCCTCCTTCCCTGCAGCTCTCTGGCCGGCCTCTCTTGGCCCTCTTCCTGCTCCTGCCTGCAAGGCTAAAAACCTTGGGGTCATCTTCGACTCCACTCTCTCCTTCTCGCCTCACATTTCTGACGTTTCTAAGAAGTCACACTACCTGCTGTACCTCCTCAGAGGTATCCTTCCTTTCCTCTCCTTCCCCCAGAAGCTCACTGTCTCCAGAGCCCTGGTTCTCTCGAAGCTGGACTACTGTAACAGCCTCTACCTAAATCTGCCTGCCTCTACTCTCCGCCCTGTGCAAATCATCCAGAACAGGACTACGAGACTTGTCCTTGGCCTCAAGCCCCAGGACCGTATCTCTCCAGGACTGAAATCACTACACTGGCTCCCTGTGGCTGCAAGGATTAAGTTCAAAACCCTCTGCATTGTCCACAAGGCCTTCTGGGGCCCGGGGCCAAAATACCTTCAACTCTCCCTTCCTAAATATCTTCCTTCTCGTGCACTTCGCTCATCCGCCTCCAACTCCCTCAGGGTCAGCCGCTTCTCTAAGCAACAAGTTGGTGGGAGATCTTTCTCTGCTGCAGGGGCCTCCCTCTGGAACAGCCTTCCTGCCTCCCTAAAACTTGAGGAGAACCATCTCCGGTTCCGGAAGTGCCTCAAAACCCTCCTCTTTGCTTCTGCGTTCTCTCCCTCTCTCCCCTGCTAAATCACTGAAATTGTAGTAAATCAGCAACTGGGCCACTCACCAATCGCGGTCCTTGGCCCAGCCACTCTCCCCTGCACTGCCTTCCCGGCAACCCCTGCACTGCGGGACTGTCTCTGGATCGCTACAGCCCCTCTGCCTAGCACTTGTCTGCACTTACCTTGCACTTGCCACCAGCTGGCCCTTATTATTTATCTTGTTCGTTACTAACCGTGTACTGCACTTTCCGCCCTCCCTTTCCCCGTTGCACTTTTCCCGTCCCCTTAACATTGCACTTGCGCGATCTGAATGACACCTGGCCTAGCAGGATCGTTGTCTGTCTCCCTTTGTCCCCCCCTGTAGTGATACACGAAATTGCAACCTTGCCAATCAGGGCTTTAGATGACAGCATTAGCCGCTGAAAGCCAATAGTGTATTCAAAGTATGTGCTAAAAATGCTGACAGTAGTCTGTTGTAGCACTTCCATTATGCAGTAGTGAGCTACAAGGAATATGCAGGCCTAGTATGAAATAGGTCACATTAAGCATTGTTGATAGACAGGCAGGGAGGGCCCCTAGCTCTGTACCTAATAGGTATTTTTGGAGTGTTTGGAACATTATGGCACCTATATAGCGCTTAGATAGCCAGTCTTAAGCGCTATAAACACTAAGCTATGAGTGCATGCCTTTTAGAGCTTGCAGATGGGGTTAATACATCCCTGCTTCCCTTAGAATATTCAGCCTCACTAACGGTAGCCCTGGCTCCAAGCTAATCTTGCTTTTCTCTGGGAAGGTACTGATAAGACATTCCTCAGCCAGCGCAGATGGGAACCAGGGAGGGGTAGGAGCGAGCAGGGTGCCTCTCAGAGAGAGTTGGGTCTTTTCCATGAGCCAGTTGCACAGGGAAAGTTCTGGAACTGTGCGTCATGGTGACTGACAGCAAGAGATTATAAAATATCCATGCACACATGACTCGGGAGGAGATCGTCCTGTGGACTTGATTCGTGCAGAAACAGGTGCCCGGAATTGGCTCTCACGGTGTCCTCCAGCATTGTTTTTCTATGAGCGGGGCTTGTTTTACAGCTAGCTTATGAAAAGCCAGGTCTCCCAGTGCTGATTAAAGGGACGTAAGACTGTGTTTCTCTATGTTTCTCTATATTTCTCTATATTTCTCTATGTTTATCTAAGTTCCATGTTTCACTATATTTTGCATTGCTCTAAGTGTTATGCTTTGTAATATTCTGTAACTTGAATCCCAAATGTATATGAAATTCACTGCTTAGAATAAATATGCTAAAACTTTGAGGGTGTCATTTGTCACTAGCATGAGATCACTGCTCAGCACAATAGAACCTGTATTTTGGGCTGAATTGGGTATTTTTGCTCTCAAAGGGCTGGCCCCGAGGAAGATTTTGCCCATATCAAGACATTTGGTGGCAGCTTTGTGGGATTTGTGAAGAGCAGTGCCATGCTGACATGACAAATGGTGTGAGAGAACACAGTGTAGAGTGGGGAGCAGGCTGTCGCATTTCCTTGATGGTCTCACTGCAGCTCTGAGACTTCAAAAGGCAGCAATGTTGTGTCGGCTTGCCGTGGCCGATAGCTTGTGTGGTTAAGACTCCCTTCAGTAAATCAGTCGTGACTGACTTATTGCATGGGATTGGTGCCAGGGAGTACAAGGCGATAAACGAGCGGGAAATGGCTTTGTTTAAAGCACTCCGATGAATGGTTAAGAAAGATGTATGCTCAATTAGAAAAGAATTTTATCATGCGGTTTCCTCAGTTTAAAGTTGTAATTTGGAATGCATAGTGAGACGGAGTTCTCATCTCTATTCTGTCATGAGGGCAGGGAAAAAATGTTGCAGGGATTTGACATGCAAATTGTGAATAGTGATTTAACCATTGACTCAGCCCCAGTGTGCTAGCGAGTGGGGGCTGTAATGTTTGGAGGCGAAGGTTCGCTTTTTTGATGTATGCTTTTGAAGGGTTGGCATTCCTGAATAATGAGGAAGGGGAATGAGCCATGCTTAGGAGAATGAGTAACATCTGTGCTGAGAGCCTAAAGTTTTTTTTTTTTTTCTTTTGGCAACTGTAAAATTCCATGTGCTAATGGTGGCAAATTCTGTTTAAAGGAAACACACTAAAATGACTATATTGCATTTTAGGCTGTGCCATGCTTTTAATGGGTGAGAGACTCACGTAAAAGGAAAGTGAGTGAATGTTATTTGGATTTTCGATTTTTGTGTATTGATTTGAATTTGCAGAATCAGTTTGCAATGGTTTGGGGGGAAAAACAATTTATATTTTTCTAAATTGCCCCTGGAGTATTTTTGACTGTTCCCATGCTATGCCATGGATTTGTGCTGTTGCCTTATAAGTGATGTATGATTTGGAAATAGTAACCTGTTGACTGTGATACATGGTGAAAAAATGTTGTTGACACATTAAACAGCCCACAAGTAATAGAGTGTGGGTTGCTCTTGCAGGAAAACGTGCAGGGAGCTGCACTAAACATTGGCATTTTTATTTTTTAAATGCACTGAAATGAGTGGTTATAGTTTGGCAATGGTACAACAGAATGAAACATCTGTGTGTGATAAGATAGCACAAAGATTTAATGGGTTGTGAGTTCTCTTGAAAGATCGCACATTACAAGAAAAAAAAAGACGCTTTGACATTTTGCAAAATTACATGGAGTAGAATCTGATGACAAGAAAAGTGCCGCTTTTGAAAACAAGAGCCTTGCTGTGTGTGCAGAGCTTGTGCCTTGAAGCTGTCTTGGGCGAGGTGTGCGAAAGGAAGGCAAACAAAAGCAGAAACAGTACAAGAAAGAGTTAATCTGGATGAACTGTCTGAAACGAGTGCTTCCCATTGAAGCCGCCACAGTATAAGAGTTATAGGCAAAAGAGATAAGCTGCGTGCTCATGGCGCTGCCAGGTGCACACGAAAGATAAACAATGCCTGCATTCCTGAGGAAGGGGGAGCAAAAAGAGAGAGCTGTTCAGAAGTAAAGAATTTGCCCAGTAAACTGTGGTACGGAGCAAAGGCTTCATGCAGGATGGCAGACGGACACATCACATCTGAACATTTACCTATGCATCTGTGAATGGGCCAAGAAAAGACAGCTGCCCATTCCAACAGACATTACTGTGCAAACCGCATTCCCATGTGATGTGATGTGATGTGAAGTGAAGTGAAACGCTATTGCTGTGCAAGCTGCATTCCAATGCTCCATGTGATGTGAACTGAAGTAAAGCGCTGTGCACTGGAGAAGAAACCTCTAGGCGCTTTAAGAAGAGAAAATACACATCTGGCAAACTGCAAGCTACATTGCCAGGGATGGAGTAACTGACAGAGACATTATGGCATTCCAGATGGAAGCAAAACTGACAAAAGTGCTTAGCCGTTTTGCAAAAGACAACATGCAGAGCGGGGCTTTGAAGTACAACATGAACACTGCACATTAGCCATGATCCAGAAGCCACACGGCTTAGTGCAAGAATGAATGATTTGTTGAAGCAACAAAAGAAACTGACTTAGACTATCACACTCAAAGGGGTGGTTCAAGAAACAGCAAACACCCTTTGAAAAAATGACAAGTGAAAAAACCAGAGGCTTGAAAGACACTGCCTGTATGGAGAAACATAAACAAAGCTGCTGCTTGTATAACTGTAGGCGGTATTGGACTGAAAGACTTTACCTTTGAAAAATGGAGTGATGCCAGCAGGGCAAACTAAACCAAGATCATGGGACACTGGAAGCAAGTTGGCGCCTGGCATTGGTGATCGCTTTGGTGAAAAAACAAAAGCATTGTGCGACCTGGGTACTTACTATATGGCTTTGTAAAAGCACAGATCAGTCTGAGGTACCATTGACCAACTATGATTGCATTGCACAAATGAGTTTGTGATTAGGCAGTTACACCCCGTATGGTTGAGTGTAAATAAGCCCCCAGAAACATGCAGCAGGGTGATAAATAATTGCAGTAGCAATGATAAAGTGTGTAGTTACCTGATGAGACTTTTTGAAGATGGGGGTGGTATTATGGGAAGGGGTGGATAACGCTGATATTGAAGTTTTGATGACATCCTAACATGAAGAATAATGATATTGAACTTTTGATGAAATCCTAACATTTCTGTTTGTATTTTGCCTAGGCAAAAAAGACAAGGCATTTCACAATATCAGAAATAGATGTGTGCAGTTTGTGGGTGACACTGATCAAAGAAGGGTCAGACGCATTCTCAGAGAAAGCGAGCCACTGCGACATGCTATTTCAACTTTAACGTGCCCTGCCCCGCACAACGCTGCTGCAACCTGCGAAAAGTGTCCAACAGAGTAATAACTCTTGCTGAACTGGCACGGTGCAGACTTGGCTAATTATCAAATATTTGATGCTACACATTCAAATGATTCAGTTGCTGGAAATAACTTAATTGACATGACTTGCCCTTTCTTGTTTAAAGGACTATGGACAATGAATTGTGGACTGTAACATCAGGCACCACAAACAGCTGTGTGACACAGCAATTGAATGCTAACACATTGAAAAATGGTTTTTAAATGCACTGTTCAGATGAATCTGAAAAAACGAAATGGTTTTACTCTTCCAACTGAATTGCTTTAACCAGAGATGTTTTGTTTTTTGAAAAAAAAAAATATTCTACATTGCACGTAGGCAGGAAAATGATTTATGAATTGTTGGGGCAGCAGAATTATGCAAGCAGGAGTGTAATTTATTTTGAGATAAGATGAGTGCGCACATCAAAGTCACCTGTGCGTAGGTTAAGATTCTTAATTGAAGTAATGCTGCCAAGTGTATGAGCTATAATTTGAAATGGTAATCTTTGAAACACTGGATACTTTTACAGCCAGCTTAAGGCAGGTAAATGAAACCATGACTGACTTGATGTTTGATTTTATGACACAGAGTGTGACACGGTTTTTGTTAAACCAACCAGTTTCATGTTTTTGTGGGGACAGCTGTCTCCAGCACACTAATGCAAAGAGTCACCTTTTGATTGTAGACATTTGGAATAATTCTTTGGAAAAGCGCTACAAATGAGTATCCACATGGAATTGCTAGCGTGCTGGCCTGGCACATTGTCAGGCATCTTTTGTCACTGAATGGATACCATTTGTTTAATTTGTCTAATGTGATGTTTTTCTGACCAAGAACTGCAGCGAGTGTTCTCGCCAAGATTTTATGGACTATAACTTGACTAAGGCATTTTATACCATGGTGTGATGAAACAGCCACTGCCGGATAGTAGTATGGTGTTTGTGGCTAAAGTTAATATTGTATATGGTAGATATCCCACTTGAAGAAGGGTATTCTCCAAGTCACAGAAGGTAGACACTGTGAACCTGTTAGATTTTCCAGTAGTAAGACAACATGTAAATTGTAGACTGGTAATGCACACCTTCATAATTACAGTGATACACTTAGACATAGGTTTATCATGAGGCAATGTTTCCTTAGTACTACCAAGCTGCTACAAATGGAGTTCATTTCTATGGCCCATCACCAGAGTGTGCATAGCTAGGGAGCTAGATTCATTAATTGCAGGTGCTTTATATGCTTGTGACATAGAAACTGTGCACAATAAGCTAGCCACTATGGGTTCTGATGCCAGCTCTGCTATAGAACTTCTGGCCTGGTGGGGCCCATTGATACGCCCAGCACTGCTACAAGTATTGACAGCCAATTGAAGATGACAGAATTTTAGGTATGAAGACATTTTTTCTGCAATAGGGCAGGTCAACAAGACTGCTATATACACACGATGCATTGTATGGCAAACATTGTTTGATCAGCAGGTGTTGGCTTTTTTACTGGGTGGGGGCGACCATCCTCCACACACTGGCACGCAGAGCTACAGTTACCAGCATACATATGGATTGAATTGCTTGCTTTTGATTGCATGAATAACACATGCCATGCTTTGATGTAAATTAGTAGAATTGTTTTTATTTAGATAACCTGGTGCCCATGGGTTCACCTTGTTCACGAAATTAGATGGTTTCTGGTTGGGTTCCACATACATGGGGGAAGTGTCTAGTCACACAGCCCACAGTTACGCTTGAATGCCCTGGGATCAGGGGGAGGTAGGCCCTTAGAGTGAAAGGCTGCCAGGTTTTAGAATTGGTAACCATACATAAATGCAATAGTGCATTGTAGATTAGACTACACCGGATTGCCTTGACATTTTAACTGCATGCTGCTTTTTAACTGACAATCAGTTATACAAAATTGATTTAGGTATTTTTGTGTAGGCCATGTTTTGGCTAGCGTAAATGTCCATGTTCACTTGGTGTAGGTATTTTTGTGTAGGCCAGGTTTTGGCTAGAGTAAATGTTCATGTTCACTTTGTGTAGGCCAGGTTTTGGCAAGGGTATATGTCACTGTTCACTTTGTGTACATTTTTGTTTAGGTAGTGTTTTACCTTGCATGCCACGCTAACTAACCGCTAGAAGATAGTTTGCTTAAACCTCTTGCAAAGCCCCAAGGTCTTTATCACTGCACTAAATACTATATTGATAGGTATTAGTCAGCATTTTGGCGCACACACATTGAATAGGGGTGGAATGTAGTGATACACGAAATTGCAACCTTGCCAATCAGGGCTTTAGATGACAGCATTAGCCGCTGAAAGCCAATAGTGTATTCAAAGTATGTGCTAAAAATGCTGACAGTAGTCTGTTGTAGCACTTCCATTATGCAGTAGTGAGCTACAAGGAATATGCAGGCCTAGTATGAAATAGGTCACATTAAGCATTGTTGATAGACAGGCAGGGAGGGCCCCTAGCTCTGTACCTAATAGGTATTTTTGGAGTGTTTGGAACATTATGGCACCTATATAGCGCTTAGATAGCCAGTCTTAAGCGCTATAAACACTAAGCTATGAGTGCATGCCTTTTAGAGCTTGCAGATGGGGTTAATACATCCCTGCTTCCCTTAGAATATTCAGCCTCACTAACGGTAGCCCTGGCTCCAAGCTAATCTTGCTTTTTTCTGGGAAGGTACTGATAAGACATTCCTCAGCCAGCGCAGATGGGAACCAGGGAGGGGTAGGAGCGAGCAGGGTGCCTCTCAGAGGGAGTTGGGTTTTTTCCATGAGCCAGTTGCACAGGGAAAGTTCTGGAACTGTGCGTCATGGTGACTGACAGCAAGAGATTATAAAATATCCATGCACACATGACTCGGGAGGAGATCGTCCTGTGGACTTGATTCGTGCAGAAACAGGTGCCCGGAATTGGCTCTCACGGTGTCCTCCAGCATTGTTTTTCTATGAGCGGGGCTTGTTTTACAGCTAGCTTATGAAAAGCCAGGTCTCCCAGTGCTGATTAAAGGGACGTAAGACTGTGTTTCTCTATGTTTCTCTATATTTCTCTATATTTCTCTATGTTTATCTAAGTTCCATGTTTCACTATATTTTGCATTGCTCTAAGTGTTATGCTTTGTAATATTCTGTAACTTGAATCCCAAATGTATATGAAATTCACTGCTTAGAATAAATATGCTAAAACTTTGAGGGTGTCATTTGTCACTAGCATGAGATCACTGCTCAGCACAATAGAACCTGTATTTTGGGCTGAATTGGGTATTTTTGCTCTCAAAGGGCTGGCCCCGAGGAAGATTTTGCCCATATCAAGACACCCCCTCCCTGCCTCGTCGTGCCTTGAAACACTTGTGTATAGGCGCGTTACAAATGCCACAACAAATCATATCATATCATATCATATCATATCATATCATATCATATCATATCATATGCTATATAAATTCACCAAATCAAATCAAATCAACCCGCTTGTACTGCTAAGAGTGACATGAGATAGCCTATTCCTACATTGTTAGCAGTATGAGCTCAATTCCAGCAGGAGCTGGGGCTCGAATGCCTTTTAGATAGAAATTGTATGCAGCCAGCTTTCAGCATTATGCGCTGAAGCAGAAGCATCAGTTCATTTGTTGGCACACTGGGGGCCTATTTTAGGTACTGCTTTGTAAGAACTGTGAAAAAGTTGTGGAACAACTGGAAATGGCAGAATTCACTTATGAAAATATTTTCAGCATATTCAGTGATACCAATTGCATGTTGTGGCAGACTGATTAATCACCAGGTATTGTCTTTTCAGGTGGAGTGGGAAAGGTTATTGGCAAGACAATAATTAGGATTAATACATTTTTTATAACGCGTCTCTAAACGCAGGACAGGGATTCACACCTGTGTTGCTCTGCGTTGTCTTGCTTCCAAGACATACAGGCTCTACCAGAAATGTTGTCAGGCCTAGTACGGTAGTCATCAGTCTGTTTCCCATTTGCTTCCTATCTGTCTTCTAACTCTTGCACTATCTGAAATGTCATCATCCCGAGTACGCTAGTTAATTTCACATTCTTGTTGTTCATGGCCTGTAAGAATGTCATTGTATTTTGACTTGTTCCCCCCCTTGCTGTGAAGCGCTTTGAAACACATTAGGCCTGATTCCGAGGTGGGCGGTAAGGGGTTAACGGCGCCGGTAATGGTGCTGGTGCTGTAAACCCCTTACCGCCGCATTACGAGGCCCATTGTTATCATGGTCCCCATTCCCATTGAGCCCTATGGGGGCTCGAATGGGAATGGGGATGGTTTCCCTGAATGGGGAAATACTGGGTCCTCCAAGGTTGGAATTGCCCGGTAATTCCCCATTCAGGGAACCCGGATCCGGTATGCGGTAAGAGGGTAGCCATGGCGCTAACAGCGCCATGGCTACCTCCAACCTCGTAATGACCCCTATTGTGTGTAGACGCTATATAAATAAACTATCATATCATATCATATCATAGAGAAATGAATTTACCTCAATGCATTTGGGTATGCACTTTTAGATTGTAACACCAGAATGTCAATTGTAAGGCTGTCATGAAATGAGGCCATGCCACATTTCCCTTCGACATGTGGTGTCCATTTCGGGTGTTGCCAATATTCGATTATATGTTTACAGGAAACATGGATGCGGGAGAAACCAGTCAGCGATGGATAAACCATCCTGCTTAACCCGGGAGGAAAGAACATATTTGGTCGTCCATTTGCAGGTTTAATTACGATGATTAAAAATAACCTAAAATGCTCCATCTTAAAGACTGAG
The DNA here is from genome assembly GCF_040938575.1 of Ambystoma mexicanum. Lineage (NCBI taxonomy): Eukaryota > Metazoa > Chordata > Amphibia > Caudata > Ambystomatidae > Ambystoma > Ambystoma mexicanum. The sequence goes on from NC_090941.1 coordinate 620,273,991, forward strand.
AATATGAATTTGTTCACTCAGGCTACCACAGTACAACTACCAAAGAACAATCACGAGGATGTGCAGCATTTACTGATAATAAATGTTTACTGGAATCCAGCGAAGATCCACCAAAATGACCTGATAACATCGGTCACAGCAGCAATTGATGATTGTCTTATCACATTTACTGATCCAGCTATCTTCGTTTGTGGGGACTTGAACTATTGGTTTAATGAGCCCACCCCCTCATTTTCAAATAGCAGTACAACAGGCAATGATGCAAGTAATAGAGGGGAGCGATGGTCACAGGAACTGAAGGCAAGAGATTGCTACATGTTGAATGGATGCGCCCAGGGTGATATCCTAGCTTCAACCACGTGGCATCGTGGCTCAAGTTCAAAGACCCTCGATTACATCTGGCTGTCTAATAATTTTAAAGATAAAATCTCAAACATGACAATTGAAAAAACCACAAAAAGTGATCATGATGCTTTGCATGGTCTGGACCGAGAACGAAAAACCCAGTGCTGATGCCAAATATACAGAAGCAATAACAACAAACAATGCTGGCACGAGGTTGAGAATCAACGCAAAACAATTGAGTATATTTACCGAAAACTATACATCAGCTCTTGCGCTAAAAGGAATGGTAAACTATAGCGCGCTGATGTTAAAGTTCAGAGCTGTGAATACAAATTATAAGATTCAGCAAAAACCTAACAGACATCCCGTTAGCATAACTTTAGCCCAAGAAAAAAAGTTATTGCGAAAGGATTTATTAGCCCTAAAAAGAAATAAAAACAAAAGTTGCTTATTGCTAATGAAAAAAAGGCATCAACAGCACAGAAATTGGCTCAAAGTGTTCAATATCACTATAAATCAAGAACAATCCGAAAAAATGTTACAGCTCATACTACTCAAAGATACTAGAGCGTTATGGGAAATTATTAATACAGGCAAAATAAAAGCTGCTTATGATATGGCTAATGGAGTAAATGATGAGAGTTGGGTTTCCTATTACTCTAAAGCTTTCGACATAAACACCAGCTTAAATCTCATGCCGGATTACAAAGACGACTCCACCTGGAATGTCGTGGAAACACAAGATGACATCGAACAGGCAATCCAGAGACTAACTAACACCAGGGCGGCTGGACCCGACGGTATTTCAAATGTAATGTTAAAAACAAATACTCCGTCATGGGCAAAGTTCATTGCCACATTATTCGAGAGGATTGCAGCAAGTAAAATCCTACCGGAGTCCTGGAGAACAGCCATAATTGTGCCCATTTTTAAAAGAGGCAACCGAAAGGACCCAGCAAATTAACGCCCTATAACGCTTCTCGATACCATCGGAAAAGTGTTTGCAGCCTTTCGTCAAAAGAAATTGGCAAATTGGGCTGACCACGCAAAAGTGAGTGACAAGCGACAAACAGGCTTCACGAAAGGAGTGGGAGTGGATTTAAACTTAACTATGTTAAACATCGTCAAACTTGAAGCCATGAAGAACAACAAAAACTTGTTTCTCGCATTCATAGACCTAAAACAGGCCTTTGACACGATCAATCGCCAGAAACTATCGAAAAAACTCATATCATGGGACTGTCCATCAGAGTTAATACATCCTATCATGGCACTCCACTCTAACACATCTTGTCGTGTTAGACAGAATGCAAAAGGCGACCTCTCCAATTTAATATACACAAAGAGGGGAGTTAAACAAGGGTGCCCGTTAGCTGCCCTTTTGTTTAAACTTTTTATAGCGGATATTCCAACCGCCCTTTTGCAACCAAGGACCTTTCCGCCGAAGATAAATAACAACCATGTTTCCTCGGTAATATACGCCGATGACATTGTCTTGTTAGACACAACACAAATTGGGTTACAACGGTCTCTTGATGCCTTTCAAAGCTACTGTTACACCAACGACTTAATTATCAATACCAATAAATCAAAGATTATGGCAATTGATAATGGCTTGAAGACCCGTAAAAGAACATTCACCTGGTTCCTAAATCAGGAAAAACTTGAAGTAACTAATCATATTTGCTACATAGGTGTCCAATTTAATGTCTCAATACGAGAATGTCACTAGATTGAAGACCTACATACCAGAATCTCCATGTTTGCTTTACAAGGTCTCAGATTTCATGTTGCCCATGGCAAATTCACATTAAAACCGATACTGGAATTTTACCTGCAAAAAGTAGTACCGGATATCACATTTGGGAGTGAAGCAGGATGGAACTTGCCAGCTGACCTATGTGTAAACTAGAGGGAACATTTTGGTGAAAAATCCTAAATTTACCAAAGAGCTTACCCATATCAATGGTTCGATATGAACTGGGCATAGATTCATTATATGGTACAGTTCTGTGGAAGTCAATTGCAATGTGGCGCAAAATGAGAAGCTTACAACCGGCTGCTCCCTATGAAATTTTACAACGAGGACCGGATGTGTCTACGTCCGACCTAATATCCAAGTGGGAACAAAAACTGCTCAAGTTATGAAAGATGCAGAATTGACAGACGATCTTGTATTACAAATGCCGCAAAAAGCTAAAATAATCCTGTGACGCTGGAATTGGACACGAAACAACGACAAGCAAAAGACTATAAAATCCATACAAGATCTCAGAACCTCGACACATGGGTTGGATGAGACTCCAAAGTATCTTTGTAAATTTCCCTCTCGCTATCATAGAAACCAATTCATGCGATTGCGCCTCAATCTTTACAAGACAAAAGCCATACTATTTTTGAAACATGATCCTGAAACAGCAGATAATCAATGCAGATATTGTAACAATGCAGCTGAATCAGCAAAACATTTAATAACAGAGTGTACAGCCATCATGACAAAAAGATCGCTGCACCTTGCAATTGCTGCTCCTAGAAATAACAACATGGAAGATTGGTGGAGCTATCTAATGTCAGGAACAAACACAAGGTTGACCTGTGCAGTGATTAATTTCATGGACGCGGTCTTAGACGCTAGATGAGGGTGTTCGCAAACTTTTGATTCAACTGAAATGATTACCAGACAGGCTCAATTTCTGTTCAGATTACGTCATGTGAATTTAGGATGTGTTGTGAAATATATTGAAAAGTTTGTATTTTCTTTAAAGTCAAACTAACAAAATATTAAAGAAAAAAAAGAAAAAAAAGAATTACACTTTGTGGATTCTGCAGAGTCTTGGCGAATGGATAGATGGAATTATATAGTGCACACTCAAACATATCATTTATGGCAACAGGAACGTGTGTGCCTTCAGACAGGACGGCTGTCAGATACTTGAGTGCAACCTATAGCTGAGGAATGTACATTAATGCAGTTTCACATTAATAGTGCAGCTAGCCATCCGCTGTTGATAAATGTCAACAATATATCTGATTTAGCAACGCAAACATTGAGTATGCTTACCACTTGGGCTCCTATAGGAAAACAGATGAAAATTACTGATGTAGTCAACTAGACCCTGCAAAATGGCTTGATGAAGAAGTGAGAGTTTCCCCAAGCTTCATGGGAACAATTTAGAGACCTAGCGAGATCTGGTTTAAACACTGAATTTAAAGGGTATTTATTTATGTACTGGATATTTGGATGGCGCCTATACACACGTGAAATCCAGTTAGTTCAATCTGCTCAGCACAGCAACTTTCCATGGTTCTTCTGCCATACCTCTATTTACCATTCGTTTTTCCTCACATCAAAGATTTGGTCTGCAACCCTTCTGCTTTTAAAGTCTGCAAATTTAATTTATTTACATTAAACTCTATACAACTCTTGTCTCTTGCCTTTATGTTATGTCTTTGTATTTTTTTGCCTGGACTTGCCTGTTCTGTACTTTTTTGACTTACCTAAATGTATTCTTGCTCCTCCGAAGCTGCTTTCAGGTCGATTGTGGGGTAGAGGAAATGCATCCACTCTTCAGCAGCTGCTCCCCATTTATGCTATGATTAGATTGAAGATGACCTGTGTGGTCTTCAAAGCTATCCATGTTAATGTCCTTTATTTATATTTTGTATGCATGCCTTCCATTGCCGTCTCATAAATAATAAAACACACAATGAATCAACAGGGGGAAAGAAAGAAAAGGAAACCGAAGGGGGCGAGGTGAATAATGGTTGAATGCAGATACATATTTTATTATTTGATCAATCAAATGTAAAAGGTTTTCAAGTGCAAGACCCAAGAGTATAAACAGTTCATTGTGGTTTGTCGGATACCCCATGACATGTCATTGGGCCTCATTCTGACCCTGCCGGTATCCTGGAGGTAGAATTGTGTGAGGATGAGGGCGTATGATTTCAATAGTCATCCAATATTGATATGTCAGCCAGAACGATTAGCTCTGTCAGTACTTGCGTGCGTCCATGTTGCCTACGCTTTTACGTTGCGCCTCAATGTCCCGTCCGAGTAATACCTTAGTATTCAAGTGGAAGCAGGGTTCAATTCGAGGGTACACACAGGGGGGTGGAGTCCACCCACTTTATTCAGAGGGTGGACTCAGTCCCCCCCAGCTAAAATGAATGTCCTCTTTGAAATTATGAATTAAAGACGACCTCGGGATCAAACCGCAGTCGTCAGGTTTGTAGGCCAGACACTTCACCAGTGCACTATATAACCTGATGAAAAACAACAAACAACTAAAGGTGAAATTTTGCATTTCGGTACTGAAAGTACCATGGAAAACATTTGTATTGGTTCTTGAAGTTTAAAACATGCACACCTTTTAACGTTTTCAAAAACACTATTACATAGCTCCCAACCTTTTTTGTCACCAAGGTGGGTGAAAACACCTGATTTTCTTTTTGGCGGGTGAGGCCCATAGAAGTGAATGGGCGTGAGACTTGGTGGGTGATTTATCTGCTTTCAAGTCGGGTGACACCCGCCAAAAGCGGGCGAGTTGAGAGCTATGCTATTAGAAGAAAATATCCTCTCTTGGTTTTGTGTGTGTGTTGATTTTATGAAAGACAAATGCCATTCGTCCTGTGCAATTTGGGTGGTTATGCAAAGCCAATCTAATTAAATGTGCATACTTCACCTTGATATGCTAATTTCTGGCCACGTCGCTTGCATATGTTGACGAGTCCCCCCCTACATTTTTAGGACTTGAACCCTAAGTGAAAGTCGCTGCATACCTGTATGCTGTGGCAGCATTCGAGCACTTTTAGCCTATTTTAGGAACGCTTTTCTAGACTACTTTTCTTAGAAGGTCAAAGGGAGTCCATGGCAACCTGTGAAATAAAAACCACCATGACCACCGCAATCTGTTTAATCCCCAGCTCTTGCATTCTGAATGCGCTGTTTCTTATGGGAAGTGCCTTTGTTTCACGCAGGAAGGAATCAATGTTAAGGGGGAAAAAAATGAAAACATATCATTACAACGATACGGTAACAAGCTCGTTTTGCAGCTAACGGCAGCTGAAGATATCCGCTTTATGAAAAGCATTCATCTTCATTCCCAGCTGCTGACAGCACTTTGTGGTTTGGGAAAACCGAGATAAATCACTGTAGTGCTCATTAAAATCCGGTGGGTTATAGCCCCATTTTGGTGCTGCGTCAATAACATCCATACTTCAGATATATTGCCGTGAAATCAGTTGCAACTGCCAATATCGTCCCGCCCTGCGATAATAAAAGGTCCCGCCACACGCTGCGAGTTCGCAGATACAATAAAAACACTAATAACAAGAGCGGTGCCGCTGCAGGCGCGCAGTTATCCCGTCATCCTCCAGGGGCCAATCGCTGGAAAGAGCTCTCAGGACAGACGCTGCGCGCACTCAGCGAGCCTACCAGACAAATGAGCAGAGCCAAACTTCTTCAAATCCAATATCCCAAAGGCAGAAAGCAAGTTAAGTGGCGGGATGCTGAGCTTCTGAAGCAAATGGCATACTTGCCAACATTATGTGACCAAAAAGATGTAGGATTTTTCAAGTTTCAAAAAGAATACTTCACATGACAATTACATCACAGGAAAATACAAAACCTACATTGTTGGCACCACTGGGGCATTCTAAAATACACAACCCATCAAACAGCACAACATGGAAAGATGTTCAAATGTTTAAAATGTATAATTCTGAATGGTAAATTAACACTTATTCAATTATCTAACTTCACACAAGGTAATCAAGCAACGTTTGCCAGTGCTCTGTAGCAGCAGCATGGGCAATACATATGTATTCCAGCAGTGCAAGATGAATAACTAAAAAGCATTGAGACTGATACCCTCCTCAGTATAATATGCAGATGCTGTGTGATGGTGTTACCCTCTGCCACTTGCCTTCAATGGTGGTTCCCTAAGGCCTGTCCCGGCAAGAGTGCAGGGCAGAGTCATGTAGCAGTCATGTCACTGGATTGATCTGAGCCCATCACTCAAAGTAATCACTTACTCACCCACCCCACAGACAGACTAACTAATGTGTTGCATGTGTTCATGGGCCAGTCTCAAGCAGCCTGCCTCAGAGTCAGATAAATTACCTGCCCCTGTAAAAAGCAGTAGGATCTGTCACCCAAATCTTTAGACGGTAGGACTGCTTAAAAATCAGTAGCCTACTGCCTAAATCAGTAGGGATGGCAAGTATGAGATTGCATCCCCCACAACCCCTTTCGCTCTTATCTGCATCAGTCTGCTGGTCCTTATTTGTGTGGTTAGTTTGATGGCACCTCAACAACAAGCATTGAATAAGCATCCACTTGGGAGGATAGTCCTGGCAAGGGCTTTTAGCATGAGCATATAACATGCAGGTTCCTAACCATTCGGAGGCAGTCATGAAGGATCTTGAAAATGGTCCTGTGGCAGTTCAAGTGGCAGCTGGTAATTTTTTGTTTGGGCTATTCCTATAAACTGAAGCTTTTGCGCTGGAGTACAGATAGGGAGGAATGGCATGTGAGGACATTCTTATGACCATTCCACCCATTCCTGCCTGTGCCCGCCCAAAACACCTACTCATGGGAACTCTTTGAGCTTGCCTTAACCAAGCCTTACCATCAGGCTTTGCATTCAAAGTGCCTGCCAGTGTTTGTTCAAAGCAATCTTCTGAGAGTTATTGACTTAATTGGAGTTGTAAAAACACTACTATAGTAAAAATGTCTTACCAGGCCTTTCATCAGCCACTATATTTACAAACACACTGCATGCCCTTCACTGATCATGCATTTGCAAAGCTACTAAAGTACTGTTTCAAACAAGCATTGACAAATCCAAAATTTTTGGCTTGTACATATGTTTTAAGCTTCTGCCAGGCACTGCCATTAAATTCCCAGGTACTTACAACATTTTGTACCTGGTACGTTTTCAGCAAACATTCTGGAAATAATGGGCAAAAACCTTACAATTTACACTTCATTCTGTAGGGCAAGTGGTAGTATCAATAAATGTCATTTGGGCTTCTTGCCCGTAGCACAGTTTGAACCAAAGTGGTCAACAAAAGTTCCTGGTTTTTAATAGGTTTCTATAGGGCTCCTTGCCCATCACGAAATTAAATTCAAGAATAGTTCCTAATCAACAGTTTTTTCTTCTTCGATAGCCAGGGAGCCTCCTTCAAAACCCACTCTTGGGTTTCAGATTTCACCCTTCCTCTTGGAGTCTCGGGTTGCACACCCCTCGTGCGGTACCTTTCCCTCAGTCCACCATCAGCCTTTTTTAGTCCTTTCCCAGATCTAGGGTCTCTGGTGCCACCCGCCCCGGGGTGTTGTCTTTCTCTCTACCCACCCTGGATTTCTTGGATCCTTATCCTGGCCTGGGGTCTTGGGTGGCACACCTCCTCGTGGGGTTGTCCTTCTCTAAATCTACTTTGAGATGTTTGGCTTCTCAGCGCTTCTGGAGTTATCGTGTTTCTCAACCCGTCTTGCAGTATTCTCTCTTGCTGGATTGCGGCTTGATCGACTCTCTCCAACCGTTTCACTGGAACAGCAGCTTACATTGGTTGTTATGGCAGTGTTCCTCCAGGTAGGCAGTCTCATGGACAGATGCAGAACCTCGGTTCAGGTTCCTTCTTGGCCTTCCTCATCTTATTGCTGGTTTCAGCTCTTCTCGTTGGTGCTACACTTGTCCTTGTCATCATCGGTTGTGGGCGCGGGCTAACCACCTCTGGCGTGGTTATGTCCGCTCTTCATGCATAGTTGAATCCCTCTGACCGGTAAATACATAGGGGAGAGCAGTGTTACACGGGTCTCAGAGCTCCTTAAATCTGCACATCGTCAGGGTGGGGCAGCCTCTGAACTCTGACATCCAGTAGGTTGTCTCTTCCTGCTGGAGTTACTATTCTCTCTTTGTTGTTCTCACAAGTCTTTTTAACTCTAGGCTGAAACGAGATTGGACAACTCGTTGTTTCAGTGGTTCAAGTAAAGTGTCTTTTCAAAGAGAGCGTAACCACCACAGCCATTTCTAAAGGGTCATACATGCTATTATCCTGGTCAATCCCCATATAGCCAACAAACAAATGGAACTTTTCAATTGAGGGAGGATGCAATAAAATCCCTTTCTGGAGATTTTTGCCCACTAAGGGGGAGTGGGATCCTGTTTGTCCTGCCACTTAGGGGGTGTTAAGTCGAGCAGGCTCGCCTTCTAAGTCCCAAAGGGGGTGGTTGGTCCTTGGTGAGAAGGGACTCATTTCCTGGATTCATCACAACAAACACACTTGTAATGACTTTTCCCAAAAGCACCATTATTTGCCCCTGTAAGAACACACATGTGATGCATTTGCCCCAACATGCTAGTGTCTGTCCCAGTTAAATAACACAGGCAATGGTGTTGCACAAATATGGCAGTGTTTGCCTCTGTAAGAACCCTTTTGCAATGGCTTCCCCCAACATGACAGTATTTGCCCCTCTAAGAACACACTTTTAATGGCTTGGCTGAAAAGCGTCACTATTTCCTCTTCTAACAACACACTGTGATGGCTTTTCCCCAACATGGCACAGTCTGCCCTGTTAGGGCACACATTTGATGGCTTGACTACAACATACTAGTATTACCACTGTAAGAATACACATATGATGTCCTGCCACACCATGCCAGTTATTACCTTTTTAAGAAAACATTTGGGACAGCCTTGCACAAACATTGTAGAATTTGCCCCTGTAACAACACACTTGTGATGGCTTTGCATCAATCTGCTAGTAGTTGCCTCTATAAGAAGAGACTTGCAATGGCGTTGCCCAAATAATACCTGTATTTCCCTGTAAGAAAACATGTGATGAATTTGCTACCAACATGTCAGGATCCGCCCATGTTAGAGTACACTTATGATGGCTTTGCCACAAACATGCTTGCATTTGCCCTATTAAGAACACACTTGTGATTTCTGCCCATAAATTGAATATTTGCATATGTAAGAATGCACTTGAAATGGCTTTGCACCAACATGCTAGTAGATTCCCCCATAAGTAGAGACTTGCAAATACTTTGCCCAAAAACACCAGTATTTGCCACTGTAAGAACACACTTGTGATCGATTTACCCCAACATACCAGTATCCGCCTGTATTAAAATACACTTGTGATGGCTTTTCCCCAAATATGCTCCTTTAATATCATGCTTATAATGGCTTTGCTCCAACATGAAATAATTAGCTGCTTTAAAAACACACTCTAGATGGCTTTGCCCCAACCTGATAGTTGGTGCCCATAGGAAAACACCTGTATTAATCCAACATTGAATGAAAAGTTTGAAACTAATGTCCCATCCAATTAATGTGACAGTTGATAGGCCAGTGGATTAATCCAACATTGAATGACAAAGCTGAAGCTAATGCCTCATCCAAAACAAGGGTGTAGCATTTTAATTATATTTTGCAGCATTTAGCTAAAACCCCAAGGGTATTGCAAGTTATCATTGATAAACACTGTCTATTCATAAGAGATGGGATGTAAAAATCAATGTTGCCAAATCTTCATTTTTGATGTTAGTGGTACGGTCGCTAAATAATATGAATCTGTTATGTGAATGAATCACGTATGGTACATATATCACCAGAATTAAGTTATCTCAGGTTTCATTTCATGAATAACCTATGGGAAACAGTGGATAGTCATAAGCATGTGACCCAAATAGGCCAGGCCATTTATTTCAATTGCATTTTATCTTTGTATTTATTTATTTATTGTGTGATATTGTTTCAACAAGAAAAACTGTACACACATACATGACGTTAACACAAAGATTACAGATAGGGCATACAACAGATACTGCAATAAATACGTCACAATATATTATAAAAAAATATCAATAACATTCATCATTTGTCACACATTAGATTGCATAAAAACTCCCAATCCATATTCGCACAGTCCTCAAACGACCTAAAAAACACACTACAAATATTTAAAAGAAATGAGTTATCTCAACAAATATTTTTCAACAAATTCATCGCAACAATCGCCAATTGATCACTTCGGTCTATAAAAAGTACCACCACACCATTTCCCACAAAAAACAGGATTTTACGAAAGTTACAGAGTGCCGTGCATTCAATCATTACGTGTTTTAGTTTTAAGGTTTCCCTATTCGTCATACAACGGCATAACCGATCTTCCCTGGGAATTCTGTTCCATGCACATTGAACATCCTTATTAGAAAACAAAATGTACTTAATTCGAAGCAAGAAGTCTCAATTTCTTAGAGCAATGTCCAGTAATACACATCTGAGGAGCATTGTAGGTCTTTATGTCCATGCTAAAATGCTCACATATCTTGTAGGAGACCAAATGCAGCCTATTAGCAATCCAATCATTTTCACAGATTCTCTCCTTACGGGGAAAATGTTCTAAATCCTCTGTAGTCAGAGAATTAGTTTCCAATATATCTATGGGGAGATTCACCCACTTGCTCAAAGACCTACAACCACAATGATTCCAAAGGGCATTCAATTGCTCAAAAAGAGTATTCACTGGAGGGAGTAAAATACATCTCAGTAACTGAACTCTCTGCCAGCTAACCCGAGCCTGTATGAATACAAGACCCACAATATGTTGAACGTCTGGCTGGGGGGCCCTCATAGGGAGAGATAGAACACATTACCAAATAAGGAACTTCACTTTAAGCCAGTCCAGAGCATCTCCCTGGACCTCTGCTCCGTGAATAAGCATAGGCACAATCATCTGATTATACATCTGAACTGAATATTCCCAGTCCCTTTGATGAGCAGCAATTACATTTGAGATGGATGGGGATGCAGATCTTACTCATACACCAAATAATAGAGCCAACTCAGGAAGTTGACAAAAGAAAGACTGCATTAATATCAATTATCTAAAACAGGGAGCATGACGCACATCAATGCAAACGCTCGATCTTCAAACTCAAAGCATTTAAGAAAAAAATGTGTTTTTATAAGCAAAATGTGTCATCACTGACGTCTGACCTACATGTTATCAACATCATCCTACGTGGCAAACTCCAAAAACCTAACGAGGTTGTGATTGGTTCTAAGTGAACATCTAAGTATATGATTCATACTAGTCTAAAAAAGTGTAACTATGTGATTGGTTACTTACTATCAGGTGGACAACTAAACCCTCCTCTAAAAATGACCACTATGAACGTCACTAAATACACTACGCCCCATTGGTTCTCACACTATAGGACCCCTGAATATGCAGATCCTCTACAATTGGTTGGCACTCTGTCCATCTTCAGTACTTTTCCACCTACGTTAGCAGCCTGCAGGCTGGCCGTCCAGATGCTGGTGAGGTGCCTTAACTTTAGCTTCCCACTGTAACGCTCACCTGATTCCCACGGAGGCGCAGGTCTGGCTTTGGGTGCTGATGCTTCTTCAATGGTGAAGCGCAGGACTCTGAAGATGGACAGGAAGGGCCCTCTACTCTGGCTTCTCCGGCTCGCAGGAATATTCCCCTGTGCGTGAAAAGGGAGTATTACCTACTGACTGAGTTATGGTCAAGCCTCCCACTCTCTTCCAACCCTCCACGATACCCTTCCACGATTACCCGTGAAGTCTCACCTTAGGGTCTGAAAGGACGAGCTCTCCATCCTGCTTCTGACGCAGGGGCGCGTTGAACCCAGTTACTTCACTGGATTGAGGTTGGATGGGAGTTCAGGTAAACTTGACTATACTGGTAAGGCGCTGTAAAAGTTCTGTTGCAAGTTCAAAAGTTCAAGCTTTAAATAATAATGTTCATTGTCTTTTTTCAGGTGATGAATGAAGATTCCTTTGGAGACTTCTTGCAACAAAGCGCTGATGTTGATGTCTTTTCCCCATAGGGGCCGGGGTTCGGAATGCCGGAGATATGTCGCCGACCTGAAGTGAAACGTGCAGTTCCAGTAAAGATCTGGTAAGTCCTAGATGAGCGCTCAGGCAATGTTTTTGCATTCGCTCATCTAATGTCTTTGTCTTTTTTCCCCATAGGGGCCGGGGTCCTGCTTGGAAGCAGCAAGACCCGAAATGAAATGGGAATGACCCAACAGGTAAGTCTTAGAAGGAAACTGAGCTTTTCCTATTGCCTTCCTTCTCTCACCTCTTAGCTTTTTCTCTAGGCTCTAGGAAGTGGCTGTGTATCCGGATGATCGCTGCTGAAGATGGAGGAACCCAGGAAAGGTGAGTGAAATGCAGCGCTGCAGCGATCGTAACGAAATGCTTTTAAAAATGATGTCTTCCCTTTCAGGATCGTCGGTGATGTCTCCGTGGTGCAGATTAGCTGGTAGGTCTCTTGTCTCCCTTTGCAGGTGACCCAGGATGCTGACAGGCGTGGCTGAAGTCCAGATGCAGGAGCTGACACGGTGAGCGTCCAGCTGCGACGAGCAGAACAACGCGAAGCGTGAGTTGCTGATCGGGTGTGGTTTAAATAGCTTTGGAAGAAGTTCCAAGTATGTATCCTTCCTCCGATCAGGTATGTATCCTTCCCCGACCACACCCGGGTGGAAAGTAGTCCCACAGGTAAAGTAGTTCCTATTCAGGCCTCAAGAGGGCCTGGATGTGGCAGCATGGTCTGCATCAGGTAAGTGCACATTAAAACACTTGAACACATGTCTAGCTTTATGAGCCTGGCGCCTAAGGCGCCAGGACAGAGGTCCAACATGAGCCTGGCGCCTAAGGCGCCAGGACTGAGTCCAAAGGGCCCCAGCTTGGGCCCGCTGGCACTCCCCTGGGGGAAATGATGCCTGCCTCTGGGGTTGCTGGGTCGGACCTGGCTCCTTGGAGGTAGGCATCATGACACCCACCAATTAGCATATCAATCCATCATCACCTCAGTGGTCTACTGTCAATTAGGCCTTTCAACTTTTTCCTTGAGAGTGTTCTTAGCTCTGAGAAAATTAGGGAGTGAGCAGTACAGTCTGCCTCCATGCGTAGGTGCAACCATCATGTTCATCCAACTTCATGCTTCCATTTGACTAGAGACCATAAAATTACGCCTTTTCATGTATTTAATGTTTTATTCCAATAGTCCTCTGACATCTTCCTTGTTATGTTCACTCCTTCTGGACAGGAGGTTTATTCTTTCACACGATTTCTATCCAAAGTCAGTTTACTGCAGTTTGATAAGATCGTGGCTTCCTGGAGCTCATCCAACCTCGCCTTTCTGAGCTCCGCTTCTGTAATTTAATGTCTGCTTTTTTAACTGCTACACATTGAACTGAGGCCTTTTTGCTAATGTCCATCCTGCTTTAATATGTTTAGTGGAAACATCCATACTTCTCTTATTCCTATGTTTGCATACGGTGGCGCTTGCCGCAATCTACTTTACTCTAACCTTAGAGCTAGCTTTACGATTACTTTGCTGCTTGCGTTTCTTCTGTATCTGTACACATGTAAAATGATTGAATATCTTCATCTGTTTCTGTGGCATACGTTTCTTCACCTTGAGCCCAAGATGTCACTTATCCTTATTAATTTCGTGATGCCTTATAGAATAGCCGCATTCTCTGATCACTGCATCTTGTTATTTCATCTTAATTTTCATCTCCATATAACATATATTTGGCAATTGCTAGTAATACTACCATTCATCCTTGCCATTTATTGGTTCTGCTTCTTCAGGGATCTCGTTCAGATGGTCATCATATTTCTTTGTATGTAGATATGGTTTTCTCAATGGGTACCTTGGCTCCCAGATTCTGTTAGGTAATGGCCCTTTCACTGGTACTGGACTGAGTCCATATTCTGCTCTTTGTCGATTCAGCTGTTCAGTATATGTCTCATACTCTGGTTTCCAGCATACAGGTAAAATGGGCGGGTCGATTGAGGTGAGGGTACTTGGCTCCTTCTCTACACATCTTCAAGACTTACATCTTCAAGACCGGAAGTAATGAAAACCGTCCATGTTTGTTATGAAGCACGTATAACTGTGAGGCAGCTGACATAGCATCTATATTAAGAGCCTGATTTGCCAAACTCACTGCCGGTTTCGCTATGAGTAATACCCCAAGATATCTAAACTTATACACCACCTCCATTCTCTGATCAATAATCTGACAAACAAATTTGAGCCTATCAGACATACCCGTCAGATGGTTCAAAATCAGAACTTTAGATTTGGCAACATTTATATTCAAGTCAAGATCCTTGAAATAATCTCCAACTGCATTCAAGGACCTTTGTAAGCCAACCGGGGTGTGGTCTACTAAGATCAAATCATTGGCATACAAGAGTTAGTGTAGTTTGTATTTTATTGTTTAAAGTGCAGATCTAGCTCTAGAGCAGTGGAGTTCTGTAGAGTGTGTAGCTGTGCATCTTTTAACTATAGCACAGTACTGTGAGTTGCGGTGTGGATTAGTCCATGGTCAGGTGTTGAAAAAGCCACATTTTAAAAGATTTGTGAAATTGAAAAATTGTGGGGGCATTCCAAGCCGATACTGGGATTGAGTTCCAGAGGGTGGATGCGTGACAAGAGAAGGATTGTTTGTGTGTCTCCTTTGTGGATTAGTTGAGATTCAAACCAGTTAGTCGATTTGCAAGGAGAACGTGCCACTAGATATGTGGAGTTCAGGGCAATGCTGGGGTGATGAGACTTTCAAATCATCTATGTACTCAACCAGTTGGTATAATGCAAAGCCAGAGTGTAATCAATGGACTTATATGGGGTTGTCTGTGGGGGTACGAGAGTACAGCAGCATTCAAATGTAGAGAAGAATGTTTTGGAAATATCTTTATACTTTCATTTTCTACTTCTGTGTATGTGATGCCCAGTGAGTTTGGGCTGGTTTATGTGGAAGACCTATTTGCTACAGTCCCCACAAACGTGTGATTTTCAATCTGGATGAATGATCATTCAAATTTTACCAGAGCAATTATTAAGAATATGAAGAGATGAGAAAGAGGATTAAAGATCCCGTGGCTTTCAAACGTAGAGCTATTTGTTAGGATTACATGTGAGAGCCTGATTTGATAATCCAGAACCAATTCTATGACAAGCTAAAGGTGAGATAAAAAAAATTGCTGTAAAACATGATGAAGTCAGAGATAAACGAAAATTAGCAAAGCTATTTCACTCTGCACATGCCAGCATGTTGAACTCGGAACAACTAAAGCCCTATTTGTATTGGTGTTCTAACTTTCAATATTGCTATTTTATGCTGCTTTTAAAATGTAACTGTTTATATATTAATACAGTTCTGTGTATGTGGAAGGGGCTGGGCAGCACAGACTGTTTCTGCCCTTGTTGTGCATAGACTATCGAAACCCCAATGCACTACATATTTTTTTGGCAAGACTTTTAGCCCATTAGTGGGGATAGAACATGGGCAATAATTCCTCTACTCAGAAATGTCAACTTCAGGCAGTGTAGAGCACTGTTTTTATACGTGGCAGACACAATAGACATGCTGTTGTTAATAATTTTCTTCCAATGACCTTTTAAAATCAGATATACTGTTAAGCAGGGGGACCCTACAAGTAAACATGTGAGGGATGGGGATCTATGCATTTTTTAGAAATATCATGTTATTTTACTGGTCTTATTTTTGGAAGACATATTATACTTTTCATATCTTGCAATGCTTCTCTACATTGTGATTTGACTGTTGTACTTAATCTTGATTGTTGTCATCTATGTGTGCTGTAAAGTTGTATTCATGACTGTAACATGTGACATGAACCTGAAACAAAAACTGAATATAACGAATTTGCCTGATCCTATTTTTCAAATCTGTGCGGCATGCACCAGATCAAGGCAAGGGGAGGGTGCATTGTGAATATATGAACAATTGAAACAGACAGTTTTGAGCTGTCTCCCAAAGGAAGATTATTGGTTGGTCTATGGCAAACCCAATAAAAAACACCCTTTATCCGCATTGCTTTCGATAAAGTTTATGGAACTTCACCAAATTATTTTGTGAGAGTTCTGATCTGGGCAGATCAGTTTAGTGGAAGATTCATATAGAGTGGAGTCCGTTTCTGATATAACACAACCCATATGATAATAAAAGCCCTTTGGTACCTGGTCTTGCTTTCTTATAGCTGATCACACTTATTTCGGTTCCATACCTATCCAAATGTCCTTCCTGTGCACCATAGAGTTGGAGGCATTTTGCAATGCCAAACACACAAATCACATGATGCACCTAGCTGTCTTTAGACAGAGTAGGCTAGTCCCAATGGTTAAGTGAAAAATCTGCGTTTCTGGAACTAGTGTATCTAGGAGCATAACATTACAAGCTCTTGAGGATTTGTATATGTCTTTATTTGGCCAGGCTTGATTGTGTCCACTTGTGATAGATCACAGTTTTCCCTTTCCACATAATGTTGTGGATGTCGAGAGATAAAGGTGATCATTGGACACAGACTGCAAAAAAAGTTCACTCATATAGCCACTGCTTTGAGGGCTGGCAATGGTGCACCTGCTTCAGCCTCACAAGAATTCAGGGCTGTTGCTGGCTCTGCCTGTGGTACATAGTGGTGGTTATCGCTAGTACCATCCTGGGCTCTCTTTGGGCTGCTCATGGGTAATTGTGGGTGCGATTTTCATGTGTGCCCAATGCCCCTTAAAAAACTCCAAACAGCAATGACCGTAATGAAAAACATTTAAGGGATTAAACCCCTCTTCTATGTCCATGGCAGCCATGAGAAGGAGCTTGGGCGGAGCAGCAATAACAGGTAAATGGGGAAGATGGGTTTACATATATTTACATACACTCTTTCCCCTAGACAGACTGGTATTGCTGCGATGATGTATCCCTTTGGCTTTCTCATAGAGGTTGTGTCATTGAAAGTCATTTTCCACTTTCATTTACAGAAGCCTTGAAAGACAACATCTCCTTATCGGATTCTCTGCCTGGGCGAAATTTATCTGGAAATTGGGATAGAAATAGAATCAAATTAGTTGTGATCGATCAGGTTGAAAGAAAAATTACTGATGGTCACACAAATTGTTTCTCAAAGAGATTGATTCAGTTTATCCAGAGTCCACTTCATCACTGTATGCACCGTCTTATTTACTTAGACACTCAGTAAGTTTGTGATTCTAAGTCACACAATCCGTAACCTTAACAATAACATCCCTTTCACGGCAAATCGCTCAGTCCTGAATTTTAAAGTGGGTATCCCTTTCTTTTTTGATGCTTTTCGGTGCTAATTTCCACCTTAAGGGAGGTCTTGGTAAGGGTATCAATCAAGATCAGAAATGTGTACAACAGGGATAGGTACAATTAAGTTCAACCATAACAAATTGTATTACTTTCGTGACTGATTTATTTTGGATATTTTATACGATTTTTCCTCCTTGAGAAGAACTCGCCAAAACAGGCACATGGGTGGGAACATTTGAAGCTAATGATGCCACGTAGATCATTTTGTATTAGATAGTACACGATATGTCCCTGATTTCTTATTTTTTCTCTGGTTCTATTAACCCCATGATATCATAGGAATAGCAACAACATAATCCATGTTGTATAAAATGACTTTGTATCACCATTTGAACACTGTTGATTCTATTAAGTCACAAAGTTTGTCATTTCAATGACCCTGTTTTTAACAATATATATATATATATATATGTATATATTACACGACCTGCAGTAGCGGCCGTATAGTTATGATTAAGTTGATAAACTCGTAGGAAGAGCACTTTTTTGGCAGCTTATAACTTCACTCCTCCTGGACGAATCCTCACCAAACTTTGCAAAATAAGTATATGACCAGCTGTGAATACGTTCGCCAAGTTGGGTAAGGTTTCGTGCAGGGGGGGGGCAAAGTTATAGGGGGTCCCAACATTTTTTTGTTTTCAATATACTGAATGGGGAAAAGCTTTGCGCACGGCTACAGCCCAAACGGCTGAATTGATTTTCAACAAATTTGCGGCAGGAGCGGGGATTTGGGTCAGAAAGCGTGCTTTGGTGTGTTTGGTGGAAATCCGACCAGTCATTTTTTTGCAAAATACTGAAATATATGTCCCAAAAAATGTGTGATTTATGGGTCTGCTCCGCGGACCCATTTCCCTGTTCGCTCCGCAGGCCGAATTGTCATTGGCCTGCGGTACGATGTGCTGTTGGCGAACAGTAGATGCGGCCGGTGGTTGGCTGGAGGGAAGCGTGCCGTGCGTTAAAGGTTTTGGGAAACACCGCCATGGTGTATCAGAGGATAGTGGTGTGCCAAAAGGCATTGGAAAACATGGTTTGCAGGATCGGCTGGGTGAAAGAGGGTGAAGCAAAGATATTGTTTTGTGCTGTAGGCTACGGCTGCCGGTGGTTATGTTGACTTAGTGTGTTTGCGTTGTTCTACGGTGGTGGGTTTGTGGGGAGTTG
Source organism: Ambystoma mexicanum (assembly GCF_040938575.1). NCBI lineage: Eukaryota > Metazoa > Chordata > Amphibia > Caudata > Ambystomatidae > Ambystoma > Ambystoma mexicanum. The sequence continues at coordinate 620,292,680 of NC_090941.1, forward strand.
TTCCCATGGTTGTCTGACTTGGCTTGTTGTGGTTGTGGGTAAGGCGTAGCCTTTTTACTGCATGGGCATGGCATGTAGAAAGAGCCTAGGTCTTGGACACCACCCCTGCAATGTAATGCCTCTATGCATGGGAGAGCAGTGAGGCACTTAGCGGTTAGGTATGCAGCCGAGTTTGGTCACACCGTTGCTGCATGGGAGGCCATAACGACATGGAGAAATGGAAGGATTGTGTGGCAGCACACTGTTGTGATATGGACCATTCCCGCAACTACTGACATACACTGCATTGGTGGTTAGGTGCACAGGGGACTATTATATGTTGGTCAGTGTAGGCAGACTGTATAGGGGATAGGGAGTGCATTGGAGATAACATGGTATACTATGTTGTGCCTACAAAGGCCCTACTGCCTTGTGTGCATGGCTACGGCCCTTGGCTGTAACAGTGTGGGCACTGGTTGGTAGTAGGTGTGAGAATGTTGCCTTGTTTGGGTCCATTAGTGTAGCTATACGTACTTGTAGGCAGGAAAGCATTGTGGGAAATGTTACCATGCATGCCTCTATTGCCTTCCAGTGGGTGTGTAGTAGGACTAGGCAATTGGGTGCATGGGTGGAGGCCATAGGCCCCTGCCTATGTACCCAAGAGCCTAGGGCTTGGGCACAGCCTTGCTTTAGGGAAGGCAGTCAGAGATTGGCACATGGAAGGAATTTGTACACAGGCACTCACATATACTTTATTGGTGGGTAGAGGTGACTATCATTTTTTGGTGAGTGCAGGCAGACTCCATTGGGGATGGGGAGTGCATTTGAGACAATATGAGGATATTTGCAGTTGGAGTGCAATGTTGTATTGTGCCTGCAAAACCCATACTTGCTTGTGTGCATGGCTGGGGCCTTTGGATATAACAGGACGGGCACTCGTTGGAAGTGGGTAACAGAAAGTTGTTTTGATTGGGTTCATTACTGTACTGATATGTACCTGTGGACAGAAAAGGTAAGTGGTCACATGTTTCCATGCAGTGTGTGTTGCGAAGGAGTAGGCTGTTGCTTACAAACCTGCAACGCAATGCTGCTATGTATGGGAGAACTGTGATATTGCTATGTGGATTGCAGATATATGTGCAAAGCGTACTTTCACTTTGCCTTAGGTCATTTGCATAAGTTATTATAAGCATACCGTGTGCCATACAATACACTTTAATAAATATGCAAGTGTCCTAAGGTTCGCGCCTTTGCAGAATCACTATGGAGGATATGGTGCAGTTTGTAAAGTAGCATTGGTGAGAGAAGACACCATTTGCGTTAGGAGTAGTGTGGCCGTGAACAGAGCCTCGCTTCAGGGAGTGTAGTAAGAAAGTGAGACATGAAAGGATTGTTTTACTGCGTAACGTTTGCAACATGGCCCATGTACGCAGATACTAACATATAAAGCGTTGTGCGGTAGGTGCACAGGCGGCAACCTTCAGAGGCTATTGGGGATGGGGAGTGTATTGCAGATGATATAGGTATTTTTGTAATCGGTGTACCATGTTGTGTTGGGAGTGGCAAGCGCCTACTACCGTGTATTGATGGCTACGGGCCTTTGATGTAACAATGTGGACATTGTTCCGAAGTAGGTTTCTGAATGTTGCCTACTTTGGGTCAGTTCTTATACTGATATGAAACTCCAGCATACAGGGTTGGAAATGTGTATGTCTCCTGTGTGTGCTTACTGTCACAGCCTGGTTGTGGAGGAAATGTTGCAGTTGTCTCACCAGTAAAGGTGGTGTGAAGTGACTGTACTTGAATATGGTGTACGTCATTGGTCTTGTTGCCATTCACGAACTGAGATGCCACAATTAATGTACAGTATGGTATACCTCTCGTAATCCCCTGTACTTTGAGAGCGAAGGAAGGTAGTGCAACATGACACGAGTTAATAAGCATTACACATGTAAAGTATGGATAATGTACAGTCCAACACACATACATTTGCAGCCGACAACATCATGAACGCTGTTAAGTCCAGCCATATACAGGATGGCAGGCCATCTGACTGTTACCTTTGTTTGGCGTACTTGTTGAGATGGGCAAGGGAAGCGGTTGGAGCTTTTAGTGTGTGCAATTTTAATGTGTGCATCGCTTCTGTTAGTTATGCCTGTGTGCCGCATACACCATTGCAGCAGTCACTGGCTCAGTGACTTTACTTGTGGACAGTCGTTCCTCATTGTGTGCACTCCAGGTATTTATTGTATGTGCGTGCCAAGCATAGCACACTCTGTCATGTGAGCACCTAGCTCTGGAAAGGAACAACATGAACAAAAGCAAAAGCGGACATGCGCACACAGAGTATACGGTTACAGAACATTCCATACTTTAGTAACAATACAGTGAGTGGTTGGAAGTGCTTTATTTTGCCACAGAATGTAAATGACAACGTGCCAGTTGGTGCATTCACCGCTCTTTTATTTCGCAAACAAAATCCAGTGACCAATGCCGTCTGTGCAATTCTGTACTTCTGTTCTCGTCTACCAAAGTGGGGAAAGGAGTATGCAGTGGTGCTTGGTAGCCCGTGTGGAAGAATACATTTTCTTTGAAAGGTAGAGAAGGTAGCATCTGGTGCCTCTGGGATGCCTTATAGAATAAAGGTTGGTTCGTATAGCAGGAACCGTAAGTGGACATACCTGGCCATATCGGTCGGCCCAGATTATAACGATGGAAAAGAAATTGCTTATGGTAATCTTCCAATGGTTGGTCCACCAGCCGTCTATTGGAATGTGGAAGGGGTGGCACGCGCAGTAAGGTGCAAGATATCTGAGCAGAAAGAGGAATAAGAGTAGATGTAAGTAGCGGGTATTAGTTGCGGCGTACAGGACAAAACTTTGCAGGAAGGATAATGTATTAATAGCTACCTGCCTGATGGACCATTAACTGTGTGTTAGTGCATAGCATCATATGTTAACCCACTGCCTTGGTCTCTGGTTTGTAGGTAATACTTTGATTGCACGACTGCACACAAGAAAATGTCTTGGAACCGTTTGGGACTAGATGCTGTTTTTATGTGTTTCCTTTTTACAAAAGTTGACAGTGGTAGTGAGTGTAGTTGGACCCACGGCACAATGTGTCTGTGTGTCTGCAAAGAAAGTAATACAACAAGAAACCTAATGGGGGTCACCTCGGATTTCTGGAGAATGGAGGAGCTGCTTTGTTTAGAAGTGCGTCAATGAAATGTGAGCTGTAGATATTTGTGTGCCGGTTGACCACTGCGTGCACCTGTGGCCGTTATAATGTTCAGTACACTGAGGGTGCGTAGACGTAGTAATCGTGTGGAAGGGCATACAAAAGGCAGAACAGGTAATATAGCAGTGTACGAGTGTGCAGAAGGTGTGGTGCTTTAGTGTACGTCTAGCGTTCCATGTTTGGCTTGCCTTGTATGTCTGCATTTGGAGGGTGTGGGGAAGAATGGCAGCAAAACAAAGTACAATGTCAGTTGCAATTTACTGGGAATGGTGGAGACATGGCTGTGTAACAGCAATTATTTACTTTACTGCCGTCACAAAGTGTTAAGTGACTTCAATTCAGCACTCCAACTAAGTCAACGCCTAGTCTGGGATGCCCAAGGGAAGGCCTTATTTATATATTGTTATGACAAGTTCATAGATCTGGATGATAAACCCTTCTATAACACCCCTCTCTTTGAATGCCCATGACCTCACTGAGCCAAGAAGTAGGTTTGTTTTGCAAATTAAAAGATTTATTGAAAAATTTAAACAAGATATATTTCACACGTTTATAAATAAATGAATATTTGATAGCACACTTATGAATATGACAGTGATCAACAATGGATAATATTACACTAGCACACTTTTTTAATTACTTAGGAGTTGGTATAGAGAGGATAAGGTAGCTGAGAATGCTTTTATGGTTTCAAGGAAATGCAATGATGGAAAAGAATGCAGCACAGAAATAAACTGATATGGTTTCAACAAGAGATAATATGATCACTTTTTCTATTGACAATTCACTCCCCCCCTATGCAATATAAAGAGATGGAAGGAGAGCACACAATTTTCGGGAATACAATCAAATGCAATACCAATTCAGTTCCCCCCTAGCAAGCTTAGAGCAACAGGGATGATTTTAAAACACAGGCAAAAATACTTTAAATGTGATTTGCAAAGAAGTGAAAATATGCTAAAAATGATTTTAATTCCCTTTAGGAGATTCAGGGTAGGTGACAGCTACTTAAGATTGGTTCAGGTCAACACTATCAGTGATTCCTGAATGATTATCAGGTTGAAAACGGAGTTCAGCAGCTGCAAGCAAAAGACAGCTATTTTTAACGTGTGGTAAAACTGAGTCAAACTGCAATTTGCGGCACTTTTTCTGAGTGCGTCAAGCGTGATTACGGATAAACTATAAGGAGTAGAAAGGCTTTCGGCTTGTTGGAAAGCCTAGGTACTTAGCTTCAAAATGAAAGTTAAATCTCGCTCCTAGGACGTGCGGTTGAAAAGATACGGACAATTTAGTGGAGAAGATTTAGATTCTCAGAAATAAAGTAAGATTCAAATGACAAATGATACTTTCATAGGTTTGCAATCACAGAATGGACACACAATTTCTATGCAGTTCTAAATAGGTGGAAATGGTTTGAATTAGATTATTCTAAACTAAGAGATTGGTTTTGCACAGCTCTGGCTGGATACTCACTCCTAATTTTGGAAGGAATGGGCCTCGTCACAGATCTGGTCAACAGGTTTAGCTGCAGTTCTCTCTGCTCTGCGGGTCTGGATATCTGTTTCTGGCAAAAGTTATTGGCTAGAATCAAACAGCACAGCCCGGCTCTTTTATTTTGATGTGCCCCTTGGAATTCTGGGGTAAATCAGTTTGCAAAATTGTAAGGCCAGCTGAGAATACTTTTAGCTTGCAGTAGGCCTTCTGCTTCAAAGTTCTGGAATCTATCTGGAGTGTAGGTTCTGGATATGGTCCTTCTGGATATTGTCTGGTCCGGCAAAGTGCTTGGCAAGAAAGTGGAAAGAGCAGTCCCTACCTGGATCTCAGTGGCTCGTTTTATATCTTTTGAAAATGGGTGGGAAGGCTGACTTTCTATGCCCAACCCTCTGAGGATCCTGATAGGCTAGAGGATTCTCTGTCGCCTGACTGGGGAACTGAGTTGTGAGTCATCCCGTGTCATGAGACATCATTTTTATTGCATGCAAAAAGAACACTCCCCTTGTCACTTTGCACACAAATCTATTTTTGACTTAAATGCATATTTACCTATGTACAATTTTTCTAATATTATATGTCCATTTAACATATTTTCTGTAGCGCCAAATCATCAGATCCCTGTCTTTGTAAGATGTTGTGTTCACTTCTGACAGAATTCTGCCCTTTTCATCCAGAACACAACCTCTAAACTTTTCCAGAATTTACACAAATGTGCGCAAGGAATATGGGCATCAGATGATGAAGTGTCAGGTTTTTAGCATACAGACATTTGGAGTAATATCCTATTTTACGCTACTACCCCCCAGAACATACCACAGAGTCCTAACACCTCTTAAAATGTGCACAGAAAAATCACAGGAATAATAATATTATTGATATCATTTTGACAATTATGTACTATGAATTATCCATCTTTCTAAAATTATGCTCTGGCCCAGAGGGGTGTGATTTCCCAAAGCACATGGGGAATTTCTGGTTTGTCCACTTCCTCCAAGCTCAGCTGGCTCAGAGAGGCAGTGCCCCTCCCATTTCCTTCCAAGAGGAAGCCATTTACGACCCCCTGATTTAGCAATGGCTTGGAGCAAAGGGAAGTTCATTCTTTTGTTTTCCTGCAGTCCCAGGTAACCCTCCCCTGATTCAATCAGAGAGTTGTAATCTCCTTTTGGTGGGGCAGCAGAAGGCAGGCCAGGCCTGTGAATGCAGTTGCTGGGCAAGTTTCAACTCCTGTCGGGGGTAGTTGCCGGGCAGAATTCAGTCCCTTTAAGCCAGGCTTCAGCCAAAGGTCACTTTTGTTCCCATTTTTCTTCATTCAAATCAAACTTACAATTTTGACACATGCAGCTAGAACGCAGATCTTGTAGGCGACTGGGGAGATCTTGTCTACAATTTCAAAAGGCCCCTTCCATGTAGGCAGAAATTTCCGCTGTTTGGCCTGGTTCCTTTGGAAATTGCATCGATAGACCCGGTCTCCCACATTGTATTCTTTCCTAGTAGTCTTCAAATCATAATGAGTCTTCATGCTATCGGCTGATCTTTCTAGGTTTCGCTGAGCATAGGCAAAAGCATGTTGAAGGTGTTTCCTTAAATATTCAACATACTCGTGAGTTGTGGAGGCACTGATCAATGTTTGCTCTTGGGTCCTGTAGAGCAAATGCTGGGGAAGCACCATCCTGCGTCCAGTCATCAGCTCAAACGGTGACATTTTTGTTGCAGATGAAGTGGTAGATCGGATGGCCATTAGGACCAGAGGTAATCGGATATCCCAACTTGGCTCAGAATCTGCCACAAACTTTTCTGAAATGCTCACAATGGTTTTGTTGTAACGTTCTACTGCACCAGAAGAGGCTGGCCAGTAAGCAATATGTAGCTTCCTTTTAACCCCCAGTATCTGCCATATCTTACTCATTACTTCGCTGGTAAAATGGCTACCTTTGTCTGACTCTATCCTTTGGGGTAGACCAAAACGGGAAAAGATGTGGTTGATCATCAGGGCAGCTGCTGTTTCTGCCTTGCAGTTTGGGGCCGGGAGACATTACACCCATTTAGTAAATAAGCATGTCACTGTCAACATGTACTTATTCCCCCTAGAGGAGCGAATCACAGGCCCTATGGAGTCAACTTGCAAATCTGACCATGGCAGTGTCATCCCCCTCTTTTGGAGAGGCGCACGGTGTGTGAGGGATGTTGGCTGAAATTGTGCACACACAAGACACCCCTTCAAGTATTGGTCGAGGTCCTGCCCCATGTGTTGCCAGTATGCAACCTCTCGTAAGATCTCAAGTGTTGTATGAAACCCCCTATGACCGGCTGTGGCCGCATCATGGGCCTGACTTAACATCAGACTTTGGAATGAGGTAGGAACCTCCCACTGATCATGGCCAGCTTGGGATTTCCTTACCAACAAACCGTCTTTGATTCGGAACATTTTTGGACATTTCATCAGCACTCTGAGGTCCTCTTTCCCAATGTAATCGGTATCCGTCAGGGGAAAGTTCTCAGGGTCCTCAATGTGTTGGTAAAACTTACCAATTATTGGATCCCCTTTCTGAGCCGTAATCAAATCAGCATCTGGGGTCTCCTTACTCTATTGTGCAGTTGAAAGATCATTGTGAGCATTTGTCTGGGACCTAGTGATAGCAGTGACCTGGATCTTCCCCAACAGGGACTCAATCCCTATTAGATTCCCTTGGATGGCCCCGGTTTTGGCCAGCTGATCAGCTAAGTCATTTCCAGTTTTGTCTGGTCCCTCTACTGCGGAATGACCCTTGATCTTCTTCCAGATGGTCATCCCATTCACGGTGACCAGATCATCAATGTTTTGAATTAACTTCCCAGGTTTCAAGGGTTTGTTGTTAGCACATAACATGCCTCTGGTTTTCCAATTAACCAGGTGCTCCACGAACCCGTTCCATACATAATCCGAATCTGTGATTATGACCAGTTCGTGGAGTTGATGTTGGACAGCAGTGAGGATGGCTTGATGCACAGCCATCAACTCTGTCACCTGACTACTTTGGGGACCAATCTTGTACCCAGCGGAGGGTTCTGGGGACTCATTCACCCATGCATTCCCCACGCCGGCCACAAGTTCTTTTTCCCCGTTGTTGTCAACATGGTAAGAGCATCCATCCACATAGACAGTGGGCATTCCCTCACACTTGTCTTCTTCAAAGACTTTGTGGGGGGAATTAAGGTATGCCTCCATGTTGTCCTTGATTTTTAGACTTTCGTCCTCGAGACAGTTTTCTCTGGCACAATCATGCAAGTCAGCCAGACCTTGCGCAAGGGGACTCTTATTGTTTTGGCTATATCTGACCTCCACAGGAAAGCCTTGCATTGACAGAATCCAGGAAGTGTGGAGTCTCCACTATGATGTGTTCCCCCTGGATAAACGGGTGGTAATTCTTCAATGCCCACACCGTTGCCAGGAGTGCCTTCTCACAATCATTGAATTTTTCCTCCACAGAGGATAAAGTTTTGCTCACATAGGAGATTACTTTATTGACCTTGTCATGCTTTTGATATAATACTGCAGTCAAGCATGTATTAGAGAACCCTGTCTCCAAGAAAAACTCCTTGTTTCTGACAGAGTAAGCTAGGCAAGGCGCTTGTGAGAGGCTTCTTTTGAGCTGTCTTACTGCCTCGGATTGTTCTGGACCCCATTCCCACTTGACCCCCCCCTTCAAGAGATGAATCAGGGGTCTGGTGATCTCTGCGTAGCCCTCAATTAACTTTCTGCTGTAATTAGTCAGTCCAAGTAGGCTCCTTAGTTCCCGCAGAGTTGTGGGGTCTTTCAGTTTCTGAAGTGCTTCCACTTTCTTTTCCTGGGGACAGAGACCCTGAGGAGTAATCTCATGCCCCAAGAAATTGACATGGGTTCTACACCACTGTGCTTTCTGAAAGGAAAGTTTTGCTCCGGCGGCCCTCAACTGTGTCAGAACATAACAGATCTCTGCTATGTGTTCCTCCACAGATGAACTTTTGATGAGGACATCATCTACATAAGCCAGGTTACCCCTCTCACCCAGGTTGGGCATGGCCTTGTGTAGGAAAATGTTGAATTCATTGCCGGAGTTGAGGTATCCGAAGGGAGTCCGGGTCCATGTGTACTGCTGGCCCCCAAAGGTAAAAGCCAGTTTGTATTGGTCCTCCCTACTGACAGGCACAGTCCAGTATCCATTGGTCAGGTCTATTGCAGTGAATACCTGTGACCCCTGGATCTGGGCCAGCCCTTGGTCAATGCAGGGAAGAGGCCATCGGGAAGTATGGACCCATTTTTTGAGCTCCCTAAGGTCGGCGCAGATTCTCCACTGGCCGTTTGGCTTCAATATTCCCAGCACCGGATTATTGAAAGTGCTATGAACTGGACGGATTATCCCCCGGGACTCAAGGTTCTTAATTATTTCAGTAAGGGACTCCATGGATTCGAGAGACAAGCGATATTGCTTCACAAACACTGGAGTCATGCCAGGGTCCGTGGGAACCGTTGTGTGGATGTCGGTGCGACCACAGTCATATGAGTCTTCCGCAAAGAGATCTGGGAAATCCAAGAAAACTTGTTTTAACTTTTGCTTCTGTTCCAGAGTCACACAGGCATCAGCTAGGTTGACTCTCTCTTCCACCATCTGCCTGAAGCCTGGAAAGACTTCTGGTTTTGCTACCTCAGCGGCCTCCTCCAGCTGGGTGGAGAAGTCCCGGGTCAGGGTGCTGATTTGGACTGGAGGCTTCAGGTGGGAAAGGCAGCCCTCATGGACCTGGAAAATCAACTCATCCCTTCTGAAGTCACAAGTCACAACTTCCTTACCATAAGGGCAGGAAGTGTACACCAGGAAGTTCCCCCCATGCCGGGTAAAGATCCTGTCTGGTGTTGTATTGTCATCACTGTCACTGTCAAAACAGTCCTTGGGGATTGGTCCTAACAGTTCATTTCCTAAATCAATGGAAAAATGTCGGTTATCAACCGCCATTCCAATAATGGTGCCTGCGGCTAGAGTAATACTCTTTAAGTCGCTGTTATCCACCTATATTGGAATGGTGTCATGTTCTATGTTCTATGTTGACTAATGGTGTTGGGTGTACCCCCAACCCTTGCTGTTGGAGAGAAGCATTTAGATGAATATAAGCATCAGTGTTTTTCAATCTTTGTCCTCTTTTAACTTTCACTTCCAGGGAGAATTGTCGGGTCCTTTCTGGGATGGTGACTTCCTCTTTAATCTGAATTTCAACTGCATAAGGTAGCAATTGAGCTAAATGCTTTTTCTGGATCATCAAAGCCCATGGGATTATCCGCTAATCGGGACCAAGCTTTGAAGTTTATTAGGTCCAAAGTAATGGCAAAGCGATTGAGAATGTCACTGCCTAAGTAAAAGGCTGCAGCGACGTCTCGCACGGCCCAACAATTATGGACTATGCTCTTGTTGCCAATTGAGATTTTGAGCATACACCTGCTTGGCAGGAGATGTTTGGAATTGGGTGTTTCCACATCCATTTCCCATTTGTCTATACGTTTGAATGTGGGAATGGCTGGATCTTTTGGGAGATGGCGGAACATGGCTTCGCTGATGAAGCTCTTACATTTGTTCACACACACTCGGGCGAGAACAGAGTCCTTCCCATCATATAACTGAACAGGGATGAACAACTGCTCTCCCATTTGCTGAATATCAGCCAGGCTCTGAGCTGATTTCACATCTTTCTGGACTATTGGAGTGGGAATGTCTGATTGTGGATTAGTAAAGAATTTCAGAGTGTTTCCTTCCAGTATGGAATACCACCTTAAACTGGAAGGAAGGTTGATTTTCAGAAATAGAGAGGACCCCCAATCACCAGTCTGTTGTCCTACTGCTATTACTGCCACGTCTGGAATTTGGTTGTTCTGGAAGTGAAATTCTACTCGGCCAGATTTTTGTTCAACCATGTGGCATGTGCCGTTTAAACTAACATGGCTAGTCTGGGTCCAGAGGACCTTGTTTACGCAATCTACTAGGGGTGACAACCTTCTCAGGAGGTCATTCCCTAGTAAACAAGGGGTGCCCTCTGGAGTCACTACTATGACCGGGTGTTTCACCTTGTGTCGCCCAATTTTAATGTCCAAGTCTGCAGTCCCCTCAACGGAATTTCCTTCCCGTCAAAGTTCTGAAGTTGTCCAGGAAGAGAGGTGAGAGGAATCAGTAATTCTCCCCCCTTCCTGCATTTAGTTCATCAAAGGCCCTTTTGGACAGAAGGGTAGCTTGGGATCCAGTGTCAAAATTGTCCCCTTCCCCTGCATTTGAACCGGGGCATAGTATCTTCCCTCCTTCTCCTCAAGGGGGCACAGATAATGCACATTTTTGGACAACTGGTGGGCTAATTTTTTAATTTTAGACATTGCGAGAGAAGAGATCTGGGCGGAATTCTGTACAGAGTCATGGGAATCTGCAAGAAAAAGTTGGCAACTTGAAATCAGAGCCGTTGTGGGTTCCCCTGGTTCCGTTCTGGGCTGCCCCCCCTTTTTGGAGGCAGTCACCAGAATGGGTTTGAACCAGGGAATTTTGATGATGTTGGTTCAGGGATGAGATGATGGGCGGTGCTAGCTGAGTCCCCACATCTACCAAGTCTGGATTTGGATCCCTTGGGGCCCATTTGTCTTTGGGAGGAGTTCCCCCATCTCTGAAGGAGAATACTCTTTTCCCAGGATCCTCTGAGGATCCCTCTCCCTCAAATTGGAAGATCTGTACCTCCTCCACAAAATGTGTCTGTTTGGGTCTTTTGTTTCTCCTACCTCCTCTCTGCTCCTTGGGTGGCAGACTTTCAGGGGTCGGAGATTTTGTTTCCGGTTCCTGGGTTTCCAGGGGCTGTTTACAAGTGGGGAAGGAAACTTCCTCCCAGGCTTTACACCCCCCTTCCCCTTGTGCCTCCTTCCTGGGAACCGGTGGGTTATCGGGGTGCTGCCCCGTCATTGTTCTGGAGCACCAGGCCCAGAGTTTGGGGCATTCTGCGCTGGCATGCTCATCTGAGGGTTCTGTTGAGCCCTCAGCATGTGACCCAGATCCCGTGCCATATTTTGAACCTGGCGCTCTTACTGTGAAACCCGCTCAGGCTGTTATGGGGTTCTGCTTTCTCCCCTGGGCTGATCCCGGGAAGGGTAACTATCCCTTCTCCGGTAGTACCCCGGGTTGGGAAGATTTGGGGAAAGAAGGATGGATGATTTTGGGGTTGGAAATTGGGTGGATACCTGGGAAAAAAGTTCTGCCCAGGGTTTGGTGAATTTCTGCCCTCCTGTGGGAAGTTAGGAGGGGAGTTCCCTGGGTTAGGTGCTTGGCTGGGTCCCCCCCTTGGGCCGGAGGAGTCCACACATAACCCAGGATGGGTCGGTTTCCCTTGTAACGGGGACTTACATAATCAGGGGAATGAGGGTTCCCATTTGTGGGACTACCTCCTTGACTCCCTGTCTGTGACTGGCCTGAGGGCCTACTTGGCTGAGAATTATTCGGTGAAGGCAGGTTTTTAGCCCCCCCATCTCCAAATCTAAAATGGGGGCAACCTTTACCTCTGCCACCTTCGCAGCAGCAGGGGTGCTGGTCGGTTTGGGGCTTTTCTGGGCGTTATTTTTATTTTCAATGGGCTTCTACACCTCATAGATCCGGGTAGCCTGTTCAATGACCCAGTCTAGTGACCTTTTCTCATGAAAATCTCTCACTAGCTGGGTCATGATGTATTTGGGCAAGGTATGGAAAAAAGTGTTAACAAATTCTTTACTGTTCGTGCGCACCCTTTTGGTAGTCTGCGCAAAGGCACGCTTCAATTTGTGCACAAATTCTTGTGGGGCCTGATCCTCCCCACATTGTAAATTGTAGGCTGCCTTGCGAGCCTCTTGGGGATTTCTGTGAACAGAAAAATGTTTCAAGATGGCCGCCCAATACGTGGACCATCTTGAATGGTTTTGGTCCTCCAGCACTGCAAAGAAACTGGAGTATTCTGGGGAGAATGTCCATTTTACATACTGAATGCAGCTCCTGCTGTCTTTCAAATGGAAAGTCTCCATCATTTGCTCGTAAAGCTCCAAGTGTTCCCAAACAGAATACTTGGCGTTCTTGTGATAAGGGGTGATGACACTCCTTATTGCCTTAATCTGTTTTAAGGGGTCCTTAAGCAAGGCTCTCTTTGCCTTATTGACCTTTTTGGTTCGGGTAACCCTGGTCCATTCATCCTCTGACTCAGAAGCACTGCTCCTAGAGGTGCCCGTCTGATCTTCCAGGTTTTCCTGGATTCTGCGAGCCTGGGAATGGCTGGCAGAATGTGGGGACCTGGTCTCCTGTGTCATGTGACGCTCAGAGAAGTCTTCAGATCCCTCCTTGCTGCCAGGATTTGATGGGTAGCCCCCCCCCACTGACCTAACTGGGCAGAGGATTTCAGGATGCCCTTAGTAGGCCTACTCTCCTGGGGTTCCCCACTAAATTGCACTGTACTTAGGTGCCCATACCCGGATGCCTGCCCATCCATTCCTGGGTGGTACTGGCCTATGAGCCCCATACTTTTGCTGGTTAGTAATCTGCCATCCCTGTGGCCCTGTGCTCAGGTGCGCCAGGGTACATGGGGGTGGCAGAGTCCAGGGACCGGGAGAGATGAAGGCCTCTGGTGCTAGGGCTCCTGAGGTTATGCTCAGGTGTTTCCCTTTCCCAGCGAACCGCATCGCTATCAGCCCCTGCTCCCTGTTGCCATGCAAGAGCCTGTGCTTTCAGTTCCTCAGTCAATGCCTTACTAGACTCTATCAGTCTCTCCTGCATGGCTACCTGTTGCTGGAGCCTATCATTATCCTGGCAGAGAGCCTCATTTTCTCTCTGTGTCTCCTGATTGGTCCTGGAGTACTGGGCCAGTCTCTGCTGCAGGAGGGTTACCTTCTCAGTCCCATCCCTACTGGCCTGCTCCTTTCTTGCCAGAGCATCTTCCACCCTCCTGGTGTGCTCTAACACGTTTTGATGCTCTTTTTGGAGGTCACCCAGTCCCTGGAGGGCCAGGTGATTTTCTTCCATTTTTCTTTTTAAATGGCAGACTTCCTGGCCTAAGGTGTCCCTTTCCTGACTAAGAGCCTGCCTCTGTGCCGCCAGGTCATCCCTCTGCCTTTGAAGGGCACCAGCTTTCTGGCGCTCTTCCTCAAATTCTGTCTGGATATCCAGATCTTTCAGAATCAGTTTGTTGCTCTCTGCCTTCTCCCTATCTAGGTGGCTTTGCAGGGTGACTACCTGCTCTGCGCATGCCCTATTAAAGTCCAGTTGTTGCTCCAGCTTTTTCTGGCTCTGCAGTAGGGAGTCCAAACCTTCTTGGTACGCCTTCTGCAAGGCCAGAAATCTGGTATCCTGGTCAGACTTTTCCTGTTGCAGGATACCCATATCCTCTTTGATTTTAATGACATACTGTTTACTCTCATTTTCAGAGTCCTGGCTCCTGTGCAGCCTCTGCTCAGAAGAGACCAGGTCAGATTGGGCCTTCTCTAATGCCATCTGTTGCCTATTTGCCAGATCTTGGCCTTCAGCACATTTGTCCTGTATGGCTCCCATATATAAATATAAATATGCCGCTATCCTGACAATCTTGTCGTGCTCATCTTTGGCTTTAGGGGCCATATATAGTTCACTCAAGGCCACATGTAATGGACCCTGATCTCTCCATATGTCTGACCCTGTTGCAGTGATCTGGGGTGCGATTGCCTGCAAGCACACCGTCTGGTCCTGTTCCGTCCATTCGCCTCTCACAAATAGCTTATGTAAGAGGTGCTCTCTGGCTATTTTGATATCTACCAAAGTCGTCATTCTGGAAATTGATTTCCTTCCTGACTTACAGAAGTTAGTATTTTATTTTGCAAAACAGACCGTCTCCTTAGAGCGTCCTTCTCTTGAGGGGTGCTTTTACAGTGTAACACAGCGTGGTGATCCAACAGGATTTATGTATCCTGTCAGTTAGCACACTTTATTAAGCTGCACAAGTGGTAGGTCTAATCCAGACGTCCCGGCTCGAGCCCCCACTCTGTTAAGGGACTTCAATTCAGCACTCCAACTAAGTCAATGCCTAGTCTGGGATGCCCAAGGGAAGCCCTTATTTATATATTTTTATGACAAGTTAATAGATCTGGATGATAAACCCTTGTATAACGTCCCTCTCTTTGAATCCCCCTGACCTCACTAAGCCAAGAAGTAGGTTTGTTTTGCAAATTAAAAAATTTATTAAAAAATTAAACAAGATATATATCACACGTTTATAAATAAATTAATATTTGATAGCACACTTATGAATAAGACAGTGATCAACAATGGATAATATTACACTAGCACACTTTTTTAATTACTTAGGAGTTGGTATAGAGAGGATAAGGTAGCTGAGAATGCTTTTATGGTTTCAAGGAAATGCAATGATAGAAAATAATGGAGCACAGAAATAAACTGATATGGTTTCAACAAGAGATAATATGATCACTTTTTCTAATGACAATTCACTCCCCCCCTATGCAATATAAAGAGATGGAAGGAGAGCACACAATTTTCGGGAATACAATCAAAAGCAATACCAATTCAGTTTCCCCCTAGCAAGCTTAGAGCAACAGGGATGATTTTAAAACACAGGCAAAAATACTTTTAAATGTGATTTGCAAAGAAGTGAAAATATGCTAAAAATGATTTTAATTCCCTGTAGGAGATTCAGGGTAGGCGACAGCTACTTAAGATTGGTTCAGGTCAACACTATCAGTGATTCCTGAATGATTATCGGGTTAAAAACTGAGTTCAGCAGCTGCAAGCAAAAGAACACTATTTTTAACGTGTGGTAAAACTGAGTCAAATTGCAATTCGCTGCACTTTTTCTGAGTGCGTCAAGCGCGATTACGGAAAAACTATAAGGAGTAGAGAGTCGGGCTTGTTGGAAAGTTAAATCTCGCTCCTAGGACATGCGGTTAAAAAGATACGGACAATTTAGTGGAGGTAGATTCTCAGAAATAAAGTAAGATTCAAATGACAAATGACACTTTCATAGGTTTGAAATCACAGAATGGACACACGATTTCTATGCAGTTCTAAATAGGTGGAAATGGTTTGAATTAGATTATTTTAAACTAAGAGATTGGTTTTGCACAGCTCTGGCTGGATACTCATTCCTAATTGTGGAAGGAATGGGCCTCGTCACAGATCTGGTCAACAGGTTTAGCTGCGGTTCTCTCTGCTCTGCGGGTCTGGATCTCTGGTTCTGGCAAAAGTTCTTGGCTATAATCAAACAGCACAGCCCGGCTCTTTTATTCTGATGTACCCCTTGGAAGTCTGGGGTAAATCAGTTTGCAAAATTGTAAGGCCAGCTGAGAATACTTTTAGCTTGCAGTAGGCCTTCTGCTTCAAAGTTCTGGAATCTATCAGGAGTCTAAGTTCTGGATAGGGTCCTTCTAGATATTTTCTGGTCCGGCAAAGTGCTTCGCAAGAAAGTGGAAAGAGCAGTCCCTACCTGGATTTCAGTGGCTCTTTTTATATCTTTTGAAAATGGGTGGGAAGGCTGACTTTCTATGCCCAACCCTCTGAGGATCCTGATAGGCTAGAGGATTCTCTGTCGCTTGACTGGGGAACTGAGTTGTGAGTCATCCCGTGTCATGAGACATAATTTTTATGGCATGCCGAAAGAACACTCCCCTTGTCACTTTGCACACAAATCTATTTTTGACTTAAATGCATATTTATCTATGTACAATTATTCTAATATTATAAGACCATTTAACATATTTTCTGTAGCGCCAAACCATCCGATCCCTGTCTTTGTAAGATGTTGTGTTCATTTCTGACAGAATTCTGCCCTTTTCATCCAGAACAAAACCTCTAAACTTTTCCAGAATTTACACAAATGTGCGCAAGGAATATGGGCATCAGATGATGAAGTGTCAGATTTTTAACATACAGACATTTGGAGTAATACCCTATTTTTCCGCTACTACCCCCCAGAACATACCACAGAGTCCTAGCACCTCTTAAAATGTGCACAGAAAAATCACAGGAATAATGATATTATTGATATAATTTTGACAATTATGTACTATGAATTATCCATCTTTCTAAAATGATGCTCTGGCCCAGAGGGGTGTAGTTTTCCACAGCACATGGGGAATTTCTGGTTTGTCCACTTCCTCAGCTGGCTCAGAGAGGCAGTGTCCCTCCCATTTCCTTCCAAGAGGAAGCCATTTACGACCCCCTGATTTAGCAATTGCTTGGAGCAAAGGGAAGTTCATTGTTTTGTTTTCCTGCAGTCCCAGGTACCCCTCCCTTGATTCAATCAGAGAGGTGTAATCTCTTTTTGGTGGGGCAGCAGGAGGCAGGCCAGGCCTGTGAATGCAGTTGCTGGGCAAGTTTCAACTCCTGTCGGGGGTAGTTGCCGGGTAGAATTCAGTCCCTTTAAGCCAGGCTTCAGCCAAAGGTCACTTTTGTTCCCATTTTTCTTCATTCAAATCAAACTTACAATTTTGACACATGCAGCTAGAACGCTGATTCTAAGTTCAAAACTATGACATTTAAACAGTTGCAACCTATGTGACACTCAAAAGTAGGTCACTCATTTATTTTAAACATTTCGATTTTAGTGGCTGTAAATCCCATTTCACTTAAGCTGCTGACATCCACAGCCCAGCCAGTTTTGTTATGAACATTATTTTAGGCTCTTCATCTTTTCAAAATGTGTATGCACACAAGACTTCATTCTACCAGACGTCTGCTGGTGTTCAGTAAGATTTTTGAATATCTTGCAATGTTTGAAATAGGCATTTTGAGCTTGCATTCAGAGAAACAAAGGTGATTTCAAAGTGCTCTTGAGCTAACAGGCACTGCTGTTTTTCCTTTGGCACCACGTTTCACTCATGGCACTTCTGGCCCATCACGATCGCACTGGTGGGTGGTGGGTCAGGCGATCATTTTGGTGTGCGCAAAAACTTTGCGGTTTTCCTGGATTCTGGTTCTGGGCTTTTCGGCCATCTTGGATTTTCTAAGCCCACAGCACCAAATGTTGCAGCACAATAACTTGAACGTGGGTCGATACACCTGACAAAAGGTATGTTTAATATACAGAGATAAAGTGATGTAAAGGTGTACTTACATAATTTCGGCAAATTCCATGCTTCTATTGGGTAGGCGTGAAATTGCAGTGAACGGCATATGGGATCGTTGAGACTACCTTTGGGGCACATGGACAGAGGTACTGCAGGGTAAGTTATGTATCTTTTTTTGTTAGACTTCTATACAAAATCTGACCTTGGAGCTAAACATGCTTCCCCCTCAAGGCTGTTTTATAATGAGCGTGTGTCCTGTTGAAGGAGAGGTATGTTAGGTTTCGATTTCCGGAGATGATGCAGGAAAAAAAGAAAGGAATCAGCCGGCAATGTGTTTCTATTATAGCATGTATTTACGAATGTTGGAAGTGTCATTATGGTGAAGGTAGTGCAACGTAGAAGTTGTTATGATGGTGCCGTACAAATGGCGCTGTGAATGCACAAATGACAAAATATATAAAATGTGCTTTTACAGTGTGTAAGGACTATTTATATGTGCAGTGTGTTACGAGGCAACGGTGGGTGATGTCAGACTGTGTTCACTGCTTCAGAAGACATGGGTGTGTGGTCCATCAAACGCAGTTTGGTGTCGTGCTGCATGTCCTTGTTTGGGGCTACTGTTCAGGAAAGGAAAGCAGTTTGTGTGAACATTTGTCTAACATTGTAAGGCGGTTATGGGCTTTACATGGTGTTTTCTTTACACAATAAAAAAGGGAAACAGAAGTTTAAAAAGTTAAGCAGTAAGGCAGTGGTTGCAATATGGCGGGGAGCTATGATCTATGCGCTGCTGGGAAATATGGGTTGGATACGTTTCTTGGAAATGGTGTACATAACAATGAAAAGGACCTAATGGCCTACACGGTGCCAGTGGAAAGCAAGGAGCCAAATGTTGCAGCAGTTATGACAGTTACGTAAAATGTATTGATGCATGCATGAATTTGTATTGTTCTTGTGCAGAGTGTAGGGTAGGTTACTGTTGTGTTGTTAATTCAGTGTGTGCACTTATGATAGGCTTAGGTGACCAGTGTACGTAGGAAACAGCTTATGTATTCTGTGGATGAAATAGTCGCCAGTGTCAACTGTAGTGGCTGAGGGGTAGATGGCTGTATTATGTGTGGGGTTAGTGGTATGTGGATAGATGTTTGTATGTATAATTATGCAGTGCAGCGGCAATAGTGGGCAGGATGTACAATGTCTAGTGTATGGCTGGAGGCCCTATAGTGTACAGGGTTTAGTGAAGCATGTAGGACATAGGCACAAGATGCATAGTCTAATATAAGTGTGTATTGGTATGTGTATAGCAGAAATAAGTGCACTTATTGCACTGTGGATATTGTAGAGAAGTATAATAGCAATTGTTGCAGACTTACTGTTTGGATTGAGGAAGGGCTGCACTGTGTTTGTGTATGGAGTGTAAAATGTTGTGGTACTACTTGCTGCATTATCTGTGGGAAAAGAAAACAGAATATGTTAGCGCAGGTATTTCGTTAGTTTGCAGTCCACTACATAGCATACATTTCTTTATTTTGTGGACCCTCATACTAGTACTTCCCAAGTACAACGCCTTGAACCAGTGTACTGTGCAATCAGCTCAGTTCATGTTGTTCTTTGCATAATCATTGGGTCTGTGGGGAAAATAAATCCATGCTGGATTTAAAAAAAAAAACGTCGAAATATTGTTGCTGCTATGGTGCACAATGAATGATAGTGACGTTTGGAGTGGCTACAGCACTTTTAAGGTGTACTCTTCAAGAAGGAGGAAATGTAATGGTGTATGATATCTGGACTATACATGTTGGTAGGATGGGTGGCTTTGTATGGCAGGTGGTGATTTGTAAATGTTTACCTGCTTCCTTTTTGTACCACTATTTGTTTGTGTTTGGTTGCTGCTGGTGGTTTGCAAGCATTGTGACATTGTTCTGTGCTAGTGCAGAATTCTGACGGTAGTTACGTACCTGTTGGCGCACGGTAACTGCTCATACTTTGGAAGTGTTTGATGCTATGTTTGTAGCACAGTAGTTATTGAGGGTTGAGTTGGGTAGTTGTGATGCTGCAAATAACATTGTCATATTCAGGTTGCAGTTAGATACCAGGTGGCGTATTCTAACTATTTACAGTGTCCCGTTCGTAAATGGTACGTAGAGAAGCTTGTGCATTCCTGTGGTTACTTGGACATCTGTGTACATTCTGAAGTGGTACTGTTCAATTGCGGAATTACGTGGTGATACGTCCATATGTGTTGGAGTTGTATGACTATTCTTGGAGAGCTGGTGACTGATTTGCATAAGTGGTGATTTTAGAGGTTACTGAGGATAGTTATGAACCCTCATACTTAGCACTTTCCCTTCCACATATCCAATGGAAAATACTGGTACTGTGCTTTGTGTACACGTACTGTTTGTGTGATTGTACTCCTTGGGTACATTTTGGATAAAATTGTCCAACAGACACTGTAGTGCATTTCGTCAATGCTTCCAATATGGTACGTTGCTTTAGGTTGATAGTGTGGAAGGAAAAACATTTTTTGTCCACTTACGAAGGAAATGGTTGGTGTTGGGGAGTAAGGTATAGTAGGTTTGTACATCAACGAGTACATTTTGCTTCAAGAATATTAAGTAGGCATTTGCAAGATTTGCAGATAGTCTGTGCTTTGGACTGATGGAAGTATCATTGCATTCCCATCATGACAATTGCTTTCTAATGTATGCAGTATAGTGGCCTCCATTGGTGTAGTCCCCTGTGTGGTAGGTTATGGCTACAGTTGTGAAGGTTTTTTTGCCAAGTGATACCTGTCCGTGTGTGAAGGCAGTAAGTTTGCAGTTTTTGGTACCGTCAGCATTGTATCTTAAGAGCATTAATATCACATATTGACTATGTGCGTGTATATGTAGCGTCGAACGAATATCAGAATTGCACGACGTACACCACATGCTATGGTTTGCATTTTGCACCAGTTGCTGAAATGGAATGGAGTCACAGTTAGGTGTTGATACATACACGAAGAATTCATTAGGGACTTGCTCCTCAATGGCATGGTTGCACAGAGTGCATGTATGTTTCCACATGTAGGAAATGTGAAAGATTTCATTTATAAGTATGTTTTTTCTTTCTAGTATTTGTAGTAAATACATTAGAAATTCCTGTGGATCTTCTTGTCGGTTCAAAGTGAATTTCACCATTCCAGCACTGTAGTCCAATCTTGCCTTATTCCTGAGACACTGTAAATGGTGTCAGGATTACTTACTGCATTTCTGTGAAGGACGAGCATTTGCAAACACAACTGGTCTGCGCCATTTAAATAAATGTTTTCAACAACTTCTGGTATTTGGAATAGAACATTGATTGTTACATTTGCATAGCAATTAACACCTGTTGTATTGGAAAATTTGAATGGTCCAGGCTCTTCTGTGTCTGAGCCCTTTGATGGAAGGGTACGTGGTTTCTTTGAAGAGGCATTTTTTGGGGGGGGAGTTGGGTATTGTTTGTCTATTTTACTCCTTTTGTATGTGCTTTTGGTAGCTGCTGTAGTATGAGGTTCTTTCAATTTCTTTGATGCTAGTGTGGCAAAATCATTTAGTACTTCTGATGGAATGAGCCTTCTTTTCAAACCTTTTGGTTTTTGAGGAATAGGGTAAATTTTTAGATGGGGTGTGTACAGTGCACATAGTCTATTGTACTCTATGATGCAAGGAATTTCTGCACTGACTGCAGTTGCACCGAAATTAACTAGATACAGTCCTTAAAAGACTGTGTTGACAATATCAATCAGTGCTTGATCTAAGGTTAGACCTTGTGTTTTATGAATAGCTACTGCATAAGCTAGTGAGAGAGAAAACTGTTCTCTGCATACATACATGTCATTGAAAAGAAGGAATCTCGCAGTTGTGTGTCCTATATTTTTGATTTCTGAAAGTTTATCAAAGTTGATGTTTACAAACTGATGCTGTTGTCCCGTGGGTATGTCTGAAAGCTAACAACTGTACCAACTGCTCCATTAACTAAACCTTGCTCTACGTCAATGTTATGCTTTAGCATAACTCTACAGTTGGCACAAGTTAACATTTTCTCCAAACCAGTTTTGGAGATAGAGTTTTCCAAGGCTTGTAGTCGTGCTATGCCTTATTGATACATAGGTATTGTCATACCGTGTACGTCCAGTTTGTCTGTGGCATGAATTTGCACTAGTGGTTGTTTTTCTTTTTGCAGCATTGTTGCATTAAATTGTGCACAGCTTGCTAGAGTTGGCATTAAGGCCATACAGTTGACATTTTTCAGAGCTAATTGTTCCATGACATCAGTAGCACATGTGTCACGCCTGTACAGCTCATGGATACGTCTACTATTGAGGGTAGACTGCGTCTCCTTTGATAGTACATCCATCTGTCGATTTGTTTAAATGTTGGCATAGGTGAGGTCTGAAGACTGACGCATGTTTTGAGTTAGTTCTCTGTATTGGAAATGTTGCCAAAGATTTACATTCCTGATGCTTCCAAGACTTTTACGGCACTGTTTGTGCCCTAAGGTTTTGAATATAGGTTCACCTTTGACTGGCGTTTTGAGTACCTCTTGCAATCTGAGGTGAATCAAAGCCAATATTAGGTTGGAGACCATGCTCACCTCATCCATTAAGAGCATTTTCATTTGTTTCAAAACTCTGCGTAGCTCCATAGCAGTTTCTGCTGAAAATGTATAGTACTCTAATTTGTTTTGGTGTTCTACTGTAAGGAGTAGCAATCGTGTAGAGTGACTCCACCTACGTTGTAGGCAGCCAAACCTGTAGGTGCGGTTATAACCACAGAAAGGTTGTTTGTTGATTGTTGGAGGTATTTACTGATAATTCTTAGTAAGAATGTTTTACCTGACCCAGCTTCACCACTTACATACAGCAGTACAGGTTTGTAGTTGTCACAGGTGCAGGTTTTACTTTCGTGCTGCATACCATGTTCAATGGTTTCACTTACTTCTACAAAAATGGTACACTGTTCATCGTTTAGTTGGGATTTAAGTACTTCCAACTCTTCTGTAGAGTGTTCATACTGCAGCATAGTGGTGGTTACCTCTGTCATGGCTAATTCTGCCTCGTTTGCTATGAGTGGCTCTCCAAGTGGTTCTTGGCTGCCTGTTTGTGAAGGTTCACTGCTCTCAGAAGTGTCTACAGTTAGTTCTACTTGAAGTTCTTCTTGTTGGCGTTCACTGTCCAATATGGGTTTGTACTGTGTAAAGTTTTCATCTGTAATTGTAATTTCAGTGGCTTTGAAAGCATCTTCATAGAAGGTGTAGGTGGCTAATAAACCTTCTTCTTTTCTCCATGGTTTGAAAAGTTGCAGTAAAGCCATGTTGTACAGTTCTTTGTGTTGAGGAGTCTTTAAGGACAACTTCATATGATTAATTAGGCTGCATTTGGTAAGTCTCACCAGGCTGCCTACACCACTTTCCACTCTGTATCTACCTTTTCCTCATTTGGTGTTATGTTGTTTTTGTATGAGAAGTTTTGGGCTACCTGGTGCAAGCACAAGGCTTCTAAAGTACTACTTCTGTTTGGATAGTATGTGTCCAATATGTTGTTCTTCAAAATGTCCTGGCTCTTGGGATCGCTTTTGGCGATTGTTTGTATGTCTTCCTACGATTTAAGTACTCTTCTTCTGGATGCAGCGGTGGGATGTATTGACCCACTCCGCTATGCAGCATCACCCTGCCAGTTATGGTGAAAGAAACGGGAACAATGGCGGCAAAACCCTTGTGCATGCCAAAAACCTACAAAACCGTGTGCTTCAGCACACAAAAAGAGGGATACACAACCTGCCACCGATGGTGCATGTGCGGTGGAATGGAGCACACCCTGCAGAAAATGTGCCAGTGGGTGTAACGCTGTCATGCCACTTACCTGG
Source organism: Ambystoma mexicanum (assembly GCF_040938575.1). Lineage (NCBI taxonomy): Eukaryota > Metazoa > Chordata > Amphibia > Caudata > Ambystomatidae > Ambystoma > Ambystoma mexicanum. The sequence continues at coordinate 620,316,320 of NC_090941.1, forward strand.
TGTGCGGGGCGCGCCTGCAGGTCCCGGCGCGCCCCGTCCTGGCGCATCTACCCCCGATACAGGTTGGGGGGACCTCGGTCATCTGCGGCTCTTGCCGCTTCCAGGTTTTCTCATTCGCATGGTTCGCGCATGCGCGGAAGGCCGTGTTTCGCCCTCCGCGCATGCGCCGTCCACAGAGCGCACGGGAAGCCGCAAGCTTGCTTCCCAAGCCTCGTTTTGGGCGCGTCAGCACCCGGGGACAGCATTGCTTGCGTTCCAAGCCTCCCGGGTGCTGCCTGCCCTATATTAAGGGCCAGTTTGTTTGAACAAACTGCATCTCAACGCGGTTTGTTTCCTGATCGCATCCTCGTCTGTGTTACTCTTGAGTAGCACGCTTTCAGCCTTATTTATCCTTGTCCTTCCTTGCTGGTGTTTCCTTCCCTTGTCTGCCCTTGGGGGGATTCTTGCCTCATTCCTTCCTTGCCAGTAGGTTCCCTGGGCCTCCATTTCCTAGCACCCATCCTGCCTTCCAGTTCTTTTCTCCTTGTTCTGCCCCTGGGTTCTTTGTCCCTACTGCCTCCTTAGCCTGTTGGTTCAGTGCCTTGCCTCCTGCCTTCTCAGGGGTCACTCAGCCTACTCTTCCTTCTACTGCACCTGCCAATTCTAGTTCTCTTCATCGGTCTACTGCTACTTCTTGGAGCCTTACTGTTGTATCCTGCTGTGGATTTTCCATCCAGTCAAGACCCGCCTTCCCTGTCAGTGCTTGCACTGTCCTGACGTCACGCAAATCAGGGAAGTGCGCATCCGTGGCGTTGGGAGCCGGTTCACCACTGACCTTGTTTGATTTCAGGGTGGGTGTTGCGCTGGTTCCTCGCGTTACACAATCAGCAACCATCAGTCGGACAGCCTGGCTACTTCACCACGACCATCAACTGGAAGTTCAGGTACTCAGCGCCCACGAGACGCTTTTCTTAACCGATTGAGACGCCTACCTTCTGATTCCGAGATGGATGAAGCCCAGGAACTTCGGGAAGAGATGTGGGCCCTTCGAGCCGAGATGACTGCGCTCCGTCAAGAAAACATTGGTCTAAGACAGATGGTGGCACAAGGTACCGGGGCAACACCTCAGGTCGAAGGTGCAATGGCTCATACCGCACCTATCAAATTCGATGGAGATTCGAGACGTGTGGCCGAGTTTTGTAATCATTGTAGAATACACTTCCTCTTCAGGTCCTCCTATTTCAACTCAGACAAAGCCAAGATTGGGTATATGCTGGGTAACTTGACTGGGAACGCACTTGCTTGGGCAGCCCCCTTGGTGGCTGCCAATAGTCCCATTCTCAACGACTTTGCAGCCTTTGAAAAAGCGTTCCTAGAGGTTTTTCAATCACCCAATCTGGCTTCGGCGGCACAAAATCAATTGATGGACCTCAAGCAAGGAGCCATGGACATAATAGCCCACATTGGTCGCTTCCGACAATTGGCCACCGATTCCCAGTGGCCTGAAGTAACCCAAAAGACTCTGTTTCATCGGGGATTGAGAGAGGAATATAGGGATGAATTATTACACATTCCAGAGCCCGACACCATCCAGCAACTCGTGGAACAAGTTTTGCGGATTGACCACAGACTGGCAGAACGAAGAGGAGAGAGACGTCGAGCTGAGAGGCTCTTTCCTAAACCAACAAACACTTCTACTGGGATTCCTGGGTCTTCGGACTCAGGTCCAGAACCCATGCAGTTGGGTGCAGTGAGGGGTCCGTTATCAGAAGCTGAACGGAAACACCGAAGAAGTCTAAGATTATGTTTGTACTGTGGAGCTGCCGGGCATTACTTGGGTACCTGTCCTTTACGCCCCCAAAGGAAGTCGGAAAACTAGAGGACCTGTCGTCTATAGGAAAGGCAAAGACAGGTCTCCCTTCACTTTCAGTCCTTTCCGGCTCCTGCTCCTTGTTTCAGCCTATGCAACCTGCTGTCTTGTTAGTTCTGGAGATCAAACTGACATGGTTAGACAAAGAGGTGGACGTTCTTGGCTTATTGGACTGTGGAGCTTCTGGTAACTACATCGATGAAACCTTTGCAGCAAGTCATGGTATACCTTTGTTTTCCCGGAAGAATGTTCTGCCCGTGGAGGTGATTGATGGGACTCCTTTATCCTCGGGGCCAATACGTCAACATACCATGGGTCTATTTATCCAGATCAAGGAACATGGTGAAAGAATTGCTCTGGATGTCATCAAATCACCTTCATATTCAGTGGTTTTGGGTTTGCCGTGGCTTCTATGCCACAATCCAACTATCGATTGGAACGCACGCACTTTAGTTTTTGCTTCTGCTCATTGCCTTCGGAATTGTTGCTTGCCTGGCAGGCCTCAGAACATCATCATTTCCACACCTCTTACAAGAAGCAATAGTCCACCTGGTCTTTGCTCATTGTTGCCAATCCCTCAAGTGTATGACGATTTTCAGATGGTGTTTTCCGAGCCAGGGGATATACCTCTACCACCTCATAGAACATTCGATTGTTCCATTGATTTGATACCAGGTTCGGTGATACCTCAGGGGAAGGTGTACGCCTTGTCCTTAACCGAGAAACAGGTCTAACGGGAATATCTGGCTGACTGCATCAAGAAGGGATACATAGCACCTTCGAAATCCCCTGCTGGTTTTCCTCTATTCTTTGTGAAGAAGAAGGAAGGTACTTTACGTCCTTGTATAGATTACCGCCAATTAACCGACATCACGCGAAAAGACAGGTACCCACTGCCCTTGATCCGGAATATCATGGAATCACTTCGAACAGCTCAAATCTTCACCAAGTTAGATCTCCGTGGAGCCTATCATCTGATCCGGATACAGGAAGGCGATGAATGGAAGACAGCCTTCAAGACTCCATTCGGGCATTACGAATATTGGGTAATGCCATTCGGTTTGTGTAATGCCCCGGCCGTCTTCCAGCGCTTTATGGACTACATTTTTAGTGACCTGATTGGCATCTCAGTTTGGGTGTATCTGGATGATATCCTCATTTTCTCCGTTACCCAGGAACAACATGTGGGACACGTCCGAGAGGTGCTTCGACGGTTGTCCCAGAATCAACTGTACGCAAAAGCAGAGAAGTGCTCTTTTCACAAGGAAAGCATGGAGTTTTTGGGCTATGTGATCAGTGGATCAGGCATCTTCATGGATCCCGCTAAGGTACAAGCCATTCAGGACTGGAACCAACCTCTCGATCTGAAGTCCCTGCAATGGTTTTTAGGGTTCGCCAATTTCTATCGGCAGTTCATACCCCATTTCTCACAGCTAACGACTCCTTTAACTTGACTAACCAGCAGCAAAGTACCTTTTCTTTGGGATTCGCAGGCCACCATGGCCTTTGACACCTTGAAGAAAGCCTTCAGCACAGCTCCCATTCTGCGTCACCCCAATGACGAGATACCATACATCGTAGAGGCAGACGCTTACGACTTCGCTGTTGGTGCTGTTCTCCTGCAGAAGCAATCCGAATCCGGCACGGAACATCCTGTGGCTTATTTCTCCCGCAAACTCACTCCTAGTGAACGGAACTATGCCGTGATTGAGAAGGAGCTGTTGGCCATAAAAGCAGCATTTGAGGAATGGAGGCATCATCTCCTCGGGGCACGGCATTCGGTGGAAGTTCATACTGACCATCGCAATTTACAGTATTAACATTCTCTTCAGTGCCGTACCTCTCGACAAGCCCGATGGGCCTTCTTTTTCTCTCACTACGACTTCCACATAACTTACATTCCCTGTGATCAGAACTTGAAAGCTGATGCTTTATCCAGTTCTTTGGAAGGAGACGTTAAGAGCGACTGTAGTGACAAGCCACTGATCTCTCCGAAGCATTTTTTACTTATGCTCTCACCTCATCTCCAGACGATTGTACAGGACACCATAACAGATCCAGCTCGGGCAAGCCTCTTGAAACAACCACAGATCACTGAACGCAATGGGTTGCTTTTTTATCGGAACAGATTATATATTCCCACAGTCTCTCTTCGGACTCTTCACGGGTTCCATAATTCCCGAGTTGGTGCACATCGTGGCATAAAGGCCACCCAAGAACTAGTATCCAGGCAATTCTGGTGGCTGGGTTGGGCCGAAGAAATTGAGCGGTATGTCAAGAGCTGTCCTGTGTGTGCCCAGACCAAGACCCCGAGGAAAAGACCATTGGGGTTACTTCATCCCACAGAGATAACTCCTTACCCATGGCATACCATTGCCACAGATTTCATCGTTGACCTTCCCCCATCTGAAGGATGTACCTGCATCATGGTGGTTGTAGACTGTTTCACCAAGACTGCCCATTTTGTCCCATTTCCCAGGATACCCACGGCATCCCAGATGGCTTTGGCGTTCTTCCAGGAAATGTACAGGCTACATGGATTACCAGAAAAGATCATATCCGATCGTGGATCCCAGTTTCTGTCCTCTTTCTGGCGTCAGTTGTGTAATCATCTCGGCATTCACAGAGCCCTGAGTTCGGGTTATCATTCACACACTAACGGCCAGACTGAGAGAACTAATCAAACTTTGGAACACTACCTTCGGTGCTTTGCTAATGCCACTCAGACCAATTGGAGAACACATCTGGTTCTTGCTGAAGCCTCTTATGACAATGCAGAACATTCCGCTACCGGACTCAGTCCGTTTTACTGTTCTTCTGGTCAACATCCTAGATTGGTGCCTTTTCGTCCTATACCACCCAGTGCAGTTCCATCTGCTGATCATCTGGTCGTCACCATCCAGAAGCAACACTTGTTGGCACGCAGTACCCTTGCAGAGGCACAGGTGCGCATGAAACAACAGGCTGATAAAGGGCTCACTCCTGAACCAGTTTTCCAGGTGGGAGATCTAGTCTAGTTGTCCTCTAAGAATCTGCCAGTGCGTAATCTGCCTACCAAACTAGCTCCCCGTTATTTTGGCCCATTCAAGGTTACTAAGCGTATATCCTCTGTAGCATATCACCTGCAGTTGCCACAGTCCTGGCGGGTTCATCCTGTCTTTCATGTCTCCCTTTTGAAGCCTTACGTGGTAGACACATTCCAGCGATCTTTTTCCCGTCCTGCCTCTGTTGATGTCCGTGGTGTGCCCGAATTTGAAGTACAGGAGATCTGTGATTCGCACATACGACGGGGAGTACTTCAGTACTTGGTGGACTGGAAGGGTTACCCTGCCTGTGATCGCACTTGGGAACCACGCAGTTATGTGCACGCTCCCCGTCTAGTTCGCAATTTCTATCTCTGATTCCCTTGGAAACCTGGGGCCCCTGGCTTTTCTGGGAGGAGACATAGTGTCATGCCACTTACCTGGGGTGCGGGGCACGCCTGCAGGTCCCGGCGCACCCCGTCCTGGCGCATCTACCCCCCATACAGGTTGGGGGGACCTCGGTCATCTGCAGCTCGTGCCGCTTCCAGGTTTTCCCATTTGCGTGGTTCGCGCATGCGTGGAAGGCCGTGTTTCGCCCTCCGCGCATGCGCCGTCCACAGAGTGCTCGGGAAGCCGCAAGCTTGCTTCCCAAGCCTCGTTTTTTGGGCGCGTCAGCACCCGGGGACAGCACGGCTTGCGTTCCAAGCCTCCCGGGTGCTGCCTGCCCTATATTAAGGGCCAGTTTGTTTGAACAAACTGCATCTCAACGCGGTTTGTTTCCTGATCGCGTCCTCGCCTGTGTTACTCTTGAGTAGCACCTTTTCAGCCTTATTTATCCTTGTCCTTCTTTGCTGATGTTTCCTTCCCTTGTCTGCCCTTGGGGGGATTCTTGCCTCATTCCTTCCTTGCCAGTAGGTTCCCTGGGCCTCCATTTCCTAGCACCCATCCTGCCTTCCAGTTCTTTTCTCCTTGTTCTGCCCCTGGGTTCCTTGTCCCTACTGCCTCCTTAGCCTGTTGGTTCAGTGCCTTGCCTCCTGCCTTCTCAGGGGTCACTCAGCCTACTCTTCCTTCTACTGCACCTGCCAATTCCAGTTCTCTTCATCGGTCTACTGCTACTTCTTGGAGCCTTGCTGTTGTATCCTGATGTGGATTTTCCATCCAGTCAAGACCCGCCTCCCCTGTCAGTGCTTGCACTGTCCCGACGTCACGCAAATCAGGGAAGTGCGCATCCGTGGCGTTGGGAGCCGGTTCACCACTGACCTTGTTTGATTTCAGGGTGGGTGTTGCGCTGGTTCCTCGCGTTACACAATCAGCAACCATCAGTCGGACAGCCTGGCTACTTCACCACGACCATCAATTGGAGGTTCAGGTACTCAGCGCCCACGAGACGCTTTTCTTAACAAACGCTCACCTTTTATCCACAGGGACGCCACCCGACTGGTCTGGAGCGCTTATGGGAAGGATGCACCTCCCCCGGGAATCCGCGCTGCCGTGGGCTTAGTCTAGAAGACAGGAGTTCAGTTTTAGCCACAAATGCCTTCTCTCGGGACCCGCCTCCCAAGTGTCCTCTTGCGACCAGCTCCAGGACAGCCGAGAGGGGCATGATTGGGCCCTTGCGGCCTTGCAGGAATACTGTGGCGAGGGTCAGAGGCCCTGAGGTCCCAGGCCAGGGGTTAAGGTCGTCACAGTGGGCCCCATGACCAGCAAACAGAGTGCAGAGAGAGAAGCAGCACTTTGCAAGTAAAACCCCAAAATGTGCCTACAAATGACATTTGCTTTGTTGCTAAAAACTCCAAAATGCCTATAACACAACACTTCTCAACATTCAAAATCTTGCCTGGTGCTCAAATTCATGTATCTAATAAAGTATTGTGAACATACAAAGTCCTAATGTGAAGAGCAAAACATTCTTCAGACAAACTGGATTGTCTGAAAACTGACAGCCCATGCCAAAATCTGGGGGCAGTACCCGGGGCTACCTGAATGACAGCTGTCAGATGAGTTACTGATGAAACTTTAAAGTGAGCTAAAACTAAAAGTCTGCTGGATTAGCAAACATAAAAAGGATTGTTGCCAAAAAGGAATACAGATTTTAGTTGTGTTTTTGATCCCACAGATTTTAAGGCTAAGAAAGTAAGGTATTTATGTTTGATGCAACAAATTTGTTTTTTTGTGGATTTAAGAAGTTCATTTTTTATTTTTATTTACTTGATTAAATCAAATTAATGATTTTTACAAGAAGACGAAATCATTAAAAAAAAATATGATCAAAAGAATCAAGAATTAAGTTCCAGTACTGAAGTTGTTTACTACTTGGGGGGAAGGACCCAAGAATCTGTTTTAGAGTCTGTGCTGTGGAGATGGTCCAAACAGTCCTTTCGCTAGCTGATTAATCTTCCCCACCACAAATCTTCCTCTTGGATGTAAGATGCAGACAAGTGTGGCAGCAAGTACTTTATACCAATTGACTTGTTTCCCGGGCAATTTAAGAGCAGATGCCGAATTGTTTAAATCTCCTCGTTGTTGTGACAGAAATGGCATTTGTTAGAGCTGGATTGGCCTCTTACTGCCAAGATCTCACAAGTTTCAGCGAGGTTTAAAAAGGCCCTCAAAAAGAAATGTCTTACTACTTTGCTGGGGAATTTTGCCAAGTAATTCGGAATAGAATTCAGTTTGCTCGGCTGTGGGGGAAGATGACTGGTTGATTTGATCTCGGCTGCACGGTCCAGAGTCTTTATCCAGTCGAGCTCCTCGATTTTCTTTTTTTATTTTCATCGGGTTTTGTATTAGCTCGTCTTCTGATACAAGAATTTCATTCAGCGTTGATTTTCAGGCTGTTTCCCAAGTTGTCAGCATTGTGCATCGCATGCCTAGTGTTTCTTCTCTGATTATGTCCAAGATGTAAGGACAATTAGGCAGCAGAGTTTTCCTGTAGAGCATCATGCTGTTGGTTTCAATGGTCGCTTCCAGCGAGAGGAGACCTAGTTCTCTTCTGATCAACAGCATGGATGTGGATTTAGGGAGACCCAAAACAGAGCGCCAGAAGTAACCTTCCAGCCGGATCCACAGCTTCACAGGTGTTTGGGGCAAAGCCTCTGCGGCGTAGGTCAGGGAAGGCACCACCTTGGCTCGATAGAATCTTATCGTTGGGACCAACGAGACACGGACATATTTGTTGTCTAATGCACAAGCTTGGGCAGATCGTTTTCTTACCTTTTCCAGGAGGGATTGTTGTAATGCTGCATTTGTTTTGGAGCAGTCATGTATCACTCCAAGATATTTGAAATGTTGAACTTTTTCGAGAGCAACTCCTTCAAGAAACCAGCTCAGTCGTTCCTTGTGTCTTTTGGATTTTTCCAGGACTAGGATCTTTGTCTTTGCCACCTTGATTTGTAGGTCATTGCCATGTATGAATGCTGCTAAATTGTTAAATTGGCGTTGAAGGCCGATTGGAGTATGATCCATCAGAATCATGTCGTCAGGATACAACAGGCGCGTTGTTTTCTTTGAACCCATAGAAGGTGGAAAAGATCGGATGGTAGATTCTGTGTCCTTGAAGTCGCCCATATAAGCTATGAAGAGGGCCAGGGCTAATGGACAGCCCTGTTGGACTCCTATTCCTGCTGGAATTTCCTCAGATAGCAGACCAGCTTGATTTATTCGGACTCTCAGCCTGGTGTTGTTGTGGAGGGCGCGGATAGGGTGTAAAATATCACGTGGACAATTCCACTCTTGAAGTTTCCTCCATAAAGTCTCTCTATTGACGTGGTCAAATGCTTGAGCCAGATCAATGAAGGCTACAAAGACTCTAGGAGCCCTGTCGATGATTTTGCTCTTCAGGACACTCATAAACATGATATTTGCGGTGGTCCCGATGTTTTTGGTGAATCCAGTTTGAAAAGGATCCGCACACGGGGCGTTTTTAGCCCATCGCTGGAACTGTTTTAAGAGGAGGGCTCCAAAGACCTTGCCGATTATGTCAAGGAGAGAAATGGGGCGGTAGTTGCTGGGCTCCTCTTTCCTGCCCTTCTTGAATATTGGCACCACAATGGAGGAGGTCCAGTAAGATGGAATTGAATTTGTCTCCTTACATCATTTAAAGATCGCACTGATCAGCGTCGACCATTCCTCTGGATGTTTTTTTAAGTCGACGTTAGTGATGCCGTTTGGGCCGGGAGCTGTGGAGGGTTTGAGACTATGTATAACCTCTATTATGTCCTCTTTATTGCTCAAGTCGATCCATGGTTCCAGTTCAGTGTTTTCCACAGTAGCCGGAGGTGTGGAAGGAGTTTTGAAAAGTTGTTTGAAAAAATTCATCCAGGTCTCCTCATCGATGTTGTTAAACGGAGGTTCCTCCGCTGGTGCGACGGCAGATCTAAGTAGTTCCCAGAATTCACGGGGGTTATGGCCGCACACGTGCTTCAGCATTATTTGCACGTCCTGCTGGTAAAGTATTAAATGGTGATGCTTGACCCAGGACTTATAGGCAGTTAATGCTTGATGAAGCAGATCGAGGTTAGCTTGCAAAGGCTGTGTGCGGGCTAGCCACTTCAATTTCCTTAGATCTCTGCGTTTATCCACCAGGATCTTGCAGTATGCATGGTTGCGGGGTCTGAGAGTGGTTCTGGTCTTATTAACAGACGATGTATATGGGACCAATAGAGGCTGATAGTCCGGGACTCCAGGGTCGTCCTTTGCATGCTGTAATTCAGATCTCCTTTGGTATTGTGATGTTATGAACGCCAGGGATATGGCAGAAAGTTTCAGATGGTTTCTTTGTTGATTACACTCAACTTGATATGACGTGGAGTGCTTTTCGGCTGGGCATGCTTTCCACTTGAAAGCCAGTAAGTTGTGATCACTGGCGTTGGAGTTAATTACCTCAAAAGAGGTGGCTTGTGCGGCCAGAGGTCTGCTTACAAAAATGTGGTCAATGTCGGCAAAGGAGCTTCCTCTCACCCAAGATGGCACTCGATTTGACCTCGGGAAGAGGTTGCCTGCATTAAGAAGAGCTCTTGATGACATTAGAGCATTCCACTTATTGCCTCTGGCTTTTCTGTGTGGTAAGGGTGTTAGTTGTGGGCCTATATCATCGAGTGAGCGACATGTGGCGTTTAGGTCGCCACATATTATCACGTTGACAGCTGGATACTCCACGAGGGTTTCATCGATAGCTCATTCGATCATCAGGAGGAAGGTCTTGTCATCCATGGTTACGGGGTTCCAGTAAGTATTCATGATGATCAACAATGATGCCGAAGGCCTCATGATTGAACCTGTTGGATGGTCCCACCGGAGTAACGTAACAAGAAGGTACGTAAATGTCATCAACGTTTTCTGAAGATGCAGCCCACTGCCTGAGCGAATCGCAGTTATAAGACCTGAGAAAGGGCGTCTCAGGGCCCCTTTTTTTGCAGGAGCAAAGACTATGACATATCCGTCCATTGTAGGTTTCTCCATCATCCAGGATTCCTGGATACAGAGTATGTCGAAGAAATCCTAACTATAGGTCGCCCTCCTTTGTCAGATGGAGAAAGCCCCTAGTGTTCCAGGACCCCAGTGCCAGCTCCTCTTTCTCCATGATTGGTCGAAATGTAAAGGGGTCTGGAAGGAGCCTGGTGTGTTGCTATTGCTTCCTATTGCTTATTAAGTCCTTTGGAATCCAGGACCAAAGTTGCGCAATGGGTGCCTGCTTTGTTTTTCATTGGGACAAGATTTCACCAGGATTTGGATCCTGTGAGATCGTTCGCTGGATTCTGTCGAGAGGTCCATTTGGAAAATGACCTATTCCCAGTGTGTCTTTGTAGTCGGTATTGCCCGCGGCTTTCCCTGCGCCCTTGAATGGTTATGTTGAGAAGGACGCAAGCTCTGGCGTACACTGGATATCGAATCACCTGGAGAATTGGTTCTTGTTTCTTTCTGTTGGTTATCTTTGTGTGAATGATCATTAATCATCCATGAGGAAGGTTTGGACGAGACTTGTAGTGGGCCGGACTTTTGGTGTTAAGAGTCCTAGTGTGTTCAACACACTTCCTTTTAGGTGAAAATTGACCCTTATCTGCAAGTTCAAAAAGGTCAAATCCCAGTTTCAGAAGATTTTCAGCGGCGTCAGAGATCATGTCTTTTACCGAAGTAGAAAAGACATGAAGATAGGCTGTCGCTTGTTTGCCTTCATGAATCGGTTCAACCAATGCAAATGTTCTCAGTCTTCAGGCGTCGCAGAGACGGAATACATTTAAACAGGTTGAGCACAAAGCCACGATTGAGAATAATGTATTTCTTGATATCAAGAAGTTGTTCTAGCTTGAATGAGCGCTCCGTCTTTGCTCGTAAGGAAGATTTCCAGTATCCCGACTTTGAGTTGCGACTTCGAAAGTGCAGAATTGCTTTTTCTGGGGAATGGTCTTCAGGATTACTCATCGATTTATGATGTAAGCAATCTCTCGCGGCATGTACCCAACTGATCTTGCTCGATTTTGGTGCAGGAGACGGGGAGCGTGTTCTCGCCTCCTCGCGTCTGTTGCGTGGCGAAGCTGGTCGGGAGTGCCCAGCTCTGTATGTTTGGATAGCGCATCGTATTTGCTTGTGTCAGGAACTCCTCATTTCCACTGGGCCCCAAGTGGGTTTGGCGATGAGTTTCTTGCATCAATTTTCCAGAGTCTGGAATTGTGAATCGTTGGCTTCGACAATTCTTCACGGAGGATTATCCTCTTTCACTTCAGAGACCGAGTAAACACTTAAGTTCATTAACTTGACGTCGATGTCCGACTCCGCCGACCTGTTTGAAGGTGAGGGACAAGAAGTAGTTACTTCACCTGCAGGTTTATGGTTAGTTGTCCGGTCTCCTGTTACACTTGGTTTGACACTCAGGCTTGTACCTGCGTGCGCTTTATTCGGGAGCCAAATTGAAGCTCCTCCCTTGTTGTTTAAGGAAGCCACTACTTGAGGCGGTGGCTGCGTGGGTATTGGCAGATTTTTCACTTTCAGCCCGACAAGGCTAGGAAAATCTTTGTTTGAAGGAGCCTTTACAGGCAAAACGGTTTTGGCTAAGTCCTCCGAGTCAGGCTGAATCATGATCACCCCGTTGTTAATAGCGCCGTTGGAGCTCGGGCCCGTGGGTTTACTCTTGTTGTTTGTGGTCATATTGGCTTTTGTAGTTAATGTCTCCTGTAACAGATGGGCCTCCCGTTTACTACCTGTCCATGACAGAGGCGTCTGAGAACTGGTTTCAGCAGTTGTTGTTGAACATGCGGATGGAGGGAGTAAAACATCCACTAAGGCTGGGTGGGAATGGGCTTTTGCTGAGTCGCTCATACCCCACGACCCCTTTTCTGCTCGGTTGTTTAGTGCATTAATGTACCCTTTAAGAAAAATCAATCGACTGTTCATCATAGCTGTAATTGATGTGTGATCTTTTAGAGTTTCATTAATGGACTCATACAATTTACAAAACGGGGCAAGATCAATCGTAACTGCTGACATGATCGACATTAGCTCAGGCTTCTTCCCCGGGGAGTCTTTGGAAGTATTTACCGGTAGTTCACTTAAGCGTCGATTTCTAGGTGGACTATGCTGAGTGCGTGAGCCTCTGTATTGGTCCTGGGCAGAAACAGATCTTGCGCCTAATATAGGCTCTGGCTGTAAAGGAAAATGTATGCCCGATGGCAGAGTTGTACCTGGGGCAAAGGCAGACAGTGGAGCTTCGGGAAGAAGGTCGAATCCTGAGATCACACCAGGCAAAACAGTGCCATTCTCACTCACCGAGCACATGGCAGGACATGGGCGAGTGTTGTATGTTTCCTTGTGGTGCATGGAAGATGGTAGCGTAGATGTGACTGCTCTAACAGAGTCCCCTAACTGTCCATTCACTGATTCTGCATTCAAGCCGTGGGTAGAAGAGGCAGGCGATGGTTGAAGGGCAGTAGTTGCTGGTAGAACAATGGAGGGCGCCAAAACTGGGGATGAGGCTTTCTCCAAAGGCGTCTACCTCCGTAGACCAGGACAGCGTCCCAGAGCAGGCCCAATGCCCACCCTCCACCTCTGCCCACGGGGATGGTTTAGACAGCCACGGCGGGGGCTATGGAGGGACCTGGTGATCCGAAATGCCCTCTAACAGAAGGGGAATGAGGGGCCAAGAACATGGAGGGTCTACAAGCGTTTGGGGGGGAAGTGTCTGGTCAATGACAGCTTTCAAGATTTCGGCATCGGAAAGTTCAGATGCAGCGTCTTTCCGTTTTAGGAATTTGGCGAAGAAGTTTTTAACAGGTGAAATTGCAGCCACAGTTTTTGTCCCGCCCTTCATGGGTGCCCTCGTGGGGCTAGTGGGCTGGTTGGATGGGTCTTGAGCTTAAACTTAACAGTGCTTTTTTACCAGATTTTTGGCAAAGATGGGCAGCGCTTTCTTCGGGCGGGTGGGGTCTTTATTTTCTGTAAGCGCTGGTTTGTAGAGGTAAATTGAGCTTTCAGTTGCCGACGATGGTCATGCATGTTAGGCGGACTGTTTGATGGAGAGTCTCCTGAGGTTGCCGGCTCTTCAATAGGCCTCAACATGGTCGGGGTTGGTAGGAGCGGGCCCGCCGGCTCGCCCAAGAGCTCCCGCGCCCCTGCTGAGGGTCGACGGGAGTGCTGTTGGATGTGAACAACAGATTTTGAAGCGGCAGGCAAGGCATGCTCGATTTCGCCAGCGTGGCCCCTTTGCCCCTGGTCGCCTCAGAGCAGGAGGGCAGAGTCAAAGGAGGAGCTGCTCCTCCATGGGAGGAACCCACAGGTGGGTGCGATGATGGCGACACCGGACCGGAAACTGGCACCTCAGATACCCGCTCCCCTCCCATCCCCACCTCCTTACCTGGTTCAGCCTGGCATGCCTCTCCTCCGAGATGCGCTACTGGGTTTGCCACAGGCTGCGGAGGGTGCGCACAAGGGGAAAGAGGAGTGGGGGGCGGAGTCCATAAGCGCCATTCACTGTGGCCCGCTCGTGAGTTGGGCCCCTTTTGGCATCTACTTATGACCGTGGATCTGGGGTACATGGAGACCCTGCCTCCCAGCCAGGGTTGTGGGACGTTCGTTTGTCCATTGGCTTTTTAGAGCTCCGCAGCTGACGGTCTTCTGCCTCTGAAGAGGCACTTACGATTGACAGAGAGGTGCAGGACCGCTGGTTGTTGGTACCTCTGCTGTGGGCTGCCCGCGCTGCCATAGACTGCAGAGACTGCTACTCTGCAGCTACTCTGCGGCCGCTCTGCCGGAAGAGAGTGTTTTTGTCCAAAGTTCTGCCCTCACAGTTGAAATGGTAGACAGACTAGCAGAAACTCCTAAAGAGAAGCGTATGGATGACTGCAGAGACTGCTACTCTGCAGCTAAACCACAGGAAGAGAGAGTTTTTGTCCAGAGTTCCGCCCTCACAGTTGAAATGGTAGACAGACCAGCAGCAAGCACAGTAGAAAGAAACTCTTTCAGAGAAGCATATGGATGACTGCAGAGACTGCTACTCTGCAGCTACACCACGGCCGCTCCACGGGAAGAGAGGGTTTATGTCCAAAGTTCCGCCCTCACAGTTGAAATGGTAGACAGACTAGCAGCAAGCACAGTAGAAAGAAACTCCTTTAGAGAAGCGTATGGATGACTGCAGAGACTGCTACTCTGCAGCTAATCCGCGGCCGGTCCCTGGGAAGAGAGGGTTTTTGTCGAAAGTTCCGCCCTCACAGTTGAAATGGTAGACAGACTAGCAGCAAGCACAGTAGAAAGCAACTCCTTCAGAGAAGCATATGGATGACTGCAGAGACTGCTACTCTGCAGCTACTCTGCAGTTAATTAGCCTGGCTGAGCTGCAAGAACTGGAAAAGCAGGGTTTTCTCCCAGAAGGAGGGCCTTGCTCTCAGCAGAAACTCACTGGGAGATGTTTATTGCGGGTAAGAACAGATTCTTGTCTACAGAAAGAGAAGGAACAATGACAATGACAAGCCTTTCAGCCCAGGAAGCTGAGGTGTGAAGGTGGTTGTAAATTGCCCTGGAAGGAACTTCCCCTAAGGAGGGGGATGCACTGGACTCCCAGGAGAGACAAAGGGTTGGAGCCAAGTGACCATCTGCTGTTAAGAGTGAGCATTGAACAATTTTTAAAAGACTCATAACTTGTTATTCAAAGTGGTGAAAAATATAAAAAGGACAGAATTGTTCATTTAATTTTTGGCTGCACGTGTGAAGAGGCGGTAGAACTGTGTTCTAGACATGTTCTGGACATGAATGGCAATATATGTGGTTTTATACGAAAGGTATTATTGTTAGAATTGTTAAAATGTACACACACATCCCTATGTTAAACACAAACATTTGTGGAAAGTTGCATACATTTTGGAAATTGTGTTCATAGCAAAAAGGACAACATTCTGTAGAAAGTTGAGACAAGATCCCACCGCTGCGGGGTTTTAAGGAATAGCTGCAACATAAAATATGGCATCTTTGTGTGTGATTTGTATAAAGGTGACCAATGTCGAAATGTACATTTAGTATCAAATACAATTTTGAGACCAGTGACGATGGGGGAATTACCACCCCATTCCGAGGTTGGTGGGGCGGTAATTCCCCATGCCACCATGGCCCTTCCCCATTCCCATTTTTGCCCCATAGGGCTCAATGGGAATGGGGAAGGCGTTAATAACGGTACCGCAAATTGCGGTACCGTTATTAGCGCCAAAGTCCCTTTGCGCAGGTCCCTACTTTAACAGCTGGAAAAACCAGCCGTTAAGGTCGGGTCCCGCAAAGGGACCTTGTAATCAGGCGTTAAGGGTTTAACGGCACTGACACCTTTTACGGCGCCGTTAAACCCTTAATGCCAGGGTCGTAATGAGGCTCATTGTCTTATCCCTATCTCAAACCCATCCTACCTGTCATTCAGAACCAATATTGCTAGAACTATCTTTGCGCAGATTTTTTTTATCATCTGAAGAAGTAGAGTTTCCACAGGAGGCGGGTTACACTGATCACGTGACTGTAAGATCCCTCTGTGGTATTCGCTTGTTCATAGTCATCCTCTAGTGTAAGCAAACCCATCTTTCATTTTCAAAAGTGCATTTCTGTTTTCCATTCTCACGCCTATTTTACAAAAAACGACTCTTACTAAAACCTCTATAACTCCCTCAGTTTTTGTGATAGAAACAACATTTCTACTCCTACTTGTACCTGACATCTGTGGCCATCGGTAGAACCCAATCACGAATATCGCGCAAGGAAACGTTTGCAGCGAATTACAATTCTGAGAAATTTTTACACATGTGAAATAGCTTGAATTTGTTTCTGACTTGGACTTTAAGATTTCAAATGTTTTCTTTGGACTAAATCATTGCTTGTGATTGTGTGCAACTGTTCAAAGCGGCTCCCATAGGAATTTACAACAATTTGAGTATTTTTGACCATATTTAGTGTTTTTGCCCAGTAATTTATGAAGACAATTTCAAAAGCCAGTCTGACAGCTGAAAAGTCAATTCCGTTTTTCTCTTGTGTTTTATGGGGGAAGGTGGGACTGATATTCTGTTTGATTTGTGCTATTAATGAATACCTGCTCTCTCCTCCCATCTCTTTACATTGCCTATTGGGGGGTTGAGGGGTGTTGCAGGGGGAACCTCTAACCATAGTGCCATCTGATCGAAACCAACACAAAAGTATTATTTTCTGTGCTGCATTTGTTTTGCTCATTACTTATTCCTAGTGTATTAAAGATATTATTCAGTGTTCTGTCACCCCATTGGTGATTGTTGTTTACCTATTAAACTATACTGTGATTACATTTTAAATACATAAATAAATATTTACCTTTGCAAACTAGCCTGATTCCTGGTTCAGTGTGACCGGGGGGGTTCCAGGAGAAGGATGTGATATGAGTGGTATATCGTTCAGAATAGTGAACTTATAGACAAAATAAATAAGGCTTTCAGTTGTGCACTACATGCTGGGCTTTGACTTGGGTGTGTGCCCGATTGAAATCACTTACACAGCAGGCCCAAGGCTTAGCCACACTATGTTGTCAGATTTCCCATATAAGGCTGTGGCCATTAAGTGGTCAGCGGCTTTGTAGCTGCCACATTCTCTATGGGACAGCATTTTAATGCCAAAGCTGTACAATTTTTCTGCAAGTGTGTCTGAGGATATGTCATCCCAGAGGTCTTTGAGCTCTGTTTTCTCTGCTATGGTTAAGCAGGCGGTGAAATATCGTGCAACAGCAGTGGAATTGTCTGCAATGCACTTTACATCAACATTGGCATTCCATAAGAGGGCAATAATTGCATTGTAATCATTAATGTACTTAGATGCTTCACTCCTTTTTATGCAGTATGTGTTTTTAGGAGCTTTTCCTTTCACACTGTGTCGAACCGAAGACATGAAACTGTTTACTCGGCCTGTTGTTGAAACTGGTTTAGGGAATAACAAAGCAGCAATTGGTGTAGTATTTGCCTCTGTTCTTATATTTGCATCGACATTAAATGCCATATTTGTGTCTTTGGAATGGCAACATTTATGCTCGTAGGTCACTATGGGTACTTTCCGAAGGGATTTCGCAAGGACATATTTTTGAATGAACTGCAAAACAGTTTCATCACTTTCCTCACCAAATTTAGGAGCATTTTTAATCCATGCATGTGGATGTGTGGTGCTCCTCTGGCTTGATATTCTTTTCTCCAAAAGAAGTGTTCCACTTCTCCGAGGGGATGAAGTGCTTTATTGCAAATGAAGTGCAGCATGGCAAGGAAGCAATGATGAAAGTAGCGTGAAACAATTTCTGGATCGAGAGAGCACATCCCTCCTGGTGTTTTCATGTCTACACCTGTTTTGTTTTTGTTTGCTATCCAAAGGAAAGTGTGCAAGTCTTCCCATGCATACTCAGCACAACTTAAAGTGACAAACCATGTGGGAGGGCTAAGGTTGTGAAGCATACATCGTACATCTGTGTGCCGTTGGAACCAGTACTATTTCGTACTGCGCATGTTTGCCAAGAGATTTGTAACACTTGACTGTAAAACTTCGTCCTTCTCTTGCACCTTTTGAAGTAGTTGTGTAGCAGACATGTTTTGGAAATGGCAACCTGTTTTTAATGTGTGGGTACTCCATAACATAGCGTTGCTAGTTCACTTTCAAAGAGCAGGTGGAATATGTACTCCACGTTCTGTCTAAATCTAGGGTCTTCAGAATACATTTGTAAACAGTGGTATTCTGATGCTGTTATTTGTGCGCTTCTTTCATCATATCTTCCATCTTTTACAGTAGGGAAGAGTAGAGGAAAGGCTTGTGCGTCCACACTTTTTTCCCCATATACTGATTGGCTCTCCTTTGGCTTGCCGCATTTGATATGTTTCTTGTGCATCGTCTATGGTGTCTTTGGAGTGCAGTGGGTGAATTGTATAGTGGTCTAAAATACTGGAGGCTGCACTAGGATCTAGACGTTCAAATTGGCCACTTGTTGAGAAGTCCTGAATTATTTCGGTTGTTTCTCTCAGGGTTTCTTGAAGGTTTATTTCCATGTAGTATTCATTGTTTTCTTTAAGGTACTGCAATGCCTCTCTAACTTTGGTTAAGTCCACTAGGTGTTGCCACATTTCTTTGTCTTTTGTAGGTTCACCATTTACCAGGATAATCAAAGATTTGTGTATTTGCCTTTGCACTCGTAGAATGTCTACATTTTCTTTGAGATCTAATGGTAAATAGACTAGTTTAGCACGAATGCCTTTCAGTAATTCGGTGGGAGGTAATTTTGCAGTTATTGCTTGTAATTGGTGCACTGTTTGTATTAGAATGCTTGCATACAAATTAAGCTGCTGCAGTGCGTTTGGCAGTGAAAATAGTTCCAAATTATTACAAATTGCCCATGAAGGCCTTTGATTATTGTCAAGTTTTGCAGTGCAGTATGTGCAGAGTATGGAGGTTTTGGTAACGTGGTACTTGGTTTCTGATAGAAGGTACAGAGCTAATTGAAACCATTGGGATTTCCTATTGCCTTCTATTTTCTGCATTATATCTACAGTTTTGGTGCTCTTTCTATAGAAATTTCTACGACAACACACACATGCTTGGTTTGGCATTTCAGCAGAAGTGCTTTTGAACTTTTGGATTTCTTTTCTGTATATGTGATATAAAAAGCTGCACTGTTGTCAGTACTGTTATCCAAAAATGTTGGAGTGTGTAAGTGCTCTTCAGTTGCACAGTATTTCCTTTGAATGTGCTCAATTTCATTGAGCACTTGTTTGGCTGTACCATATAGGAGAATATCATTTAAATGTTGGAGTGCTAAAGCTGGAGTTTTTGCATAGTACAGTTTGTAAACTAGATTTCTGACTGTTGAATGCTGGGTTGCTAACATTTTAATATGGTGGAAGGTGCTTTTGCAAGCTGGTTCAGAAATACAGGCTAAGGAATGTCCTCATATTCCAGTGTAGTTCCGCACTGGACAGGAGTCCATAGTTTGTAGTATTTTCATTTTTCTTTTGTTGTTGCCTTTGACATACTGATTGAGGAATTGCTGCACATTTTTGATTAGGCATTGGCGAATGTTGTACATTGATGTGCAAGGCCATTTGTAGGTGAGGCGTGTTGTTTTGGTGGATTGGAGAGTGACATCTATTTCTGAAAGCAGTGTTTCCTCTTCCATTATGGTATTGTGTATCATTTCATACCCTCGTCAACTCCGATTTAAGGCAATTTGGTTAGTTTATTGTTGTTTGTATGATTCTTCATTGAAGTATGGCTCTGTGTTGGTGGTGTGACTCCACTCACCGGTACAGATGTGGCCAAAGGTATCTATGCTCACATTGCATTTGTTTGAAGTAGTGCTTGCAATTCACCAATTAATCTTGTTAGTGGTTTCATTCTCTTCAAAATTACCATAAACAATATCCGCTTCACGCTAATAGCAATGTCTACAAGGGCTTCTAGGATGACTTTTCTGTGGTAGGATTGGAGGGTTGAGCGTGATTTCTGCCCTATACTTGTAAGGTTCTGAAGTACTCTGTGGTGGAATGTTTTTTGTAAAATTACTTTTTTAGAATGCTTGCTTGTGATTACATTACCCTTTGTATGTGTTCTCTTAGAAGTAGTGTGCGCTGCACTGTATTTAGTGGTTTTCTTTGCATTCTCACATTTTGCTAGATCACCTACACTGTCTTTACTGGGAGATGCCTCAGTTTTCCTTAATGACTGTATTACCTCTTCTCCTTCACCTTTCTGTTCACGTTGAGATTGCAGTGGATGGCTACTTTCTGTGTTTGTAGGTTGCATGGCTCTATTTCTGCATTTCTTTTTACGTAATTGCCGTTTGGTAGGCATTGTGTAGTAGCTGTTGGCAAAGAAAGGGAAGTGTGGGTGTGCACATTTTCACATGTATATGTGTTCAATGTGCGTCATTGGGTGAATGAGAGGGTAGGCAGCTATTTAACTGCAAGTGTGTGGCTGTGCAGTGGTGTGTAAGGTTAGGTTGGGCACCACTATGTTAGTATGTGGGCATTATTCAATTGGTGGTGACATAACAAACACTTAGCACCTTCAGACGTGTGATCAGTAACAATGAAGTACATACTGCTGGATGGGGACACATGTATATGCTACAGTACAACAATAGTGCACTCATTTAGTAAGACATACAAGGGTATGCTGGTATTGTACTTACTTTGTTGATTGCAGGGAGTAGGTTTATTGTAGGCTGTATTTTTGAAGTGCACACTCCAGTGGCTTTCCAGAGACAGGTGGGTACTGCTCCTGTATAAGAAGATGGTAAGAAAATATGTTGGCTAATTACATAGTGCTTACATTTGTAAATTACAATCTTCAAAACTATAGGGGGATGTCTTGGCAGGAAGACGAAGTGTGTGTGTATAAATGAAAAGTGTACAATATGAAGGGCGCTTGGGAGCATAAGAATGTTTGTTAAGGGAGTAGGTGGGCTATTTGGGAGTTTAGTGTATCACTTGTTATGAAAAACGTGTGTGTATTAGTGTAGGCATATTTACTTCAAAAATGCAGTACTGCGCATTGTGGAAGGATGAGACAAAATGTGCGAAAAGATGTACAGAGTGCAAAGCACAATGTTTTTGGGCGTCCTTTTGCATGCAGTTCTTTGCATATGTATGCTAAGTACATGAGTGCAGGCATTGCTTTTGGGCTTTCATTTCATTATGCACATTTACGAATGTTACTGTTGTGAATGTTGTGATAACTTTTTTTTATTGCTTAACTGCTGTTGTTATGTATAACGTGTGGGTGAAACTGTCGTTATGATTGAAATGTATGCACTTTGCATAGTTTGCTCGGAAAGGCTGCCTGATAGTTTTGTATGCGATTTGTACAAATTTGCTAGGAGGTGTTTTAATGGGGGAAAGCATTGTAAAAATGACAGAACAAAAGAACAGAGTAACTTTTTTCATATACCAATGCCTGTTGTGGGCAAATGGAACCTTTGGCACCACCTACCACTGTAGGAGCGATGTAATGGTAGGTGATGGGATACATAACAGTACACATTTTGAGTATGTTATGGAGATTTACTCCAAGGTACACTGTTGCTATGCAGGTATAACACAGTTGGCACTGTACTGCAGAATAAATAGTAATATCTACTGGGTGTGGTGATGGGTAGCGATGCTGATGTTTGTGGGTGCAGAACGCATAATGCGTTGTAGAGTACTTTCTCGTGCAGGTGCTTTTGATTTACAGGATATTTCACTTCTCTGTGTTTAACGGCTGTTACGCACTGTTCAATAGATGTGATAGCATTACATGCACAGTTCTTGGATGTCATTGGTGGATGTGTATGTAGTACTTCAACAGTTGCCAATCAGGGAGTGCTGCTGAAATAGTACTTGAAAGGGAAGAAGGACTGGCCCTGCTTTACTGGGCCGCGGCCCTCGCAGTAGTTGGGGAAATCGCATGTGCTACATGCTGTCCTTCGTAATGTGCTTGCTATGGAAATGGGACTGCGGTTTAGCGATTCACGTGTATGTCTGCTTTTGTGTTCAATGATGGGATGTTCTTCTGTGCCCATAACAACGTTAGTGCTTGTAGTGTGACGTTTGTCAGTGGCAGTGCATTTTTTTTCCCCTATTGCAATTAGTAATCTGTTGCACTATGTACAATGTAAGCTGCAGACACACATGTAGTAATGTACAGAGGACAAGCCGCGAGCAACCCTAAAAAAGGAGCACACAAAAAGGTGTTTCTTTACACGTCCCTTTAGGAAAATTAGAAAAAAACACTTTGCACACTTCTACGAAGACGCCCACTTTCTGTGACTCTTAAAATGTGTTTGTGCAGCCCCGTACACAGGGCAATATGTTGGCGAATGCTGCGCCTTTTCATGGGGTGCGCACATGCTATATCCGGGTTCTTTGGGGGTGGCTGCAAAGGAAATGGGACTGTGCAGGTGTTGGGATTGGTCAATATGAATTTGTGAGTGTGGTGTGTAGCAACAGATTGTGCCAGAATGTCTGTTTGCCAATAGGAGTGGACATGGCTACGGGGACGGGTGTGCCGTTCAGTAGGCGGACTATATGGCTGTTGGGCGACTCGTGGATACATTGGGTACAAGTTTACGCAGAACGTTGTGCACTAGCCGCACACCTTGGTTTCCATAATGTTGATGTGCACTGGTACAGAATAAGTGGGATGCAGTGGTTCCATGTGGGTCTTCTTTGTGCCAGTTTGGTGACACACATAATTTCTTCTCGCATTGCCCAGAGACAGATGTGGTTGCGTTCTTCCTTCTGTGGGCCACAAATGGAGAAATCGCTGTGCAATGTGAACAAGGCTGTTTGAGCTTTTTTGCGCGACATTGACATGTTTTCCTTCCACAATGAAAACATTACATTTCGTAGTAGGAAAATGTTTTGTTCAGATGGAGTTCATCTGACTGATGCTGGCAATGAGATCTTTCTGTGTACTATCCAAAATGCTGTGCAGCGCTTCCTGCAAGTGTAGGAAGCATTTTCCGTGTGGTTGTTCACTACTTTTAACGTTGAAAATACAAACAACACAAAAAGGCTCTTTTAAGAGCCACCACTTCTTTTAGCAAATGTGTACAATGCTTTCGACGGCATCCCGCCGCCCATTGTTGCCATCTCTGTACGCAGCGCTTTTAGGCAGCATCACCACTTACATGCTTGCATTCAACTTATATTTTTGGACGGTGCAAGGTGGCTCTGAAAATAGCCTTTTTGTTCCCCCCACCTTCTGGCTGTGTAGCATTTTTCCTGTTGTTATAAGACACGCCAGAAAAGCCAGCAGTCGAAGAGAGATGTGGCAAAGGGTACCAACCACAGGGATAAAAAATCGTACGTGGAGGATGTGGGGCGGACCTTACTTGGGTAGAGGGCAGTGTTTGTCATACTCCCGGACCAAAGCCTCAAAAGCACATTGTAAATTTTCTCCCCTACTCAGTACCGTGTCACACTAGATGCACAATATGGTGACCTTTGAAAGGTAGGGGTCTGTTGCACTGTGTATGTCCTCCAAGGCTGCTTGCGGGGCGCAGTGGTCTACTGGAGTGTGCCTAGTGGTGGCAGGAGCAGATGCAGAGGATGCTGTAGAGGACAATAATCTACTGCCTGCTGGGACAACCCTTCGAATAGCTGCTTGGTGGTTCACTTTCAGGTGCCGCCGCATGGAGGTGGTGCCATAGCTGACAAGCCAGGTTTTCCGCGACTGAGTACTTGTACTCAGTGCACAGCACCTGGTTTGCATGAGATTTTGGCACATCTCCAATGGTCCTGATTAGTTTCCACACCCAGGATTGATGCTGGCTGTAGGAAATGGGGATTCCTTCTACTTTATTCTTGTTTCCTTTTCGATGTCTCTCCACATTATGTCACCTGTCCCCTTGCTCAGGACTTTCAGAAGGAAGTGTTGGTGGTGAGGGTGTGGATGCTCCTGAGTCAGAGGTAGTAGCAGAAGCTCTCGTGGCCATTACTTGGAGAAATAGTTTGCAGGCACACAATTGGTGAGAAAGCAATTTCTGCCCCAACCAATGTGCACCGGTGCTCTTCTGTAGAAAGCCAAACAGAGCACTTATGGGGTGTGCCGTTTTATAGGGCTGATGGGGAGCACGTGACACCGCAACGTGGCACTAACTCTTTCCTTACAAAAAGGAAGAGTGGAGGAGATCTGTAAGGGTGCATTATCACTGTAACACTCCATACATTGCAGAAAAATGTCCTCTTTTGATGTGTACGGATCTGGGTCGTGTCCGCCAAATAAGGTACCACACGCACCGTTGATCTGTTACCATGGTGACATTGCCATTGTTCTCCATTTGCAAGCCTGTCTGCCAGACGTATATTGGCCGTTATACTTTGTGGCTACGTGCATAGTTCCCCTACCGATACTCTTGCCATCATCAGACTACTTAAACATATGGCACACGCACATTACACATTTCTATGTACGCTTGCTGTGAGCACGATATAGTAGGTGGAACGTTTACATGCAAAAATGCTTGCAGGACGTGGGTGCACGCTTCCAGCTAGTACAAGTGCATCACACGTTTATTCGCATATGTTCACCAGGGACAGTGTTACCAGGCGTCACAGGACGATATACGCATGTGCACAGTTAATCCACAGATAAACAGACGCTCCTGCAACTATTTACAGGCAGTTGTGTGCATGCAAACATGCAGCCCGTAGTGGCGTCCTACGGATGGTTTTATTGTGATTGTGCATAGGGCAACCATGTGCGGCGGTCGTCCGCCTCCTTCATTTTTCTCACTTGCAATCATCCCCACTAGTGCTGTGCCCTTCACACTTACAATGGCCTTGTTAAACGGAAAAAAGGGACATACACAATCATTTCAAATTAATATATCAATCTTTATTAGCACACATTCATAGCGACTAATCGTCAAGGGAAGGGGGACAAGAAACAGATACATATATTGGGGATTTTTCCATTTCAACAAGCTGCTGGTGAGGGGAAGAAGGGATTGAGGTCTCATCGAAGCATTTCTCATGACACTCAATTTGCAGGGAAATGGGGAAGGTGGGCATGAGTAAGTTAGGCAGTGATATCTTATTTTCCCCATTATATGTTCTTCTACAAAATTTCTCAAGGCGGCAAATTGGAGGAGCAACTGATCAATTTTGGCATTCAGGCGGTGAACTTGTATATGGCCAACATTTACTTCAGTTTCGGTGGCCGTATGTTCCTGTGGAAAAGGTGCCGCTTCTGGTGTACTGCTTTGCATTCCGGTATGTTCTGTTAAAAGACAACAAATATGGTTAATTCACATGAAGTATTACATTGTGATTGTGTTTGTCTTGCCACTGCGTTCTCTACCTATGGGGTTACTATGCTCACTCATTTGGTCATGCAGGAAATTCTCCTCCAGCCCTTCAAGGGTGCTTGCCCTTGCAGTAACTCTTTCCCTTTTCACAGTGCGGCGGGTAACGATGGGCCTATCATCATCACTCATTTTTTCATGCGGAAAATTCTCCTCCAGCCATTTTAGGGTGGATGCCATTTCTGCGCACAAACAGAAAACATCATGCGTTGCTACTATTGTACACTACCGGACCTGTGCAATTACAACATAAACCTTTCTGTACTTACCACGTTGCTCTGACGTTCTGTTCTCAGTAGTTGTCATCTGCTCCTCTGCCTCTTCATTCTTTGTTTGATTGTGCAGCAGGTCTGCAGTAACATTGATGAAGACAAACTTCACTTCTATTGTTAGTGCTTTCCATTATGCTGCACACTTTGTGCACTTTGTTGCGAAAGTACAGATTTCATAAAGCTACGGCATTTTCTCTTCCTATTCACACACTTGCTGCTGTTTGTATATGTTTTTTTGTCTTTGCTGCAAGTTACCACTTTTTATGACCTCCCTTTCTCGGCACGTTGGACTCCACCCCGATCTCTGCAAACGGACGCAATGTTCCCAACATTTGTGCCTATTACTTTAGAGCCACCAGCTTCAGTATGTTGTACAGTACATCTTTACAAACTAAGCGTATCCTGTAAAAAACTAATGCAATTCAGTGAAAGGCACATTATTACAGGGACGTTATGGTTCACTTGCGCAACTCAAACCCTGTCACCTTTCCTGAAAAAACTATAATACATGACCGTTATGGTTAAAGTGCCCTACTAAAAACCTATGAAATTCACTAACAAAACATTGTTAAAGGGACGTTATGGTTAAGTTGCGCTACTAAAAACATTTCCCCTTTATTGAAAAAATGAGCCTAAAGCAACGTTACGGTTAAAGTGCCCTAGTAAAAACCTATGAAATTCACTATTTTTTCAATAAAGGGGAAATGTTTTTAGTAGCGCAAATTAACCACAACGCCCGTTTAACAATGTTTTTTGTTAGTGAATATATGTTTGTGTATATATATATATATATATATATATATATATATATATATATATAGCGTCCATGTAATTATGGTTAAGTTGGTGTTTCCATAGGAAGAGCATTTTTTGGGTGGCTTATAACTTTGCTCCCCCTGGACGAATCCTCACCAAACTTTGCAAAAAAAGTATATGGCCCACTCTGAATTTCTTTGCAAAGTTTGGAGAGGTTTGGTCCCGGGGGGCAAAGTTATAGGGGGGGTCCCAAAACTTTTGTTTTTTCCCATAGACATAATGAGAAAAAACTTTGCGCATGCCTACAGCCCAAACCGCTGGACGGATTTACACCAAATTTGCGGCAGGAGCGGGGGCTTGGTCCCAAAAGCGTGCTTTTGCAAATTTGGTGTAAATCCGTCCAGTAGTTTTTTTTAAAATGACCAAAATGTAAGGCAAAAAAATTAGTGATATCTCTGTTCGCTCTGCGGACGGACTTCCCGGTTCGCTCCACGGACAGTGCCCTAATTGGCCGAGCGGCTTGCGTGATGTCCGCGGACATGCAACGTGTTCGCTGATTGGACGGCGTGG